>NC_133325.1:399116161-399487228 GCF_042186555.1 Aquarana catesbeiana
CAATAAAACTGCTGTGCCACTTTTCTAGCAATAGTCCCTCTTTTGCTTATGCATTGCCTCAAATTCGGAAAGCATCTGCAAGACTTTTGGTTCTGATATCAGCTCGTAGACCAGAAGTTCTAAAATGCACCACTTTTACATACACCGACAGTTTGCATCTTACGAAAGTTAAGCTAATGAAGGCCAACTCTCTTTTAGTGTACAGAGAGAGAAAGTGTCTTGCGTGCATTTTAAAAGCCAGAATGTGCCAAAATAAAAGTATAAATTGTAGACGGGTACATTCATTTGAACCACTTTTAGAACACGAGACAGACTTTCGCTAAATCCGTCTACACCAGTCTTTATGAATTCCAGGGAATAAATATTAATTTTGAGCAGGTAGGACAGTTCACAAATATTTATTTTAATTGTGTGTTTAATTCTGTTCCTACACTCTTATACTTTTAGTTATAAGAAAGACTCATGAGCTAATTTATGTGCAGGTTATTTATTGACCTTACCCTCCTGTAGCTGTTTTGGAGAATGACTTTTGGCAGAGTTTGTTAATAGCATCCTTCTCAAAAGAGCATCTGTCCCTGTGATTTCTTCCTCACAGATCCAGTCATCCACAATGCAGAGATGTGGGTAGTTTGTAGCAAGCAGACGTAGCAAGGCAGAGTGTAAACCTAAAATACAGATAAAAAGAATATTGCTTTTCTCAATGTACAAATATGACCAGTTGAGTAGAGATTACATCAATTAGTTTTAATACAGCTAGTAAAATCATATGCATCTGGTCGCACTGCTAGAGAAGCTGTTCAAAGTAAAAACAAATATTGCTGCTACGGAAAACTCGTGCCAATCAGGGCTGTTAAAGACAAGTCAATTTGGGGCAGCTCCCTTAATTCCAAAAGTTAGTAAGCGCTTTCCAAGCATCAGCAGGCAAAACAATACATTTGAAAAGACTAGAGCAGAGGTAGGCAAACCTTGGAGAGATGAAGATGTACTTGAACAACACTGACGAAATTAAAGATCACCGGGCACAGTGTCCTGTTAGGGGTGGTTCACACCAGAACGCGATGCCAGAAAGGCATATTTCATGTGTGGTTCCTGCACAGTGTTCAAAACGTACTGTCTTTGTGATCTACTGCAAGTGATGATGCATTGTTAATCCTAAATGTAGATTGCAAATGCAGTGGACATAAAAAAAAAAAATAAATGTATTACAAGAGAGTGCAGGGTTTGGGAGTGCGCTACCCTCAGAATGCAGGGATCGGGAGCGCGTTACCCTCAGAATGCAGGGAAATAGCAGTGTCCACTGCCCCCATACACACACACACACACACACACACACACACACACACACACACACACACACACAGTAGTGTCCTCTTGCCCCCTCCCTCCTATAGCAGTGTCCCCCCCCCCCCCCCCATTGCAGTTTTCCATTGCATAATACTTGTGCACACAAGACCGAGAAGCAGCACAGTTCTGGACAGGGGAGCGGGAGCAGGAGCTGGCTGAGTGACTTTTCAAATTAACAAGCTGGTGATTGGTTGCTTAGGACCTAGCAACCAATCACCTGTGGGTTAACAAGAAAAGTTGACTTGGACAGCTCCTCTGCCCGCCTTCTGTCCTATGCTGCCTCTTGCTCTCCACTGTTCACTGATGACAGCGGCAGAGGAGGCAGGAGGGGAAGAAGAGAGGAGGACCGAAGGCTCAGCTGAGGGTGAAGACCAGCAGCTAGCAGTAGGAGGCGGGCAGACCTGTTCGCGGTCTACCTGTCACCTACCCGATGTCGACAAGTAACCTGCGATCAATGGGTTGCCGACCTCGCGCTAGAGAAAGGCAACACATGATACTAGAGACTGGAACTATAGTTTCCAAGTAAAAAAACTTTTATAGATCTTATTGACCATCTAGTTGGCTCTGATTATTTAAAAAACATCTCATGCAGCTGTGCCTGCTTACACTAAAGCCGGTTAAAAATACTGCAGAGGTGTGGCTATCAGCATTATCACTGCTGATTCACAAGCCTGTATCATTTTATTTGGCACATGATCACACTTAGTCCTGCCCACTCCTTTCTGGATTGACGGCACTGCCTTTGTCGCTGAAACCCTCCCATTGTGAGTTGTATCGTACATGTGAGGGGAAAGAGTGCGAGACATAAATGGATATGGATCTGTCAGAGAAGGTAAAAGGAAGTTTTTTGGTTTTTAAAGGCTTGCGCACCTCATAGTAAATTATTTGGTCCTTGTTTGGATCATATAGGAGCTTTTAGCTGTACTTTAACAGTACCTAAATCCGGCAGTACATTTTTCTACAATTTCCTTATTTGCACATCACACAAGGAAGGTTAGCAATGGCAGCCCCTGTATTTTTTGCTTGACAGGCTTTCCTTAAAGTGAACATGTAGCTTCAGGCATTGTTAAAAAATTAATAATGAAAGTTCATGGCAAAAGCACTGAGATTGGTGGGAGATGGGTGAGCTGAGCTGCTGAGAGAACAGAGTTAAAGTGGAACTAAAGTTCAAAATACTTACCTTAGCTCCAATGGTCTGATGCCTGTGCGGTCTCTCGCTGTGTACTGGTTATCTGTTACCTTCACTGCCCGATACGGAACAACTCCTGCGCATGTGGAGGAGTTCAGTTAACCCAGTACAAGTTCCACAGCTCAGAGTATTCTAAAGGAAGAATGCGAGCAAGCACGTAGATCTATTGTATTGCAGGCAAGACATCGGAGGTTATTTACTAAAGACAAATCCACTTTGCACTACAAGTGCACTTGGAAGTGCAGTTGCTGTAGATCTGAGGGGGACATGCAAGGAAAATAAAAAACAGCATTTTAGCTCTACAGATCTACAGTGACTGCACTTCCAGTGCACTTTCAAGTGCACTTGTAGTGCAACGTGGATTTGCCTTTAGTGAATCAAACCCAATGTCTCTTCTGCAATAGGCAGCCTGCCCCCGTTTTTTTTTTCTTTTCTTTTGTAAAGCCTTTAGTTCTGCTTTAACTGACTTCAGTTATGAACTTTAATGACTTGCTCCACATTGTCTGCAGCTACAAGCTGAGGAAAAGCTTGTCTTAACAATAATTTTCTGCCTGTTAAGAATACACTATTTTAGTTCAATAACCTTGGCATTAAAACCAAACATCTTGGTGGGACAGCCCTTGGCAAAATATATGCTTACCTCCAAGTTCCTGTTGTAGACCCTGTGCTTGTCGAATAAGATATTTTATAGGAATTTGGTCCATCAATGATGAAGAGTAAGACTTTGGCTTTTTCTGCATGGCCGCTGTAGTAACAGTAATAACATTAATAACAAATCTCTCAATACACAAATGTATATGTTTGTACCTACTATAGATAGACTATTACATAAAGAGCCAAATGCACATGTTCCAAGTACAAAAAAAAAAAAACACATTTTCCTTCAATGAATTGGAAAACAGAAAAAAAAATGAGCTAAACAAGGTGAAGTTGAGTATCGTTCCAATAAGCTTCACAGTTAAGATGAGCATGCATTAAGAATGTAAGGTCTGCACAAACATGCTGTCAACTACTGCACTATATGAAATACATAAGTTTATGAAACAGTCAAAATAATTACAGCAAACTACCAACCTAATGTCTTTGAATTAGCTAAAAGAGCTTCCTCATAAGAAAGAAGGTAATAAAGCAACAGGAGTTGAGTAGTTATTCTGTGTCTCTGGTTTAAGCGTGGACTCTCCCCTGGGTGAACCTGGAAAACTTTCAGGATTTCTTGTTCGGTGATTGGCTTGTTAGTGGCCTCTGGACTTGACTTTGATGCTGGGGTGATGACAGAATTGATGTACACATCAATCAGGGGGAGTAGCTGCTGATGCAGTGGAAGGGTTGTTTCACAAAGCTGAGTATATATCCAATCCTGGAACAGATTACATTTATAAATGAAATATTTGGCTACATCAAACTATCCACAAAAAAAAATCTCATAGCTACGGACTAGACTTTTCAGTATTTAGTCTGGTTTGCTAAGAAAAGGAATTGCTGTAAGGCATTTAAGTAGGGCTGCAACTAACGATTATTTTCATAATCGATTAGTTGGCAGATTATTATTTCGATTAATCGGATAATATGGAAACAAGTCCCATAGGAAACCATCTTAAATGAACTGTAGTGCGTTTCTGCAAAAAGCACCAAAAAATGCATAGGTGTTAAGCAGGCCTAAGACATTTAGTAGCAGCAGCATGCTTTTTTTGTATCACCTGTCATAATGGGGTTAAAAAAACTAAAATTAGCCCTTTATAGCACAAAAAGAGCAAATAATCGCTACTATAAGGGGTTCATTTATACTGTGAAACAGTGACAGCAATAATATTATATATTTATTAGGGGTTATTTAGCTTCAGTGTAGAGCTTACCAGTGAGCTGAGTCTACACCAGATATGCAGTTTAAGGGGTTTTTTTGGGCCATGTTTATTGAAGTAAAAGAAAAACAGTCCATCCAGGATTCCCACGCAGGGGTTTCTTCCACAAAGAAATAATGAAATAAATGGAAAATACAGAGCCACCTGGCTCTCTGGTCAGCACTACTGTTCAGGCATTGACCTCGGTCCTCTTGACCCTGTAACTGTGTCCATGTTTGGTACCCACACTGTACCTCTGGTGACACTCTCTCTTACAGCTTCCTGGCTTATGTTATTGCCACACGGCTGCTTCAGGACTGTAGCCTAGGCCTTAGGTCTGCTCCTTAGAACAAAAGGATTTCCTTGAGCTCTCTCCTAGCTTACTCCTGATCAGCGCCTTGCTGCTCTGTCACAAAGTACATCCGCCTCCTGCAGACATGCATGCTCTGGCTGCACCCATGCAGTCTCTGACTCCTGCAGAGGAATGGGAGTCCACAGGCTTCCTGTCTGTCGGGTGGGGCCCTGAGCCATAGCCAGGTCACAACTAAATAGCCCAGCACACAGCTGTGCAATCAGCGTGCCTTTCTCTCCAAAATCTGGTGTAAACCAGCAATATTCCAGGTAGCACAGGGTCCCAATGCCACTAATATATATATATATATATATAAAAAATAAATACACCCAGAAGTAGGGTATAAGGGCATTTTAACAAGGGGTCAGACACAAAGGGTGGAAGGGAGATATAAATCTTTTATATTAAAGCAATACTTAAAGCTGAGACTTTTTTTTTCTTTTCATGGATATAATCATTTTAAATATAAAATGCACAATACTGGTAAAAGTTTACTTTCAATGTAAGTGTAATGCCTTCTATTATCTCCAGTCTATCAACCTCCACCTTCTCTGGGTTCAGATGCTGATCTTCCCTGCACAGAGTCTTTAAAGTGATTTTTTTTAAACAACAAACATGTCATACTTACCTGCTCTGTGTAATGGTTTGCACAGAGCAGCCCCGATTCTCCTTTTCTGGGGTCCTCCTCCTGCCTTCAGAGTGCCCCAATAGCAAGCTGCAAATTATAGTATAGAGTGCCCCCTATAGCAAGGTAAAAAAAATAATAAAAAACAACTTCTGCCTTTAAAACAGGGATCCTCAAACTACGGCCCTCCAGCTGTTGCGGAACTACACATTCCATGAGGCATTGTAAAACTCTGACATTCACAAACATGACTAGGCATGATGGGAATTGTAGTTCCTGAACAACTGGAGGGCCATAGTTTGAAGACCCCTGCTTTAGAACCACTCACTTCCTGCCCAGGACTACATGTCCCATGAGGCATTGCTCCTTACACATTCACAAGTTCTCTGGCACTTACCGACATGTATGGACGGTGTACTGAGCTCTGTATGTGTGCTGCATTGTATTTCCTGATATGTAAACAAATAATGCATTCTGTATGCAGGCCAACTAATCGGCTGGCCGATTAATAGATTATGAAAATAGTTGACAACTATTTTCATAATCGATTAGTTGTTTCGGCCCTACATTTAAGGAAGGCTTTAGGAGACTGATGATTCAGCTGATCCATTCCAGCATCTCTATGCAGCATTGTAGGCTGGAAGCTGCATACTAACTAGAACAAATCACCTTGGAGAGTAGTGGAGAGCTCAAACGAGCCACAAGCTAGTTGTGAAGGTCTGAAAGGGCAGATTGATGCAAGAATGTTTGAAATGGGTAGGCTGGTGGGGGGGAATATGATGTCCAACACTGGGAGCAATTCTCCTTGATCCAAGAGGTTTACATGTACAACTTTGAGTAAAACTTTTTTTGTTGTTGCCTAGAACGGTTTTGATGCATTTTTTAGTTTTTGGGAGGTGTCTGTTGTCTTGCAGGAGAAACCAGCAAAAATGCATTTAAACGCAAACACTGCATTTTTTATGCGTTTCCATTGAAGTCTAAGGAACCAAAAACGCAGCCTGCTGCAGGGAAAAAAGCCCCTGACCCTTTCCAAAAAATGCACCAATATAAAATGGCATAGATGTGACCGTGACCCATAGAAAACCATGTTAAATGGACTGTAGTGAGCTTCTGCAAAGTGCACTGAAAACGCACAGGTGTGAACCAAGCCTTCGATTTACAAGGCTAGAAGGTAGTTAAAACATTCATCCACCAAATCTTTATGATGATGTCATTCTGAATGCTAGTAACGGTGTTAAACGTCACAGTTTTTTTAACTCAGTGGTGACAATGAGGTTTCGGACGTGAAATATAGTCATAAGACAACACTGTGTTCAACCACCAGTTAGAAGTGTAGTAAACAGTTTTACCTGCACGGTTTTTCACCTGCATAATGGCACTTTCACACTGAGGCGGTGGGGGCGGTAGCGGTAAAGCGCCGCTAGTTTTAGCGGCGCTTCGCTGCCGCTAGTTTTAGCGGCGCTTCGCTGCCGCTAGCGGTGCGCTTGTGTGTTCACTTTTTTTTTTATTATTGATAACATATCAAAAAGCACCAAGATGTATTCATTGGAAGACACTGAAAATTACAGTAAATACAGAGATCAAGGAATACAAAGAGAAAATATTGGTTATAAGGGCACAGCGATACAGGGTTACATCGAAAGTATGTAACCTTAAGGCCTCCAAGGTGTACAGAGACGCTGGAGGCGAAAGCATATTAAAAAAGTAAATGCAAGAGAAAAGTATCACTTTGTGGGTTGAAGGCGGGGTAACGGGGAGAAATTCTACACCAATAGATCGTGCTACCAATGGTGTACATTGGGTAGGAAGGTAGGGAAGAGAGAAGAGGAAAAGAACAGATAAGAAAGGGGAGAAAGAGAAGAGGAGCAAGAGCTGTGAGAAAGGGAGGTCGGGGGCACCACAAAGGCTCAAGTCTCGGAATATTATAATCATGGGGGAGGGGGGTTAAGGTTCTAAGAGGGATTTGGCGAAATCCAAAAGGTAGGAATTGATCTATCCAAAGTTGCCAAATTTTAAGGTGCTGGGGGACTCTATCTAGAATAGTGGCCTCAATTTTACTATGCATCATGGCTTGAGCAATTCTATTTTTAACTTCGACAATGTTTAATTTCAGGGTTTTCCAGACTTTAGCTATCGTTTGTTTGGACGCAGTCATGAGCTGCAGAAGGAGGCGGAGCTGAGCCTTAGTGCAGTCTAAGGTGACATGGTTCAATAGTGCAAGGGATGGATTTGGGTCTAAAGGAACACTGAGCAAAGTATAAGCCATATGAAAGATTGTCGTCCAAAATTGTTGTACGACAGGGCACATCCACCAAATGTGTGCGTGCCCTTCCCACCACAACCTAGGAAGCACACCGGGGGGTAACCCGGTAAAAATTTGGAAATCCTTGCCAGGACTAGATACCACCTCATGAGAATTTTATAGTTTGCTTCAAGCGCAACAATGTTTTGAGAGGAAGTTTTAGTGTTGGCCCATATACCTTCCCAATCCCCCATCTCCAGGTCAGTTTCTAGGTCTTTAGACCACTGTGCAGCGTAAAGTAGTAGACTAGATGGAGGGGATGTGAGATGACTGTATAAGCGAGATATGATACCTGGGGTGTGCGGGTCCGAATCACATATACCCTCATATAGTGATAAGCACTCTAGTGATGAGTGTGTGCGTATGATTGTTTGAGCAAAATGGGCGATCTGGAGGTACGGAAAGCACTCACGGGGAGGGAGTTGTACTTGCTCTTGTAAGGCAAGAAATGTTTTCAGGGTGTTGCTGGTGACAAGGTCTTGTATGTGACTCAGTCCCGACAGTGACCAGGCTTGAAAAGAGGCTGGTTCGGTAAAGGCAGGGTAGAAGTTTGGGTGCAAAATTGGAAACTAAGAAAGTGGGACTTTGAGGGCACATAAGTACTTAAACAGTAGAAAATTATTATAATTTGAGATTTTTATTTACATTTTTTACAAAACGACATATTGAATTTAAAAGCAATACAGCACACGTGTAACAATCTTATTGCATATATTGAGTGGATCCTATCCTGCTTTTATCACAATAGAGGCATGTATGAACAACAAAATATCAACACAGAACATATAAACAAAAATTAGTAAGAATTTCCACCACTTGCAGTGGTGCATGGACAAAAACTCCATAAAGGAAAGTGGTAAAACTCCATAAAGGACCACTTTCCTTTATGGAGTTTTTGTTCATGCACCACCGCAAGGGGTGGAAATTCTTACTAATTTTTGTTTATATGTTCTGTGTTGATATTTTGTTGTTCCTACATGCCTCTATTGTGATACTTTTCTCTATGCACATTCAACAGAACCAGCTCTAGCTCCTGAAGACGCGTTCTACAACGTGAAACATGTTGAGCACATAGAGAGCATTCAAAGTGGATCACCATACCTGCAACCTAACCCAACTTTTCTTCCACATTCACAAATCACCATCCTATAGGGAAGTTTTTTCCTCTTGGTTACTGAATGTTGGACCATGTATACTACTAGAAAGGGTTTTGTATGTTAAAAGCAGGATAGGATCCACTCAATATATGCAATTAGATTGTTACACGTATGCTGTATTGCTTTTAAATTCAATATGTCGTTTTGTAAAAAATTTAAATAAAAATCTCAAATTATAATAATTTTCTACTGTTTCATAGTTTAAGTACTTATGTGCCCTCAAAGTCCCACTTTCTTAGTTTCCAATTTTGCATCCAAATTACAGGGACGTTGGCACATTTTTTATAAGTACCTACAGTGTCACCCTGGTTTAAGGTACTTTATTAACTAGGACCCTCCCTCTTTTCAACAGAAGTTTGGGTGGTTGAAAAAGGAGAAAAGTGGGGAATGAGGGGACGCTAGTTTAAGAGGGCCCCGTAATTTATCCAAAAGTCGAAGGGAGCGTTGAGTTATAGGATTGGTTACAGTGCCACGATCAGAGCTGGACATCCACAGCAAGTTAGTCCTTGCTAGGGGGTGAAGATCAAATCGCTTCCACTCACACACGGTATTTCGGTTTTTGCGTGATACATTGTGAGCTGCGCTAGTTTGGCAGCATGGTAGTAACGTATGAAGTTAGGGACCCCTAGGCGCCTACTGTGTAGTAATATGGTTCGTGACACCCTGAGTTTCCTAGGGCCCCACATAACTTTGTATACACGATTTTGTATAACTCGGAAAAAAATAAGAGGGGATCGCGACCGGAAGGACTTTAGGAGTTTAGGTAATAAAGACATCTTGACAGCTGCCACGCACCCCGAGCCAGGAAACGCATAGCGGCTGCCAAGTAGCCAGCAAAGAAGATAGATGAGATAACATAGGGAGGTTATTAGCCTGGTAAAAGGTGGGTTGGGTTACTAGTCAACTTTATTCCTAGGTATGGTATTGATGACGAGGACCATGAGAATTGAAAATTATCCCGCAGGTGATTGAACTCAGCCTGTGGAAGGGACATGTTGAGGACCCTGGATTTGGACTGGCTGACCTCTAGACCTGATACTACTGCAAATTTATCTAACGTATGGATAAGGTTTGGGAGTTTTGTACGAGGGGAAGTGATGAATAATAAAGCGTTGTCGGTGAACAGGCATAGTTTATGGGTCGTGGAAGCAACTTTCAGAGCTTTAATATTTGGGTTTGTTCTTATCAGGGCTGCCAGGGGTTCAATTGCTAGGGTGAAGATTAGGGGAGAGAGTGGGCAACCCTGCCTGGTTCCCCGTTGAATAGGGAAGGAGTCAACAAAACCCAGAATACTTAACATATGCTTGTGGTTGATTATACAGAGAACCCATCCACTGTAAAAAGTTAGGACCAAAGCCCCAACGTTGGAGTATAAAGTGTAGGCAAGACCATGAGACTGTGTCAAACGCTTTGCTAATATCAAGGGAGAGGAGGTGCATGGGTATCTTACGGGATCTAGCTAGGTGTTGTAGCAGGATTACGCGTTGGATGTTGTCGCTAGCTTGGCGTCGCGGTATGAAACCCACGTGATCTTTGTGGATTAACCCCCAATGAGAAAACCAGTGACAAATCAGTGTGAAATGGCAATTACTGATAAATACATCTGTAGACACAAATGTGACAAAAAGTAAAATAACAAAAAAATTAATAATAGTGAAAGTCCCAAAACATAAATGATGAAGTCCCAAAAATATATGTCAAATAATGTCCATAATACTTGATGGTCGAACAGACAACTTAAATTAGTTGATAGATTGGTGCACCACCAATAAGTGCCAAACACCGTATAAATTGCACGCTTACCGGAAGGCAAGCAACAAAAGCTTGCGGCTATACACCCAGCCAGGGCCTCTGTCCAAGGAAGTCCGGGGCAAACAGCTCAAAAGGCGTCAGACACAGGACCAAACTACAGCCACTACACTACAGCCACTAAATAAAAACACACTTACGAAGAATGAAGTTTAAAACAGCATGGATAGCCAGCCGGCTTGTGAACGCCCGTTTTCTCAGAGGATCAAGCGTGATGACGTCAGCACGCCCTGTCCACCCGACGCGTGTTTCGTCATAAAATGACGTCGTCTGGGGCACGTGCTTTGTGTGTTTTTATTTCCTTTATTAAACATTTTACCAGTATTTCACAATGGGAAGCTCCCTCTCTCTTATTTCTGGGTAATACCTGATGTCCATTCATGAGCCCCTTTAAACCTCATCTCCGGTGTAGTGGCTGTAGTTTGCTCCTGTGTCTGCCGCCTTTTGAGCTGTTTGCCCCGGACTTCCTTGGACAGAGGCCCTGGCTGGGTATATAGCCGCAAGCTTTTGTTGCTTGCCTTCGGGTAAGCGCGCAATTCATACAGTGTTTGGCACTTATTGGTGGTGGAAGATTGCACTTATCTATCAACTCATTTAAGTTGTCTGTTCGATCATCAAGTATTATGGACATTATTTGACACATTTTTTATTGTTGGGACTTCATCATTTATGTTTTGGGACTTTCACTATTATTAATAATAATTTTTTTTGTTATTTTACTTTTTGTCACATTTGTGTCTACAGATGTATTTATCAGTAATTGCCATTTCACACTGGTTTGTCACTGGTTTTCTCATTGTCAGCGCAGCTAGTTTTTCTTTTTCTTTTGTTATATGTGTGTATCTCACAATTTTAGTTGCTGCTTTATTTTAGTTTAATTTTTGATTAAGAGAGCGGTATTCCCTCCCATAGCCCCCCAATGATCAGGTTGAGTCTAAGTGCTAATATTTTGGCAAGGATTTTGATGTCCATGATTTTTGAGCAGGGAGATGGGCCTGTAATTGGACCAGAGGCCATCAGGTCCAGGAGGTTTATGAGGTTTAGGTGCCTTGATTGCTATGAAGACTTCTTCGGTCGTAACAGGTTATTCCATGGACTCGCGATTGGCGTCGGATAACTTAAGTATAGTTATATCCTGGAATAATGTCTCTGCCTGATTCAAAGGGAAAGAAGCCTTTGCTTCATATAATTGTGCTAATTTCTTGCGGAATTCGGAGAGCACATTAACAGGATTACTTGTTTGGACATCTTTAGCCAACTTGAGTCTTATAGGATTGCAAACCTGTTCCGGGTGACGAAGACACAGAGCCAAGAAGGTGTCTGGTTTGTTGGCCTTGGTGTAAATCGTGTGGTTGGATCTACGAATGGCCTTGCCTGCCGATTCAGCTAGGAGTAAGTCCATTTCAGCCATGGTTTTTTGTAGATGGAGTCTGTTGGGCTCAGTAGGGGAGGATTGAAATTGAAGTGGTGGTGGTACTCTGTTTCGAGTTGCTGTAATTTACATTTTTTATCGCGGCGAAGGTGTGTGGAGACCGAGATACAGGTACCTCGGATCACCAGTTTATTCGCTTCCCAAAAAAAGGACCGGAGAGATATCGGGTGTTGCGTTATGCAAGCGGTATTCCTTAAGGGCGAGCTGGATATCAAAGCAATAGGATTTGTTGCTTAGGTGTGCATCATTCATACACCAGGTGCAATCCCTGGATTGAGAAGATGAGACAGTAGTGCAAACTGCACAGTGGTCAGACCATGGAATAGGGTGTATGCAGGAGTTCAGCAAAATCGGCGAGGACACCACAGGAATGTGGTCTATCCTATAGAATGATTTCTGCGGGTAGGAGTAAAATGTGTAATTCTGTTTTGAGGGATTACATTCTCTCTAGGAGTCAAGCACGGAAGCCTGCAGAAGCTGTTTACGGAACTGTAGGGAAGGAGAATGCGACTCCGGGGCATACGGAGATTTATCGAGATGCGGATGGAGTACTAGGTTTGAGTCGCCACACATGAATAAGGTTCCTTTACAATGAGTTCATATAACCTGTAGGAGGTGAGAGAAAAATGGATTGGGAATGTTGTTAGACGCATAATATGAGACAAATGTTGTTTCAAAGTCCTGTTTTAGGCACAAGGACAATGTAGCGGCCCTCAGGGTCTCTAATCTCGGCAAGGGAGGTAAATGGTAGGGTATGATGGAAGGCTAGCAGAACCCCTCTTTGTTTTGTACTGGCAGAAGCAGTAAATACTTTGGGATAGCGGGAGCTAAAAAACTTCGGAGCACTGCGAGCCGCAAAGTGCGTCTCCTGGAGGGCTACTACTCCAGCTTTCAGAGATGCAAACGACTGGAAGGTTTTAACCCTCTTGTTAGGGGAATTGAGTCCCTTGACATTTAGAGATAAAATGTTTAAGGGAGCCATCTGGAGAAATGGGGTAAATCATCACAGGGAGACACCGGGCCCAAGTGAGCTGACCGACCTCGTAGGAAAAGAAAGGGGTAGGAGGACAAAAAAAGAAAAAAGCAAGGAAAATTTCGAAAAGCAGGGAGAAAAGTCTGTAAGGCAAACAATTGAACAACAAGTACCTAGGTGGTTGGACTCTATTGCCCGACTAGGTAGTGCACAGACTCTTCAGCCTGCACGCTAGCCGAAGAATGAGTGCACCAGAAATCTGTTTTTCCCACTGCATATGGGAAAAACAGATCAGTGACATATCAATAAACTCAGTTACTATTTATGGGTCGGTATTTTAATAAAACAACAGTTTCTAACATAACAGGCTACAACAGTATCGTCAGGTGCCCTGTGGGCACAATGTTGGCGGGGGAGTAGGATGAGGAAGGAAGGATAGGAGGGACGGGGAGAGCTATAGAGGAAGACAAGGGAGGGGAGAGGTAGGGAAAGAAGGGTAGGGAAAGAGGGGAAGTGGGAGGTAAGCGGGGAAGGATGGTAAGGGGGCTTCAGGGTACAAGGGATACTTGGTCATGGAGACATCAATTGACAATAAGCACCCGTGTAGCCCAACTACACTGCCTGAGCAAGGATTCATCAGTAGCAGAGTTATAATTCACGCAAAACATTTTAACAGTTCAATGTAGAAAACTGAGTGGTATTAAACAAAATACAAGACAGTGTATAACGTGGATCTGAACCTGTGCAACCTGCAGAGGTTTTCCGTTTGGATATAAAGAGTTCACATCCGGGTACGGGCCTCTGGCCCCCAGTTGTATGGAACCTACAAAATGTTGAGCAAGAGTGAGGTTCCCCACGAACAACCAAGGACAGTTCCCCAGAACGAGGGAGAATAATACAATACGTTCAGTCAGGTATAAAGGTCTTTGGATCTCGGAAGCCGTTGGTGGGTGCCCGAGAAGGAGTCCCTTTCCGAATGGTAGATGGACCCAGCTGGTTGTGCTTCGGTGTGGTGGTATAGGGTTGAGCGGCTGAACGGGCCAGTGTTCGGGACAACAGTCTCTGACTGCTGGACCAGGGCCGCCAGTTGCAGGGATTCCAGGAGGCATTGTAATGACTCAGGCGAGGTGCAAGAGTGTTGCTGGCCCTGATAGGTGAACTGTAGGGCGAACGGGAATCGCCATGTGTACTTGAGCTGGTGCTGCAGTAAGATTTGGAGCTGAGGCTTCATGGCACAGCGCTTGGCTATAGTGAGGGGGGGCCAGGTCAGAAAAGAGTTGGTACGTATAGCCCTGGAACAGGAGAGCATCTTTGCTGCGGGTAGCAGAGAGAATTTGCTCCTTCGTGCGGAAAAAATGCAGTTTGACGATTATGTCATGTGGTGGACCATTTGGCAGCGAGTGAGGGCCCTGTGGATTCTATCAAATTCTAGGTGCTTGATTGGTATCGATGGTGACAGTTCTTGAAACAGAGCAGTGGTAAAGGATTGCAGGTCATCAACGGTTTCGGGGATACCGCGGAGCCGGAGGTTGGATCTGCGTAAGCGAATCTCTTCCAGACGAGAAAAAAGCATAGCGATCTCGTCACTGAGCACTGCATGCTCCTGGGCATGTTCTTGTAAGGTAAGCTCCATATCGTCCACTCTGGTTTCCAGGTCTGCTGTGCGTTGGCCCAGCTCCCTGATCTCATGGGATAGTCTATTTGTGATTTGGTCAGAGGTAGCTTTAAGGGCCCTCTGCAGCATCATTTCCATATGTTTGAGGAAGTCTTTCTGGGACATACCTGTCTGCGGCAGTGCAGGAGAGCCACTGAGGTTGAGCTCTGCCTCATCCTCATTGTCACTGTCCATCTGTCCCGATCTGGCTGGTGATGCTGCATGCTGCTGTGCTAGGGCCTTCGCCTCTATTTTTGGAAGAGGCACGGGCCAAAGCCTCTTTGATGGGTTTAAACTTATTTTTACCGCGGTGGCCTGTCAGTACCATTATGGGTGAGTCGGTCGTCGTCGGCGGGGTATGTGGGAGTGCAGGGCAGTTCAGAGTCCCAGTTGAATCCCGATAATGCAGCGGGGAGTGTGGAGCTCTAATGGGTTGCGTCCACCATGTCGAGCCTCATGCATGTGCCCCCTAGCGGTGTGTTTTTAACCCCCCAAAGGGATTAAAAGCGCCCGCAAAGTGCTGCGGCCAGAGCGCTCTGCAGGCGCTTTGGCAGCGCTGCCCATTGCTTTCAATGGGCAGGGCGTTTTAAGGGCAGTGTATGCACTGCTCTAAACCGCTCCAAAGATGCTGCTTGAAAGACTTTAATGTCCCGCAAGTGCACCACCCCAGTATGAAAGCACTCACACTGGAGTGACCGGAGAGGCGCTTTACAGGTGCTATTTTAAAACGCCTGTAAAGCGACTCAGTATGAAAGTGGCCTAAGATGTGCATTTATCATGTATTTTCAGTGTCTTTTGTTGCCTGTACACACAAATTAAATCATCACATTCCTGTGTCAGCAGTTTCAATTTGTGTTTAAGAATGAGGCATGGTACTACACAGATTAATACATGACCTCTGTCTGTAGTGTGAGACCTGACATTTCTTATGAAGAAACTACATATCCCACAATCCCTGGGTCTCTCAGTCTAGTGCTGAAATATACAGTGCTTCAATTTGACACATGCAGGCAAAGCAATCACAGACACAAAGAGGACACTCAAACAGCTAGATGATGCATTCCATGACATTAGCACTCCCACGTTTGTAATTAAACACAGAGGGAATGGCAAGGCTTCATTGGAAGCCGTGTGACCTGAGACAGGCAGTTGTTTGTACACAGTTACGAGCCTAATAACAAATGTATCTGTATGCATCTGGTGAACATGCCAGTTCACACTTGAGAGTACTCACTAAGTAACCCTAGAATTCAAGTCCGCACAAAGGCTTTACTGAACACCGATCTTTGCACATCCAAGTATTCTAACTTGGGTTTGTGAATATTACTAAATCCTTTGGCTTATGTTCAATCCAAGGGAATAAATTAATATAATGTATGCTACAGTCATTTTTTTTTAAATCAGCAGAAGACTTTCTGCAGCTTTATTGGAATGTGCTTGTAAACTTGTTAAGTAAACTGAGGTCTCACATTAAGAGCTCTGCTGAAGTCACAGCCAGGTCATGAATTCCTGCACATAAGAGCAGTCTGTACAGGATTCTTAATATCATTTGCAGATTGTAAGGAGATCTACATTTGAGCTGTCATCATTGAGTTCCTACCAAGACAGCATTGCAGACGAGGATACATTTTATTGAATCAGCATTAGAGACATAAGCAGATAAGGTTGCACCATCACCACATCTGTGTGTGTTCTATAAATCTGAAGTAATCCAGCTTAAAGAGAAGCCTTAGCATAACTAGCAGGAACTTTTATTTAACAATGTGGCCATACAATTTTTACAACATATAATATAATAATAATTATATATATATATATATATATATATATATATATATATATATATATATATATATATATATATATATATATATATATATATACACCCGTATTTATCGGCGTATAACACGCACAGGCGTATAACACGCACATTCATTTTAAGAGGGAAGTTTCAGGAAAAAAACTTAAATTTTAAATAAGGAACTTTGAAGCAAAATAAGGGTCAGTGCCCATCTGCAGTCTCACTATTGCCATCAATGCAGCCTGATCAATGCCCATCTGCAGCCTCACAAGTGCCCTCAATGCAGCCTCATCAGTCCACATCAATGCAGCCTCACCATTGCCATCAGTGCAGCCTGATCGATGCACATCTGCAGCCCAGAGGGGACAGGGAGGGGGGCGGGACGAGCGCCGACAGATTACATACAGTGAGAATCTCCTATGATAGACAGAACAGTGGTCCAATGGCGGCCCAGGAGACGGGACTTCCTATTACAGAGGCCGCCAAGTAAACAGGAAATTCTCACTTTATGTAATCTGATGGTGCTCGTCCTGCCCCCCTCCTGTCCCCACCGAGGCAGCTAAAATTGAAGTATTGGCGTATAACACGCACCCACTATTTGCACCTGATTTTCATGGTGAAAAAGTGAGTGTTATACGCCAATAAATAATATATATATATATATATGAGATAGCTGTCATGGATAAGGGTAGGCAAGGAGATATATTACATCTGCACATGACTGGGAATTCAAAGTGAACATAGCTACAATCTGAGTGAAGATTCCCAACTGCTTTATTAAGTCAACCCCATATTGTATCTCTCAGGCAAACCAAAGAGAAATTGTATAATATGGTAGATCAGCCTTTCTCAACCTTATCAACACAAAGGAACCCTTGAAATAACATTCCAATCTCAATCTGCTAAAAATGACTATATCTACAACTCATGATACATTATTGTGATAATCACACAGTGTGATGGCCAGTGGGAAGAATGCCCCTTATACTTGTGGTTATTGGGAAGAATTACCCCCTTACATATAGCTAAAAAGATCATTGGTGTCAGTGGGAACTTATCTGAGAGGCAGAAATTGCTCATGGAACCCCTAGCAATCTCTGAAGGAACCCTAGGGTTCCACAGAACACTAGTTGAGAAGCCCCGTGGTAGAGCAAGTAAACATTAATGGATTACATACCTTTATTGACACCTTGTGCTTGGTAAAAGCACGACTTCTCAGCAGCTGATAAATACAATGAATTGGTAGAAAACCAGTAATGTTTGCACTCAAATTGCTTGTAACAGGGACACGAACCGCATGCGCTGTGACAACCTAAGAGGAGCAAAATAAAGATCTTACTTATTATGTTTCAAACACATTTTTTTAAACTTTTGAGATATACATAATTTTTGTAAAACATAATACATTCTTAAACAGTTCCACTTGGTGTGATTGTTAGTTCTACTGCGCATTATAGTTTTCAGGTAATCTGCAGCAAATCAGATGAAGCCCACCTAATTTCCTGGCTGGAGGGCATCCAACATCGTCTAGCACTTTCCTCCCCAGCGTGATTGTCCCTGGCCCACGCCTTTTATTTACCAGATTTCATTTCTTTCATTTATGGAAGCTTAACATCACATATAGGCATTACTTAGGGTAGTCTGCATACAAAATGTAGCCTGCCAGGAACACCCACTCCTCCAGACTGATATACAACCATCAAGGCATTTTGATCTTTGTATAACTTCTCCAAAGAACAATCTCCTTGCATCAGTGATGAGGGCACTCAAGAGGAGTACTGAAGCAGGGTGCTGGGATGTTTTTAGGAAGCCATATACAGCATCCTCTCAGTCCCTCCCACCAGCCATAAGCTGCCTGTCTGTATTGCATAGAGAAGTATAAAAAAGGCATATAATGAAAATCATCTTTGTTTTTTGTTTTTTTTAAAGTTCATTAGCATGTTAATCTGGGGAAAAGAGGGACCCATGGAAGGCAAAAAATAAGCAGATTAAAACTGTAGCTGTAAGAAATCAGCAGCTAAGATTAAAAGGGGATAAAACTGCATAACCTTCATATCAACTACCTGGTCTAGTCTTCATAAACCAATCAACAATCTTTTGAAATGTGTATCTTTTTATTAGAGTAAGTTGGTATGTTTACATATTGCATTTATTGATGTTGTGAATTACTGTTAGGCCCCGTTCACACCTGAGCAATTTTCTGCTTGAAGCTCTAAAATGCTTAACAAGCCAAATCTCATTCATTTCAATGGCCCTTGTTGACATGTGAGAGTTCTATTGCCTAAAGCAAAACGCCTGAAGCTCAAAAAAGTACATGAGCTTCTTTTTGGCCCCATAGACTTTAATAGAAATTAGGGCTGCACTGATACTGAGCATTTGCACAAGTACTTGTACTCGTGCAAATGCTCTGATGCTTGACCCGATACCTGGCAGGAGGCCAGTACACCTGGCGTCTTCAGTGTAGCAGGGGGGGCTGGGCAGCCTCACAGATGATCGGAGCGGCGGTGGGGCAGTTACAAGCACCGATCTCCCTGTATAGCTTTTCTGACAGCTGCTTCTCCTCTTCTGCCTCCCGTGGCTCATCCCCGATTGTCCCTTGTGTCCTCCCCGGCTCCTCCTCTGGTCCCCCCTCGTCCTGGATCTGTTAGGATGGTGAGCGGAGGAAGGAGCAGGTAAATCTGTCATTTACCAGCTCCTTCCTTTTCCGAATGCACAGTCAGTGATCACTGATTGCCAATTCATAACTAAGCATCGTAAAAGGATTCTTCAGTTTATGAAGAACAGGAGCTTCTGTCTCCTGTCCATTCATCTTCAGTGAGGCTGCTGAGAAAGGGACTGGGGAACCTATCTCAAAAGGGGAGATGTCAGACCCGATACCTCGCCAAAGCCCCCCCCCCCCCCCCCCCCCCCCCAACAGGGTTGAAAACAATGGAAAAAAAAAAAGTAAAAATTGTAATTAAAAAAATTTAAAAGAAAAATTGTAAAAATAATAGTTAAAAGATAAAATAAAAATTTTTTTTAAATAATTGTAAAATAAAAAAAATACTGACACAGTCCAGGCCTCGTCAGTGCTGCATATTAGTGCCACTGTCACATGACATAAATAAATAAATAAATAAAAAATAAAGTATCGGTAATGGCAAGTACTTGTACTCTGTCTTAAAAAAAAGTGGCTGCACCAATACCATTTTTTTAAGACTGAGTACAAGTACCAATATGTTTTCCAAGTACTGGCTGATACCAATTACCAATACTTTTTTTAAAGGTCATGTGACAGTGGCACCAATATGCAGCACTGATGGGCACTGATGAGGCGGCACTAATAGGTGGCACTTATGAGACAGCACTAATGGGTACTGATGAGGCGTGGACTGTCAAGTAGTTTTACAATTTTTTTTAAATTATTTTTTACAATATTTTTTTGTTATTTTTTTTTCTTTATAATGCTTTTTATTTTTTTTGGAGGGGGGGGGGGGGGGGGCAGGGGTGGATGGTGTCAGTGTTTTTATTTTTTTTAACCATTAAATATTACAATTCTTTTTAATCAGCCCTGTGGGGAGGGGGGGGGGGGCTTTGGTTTAGACCCCTGACATCTCCCCTTTGAAAACAGAGAAAGGGAATGAGGACAGAGATTCCCCAGTCCCTTTCTCAGCAGCCTCAGCTGCACTGAAGATGAATGAAGAGGAGACAGAGGCTCCTCTCCATTCATAAACTGAAGCATCATAAACACAGTTTACTCTGCTCAGTTATGAGTGGACAGAGTCAGTGATCACTGACTCTTTGCATTCGGAAAAGGAAGGAGGCGGTAAATTACATATTTACTGGCTCCTTCCTCCACTCTCCATCCTGACAGATCTAAGGCAGGGGGGACCGGAGAGGGACCCGGAGAGAGCAAGGACCATACGGGGGAGCTGGAGGGGGACAGGGAGAGAGTGAGGAGCACATGGGGGGGAGCTGGAGGGGGACCCGGAGAGCCAAGGGAGGACATGGGGGATGATAGGTGCGGTACAAGCACCAATCTCCCTGTGTGGCTTTCAATAAAGCATTTGATAGCCACGAGAGGGAGAGGAAGGAGAGGAGGGAGGAGGCTGTCAGATGCTTTATTGAAAGCCGCACAGGGAGATCAGTGCTTGTACCTCCCCCCACCACCGCACCAATCACCTGTGAGGCTGCCCACCCTCCCTGCTACGCTGAGGCTTCCTGGCCTGATACAACAGGTATCGGATCAAGCATTGGAGCATTTGCATGAGTACCGATACTCGTGCAAATGCTTGGTACCGATACTAGTACTAGCGTTTTCTGCTCAAATAGCTGCTCTCCACCCCTAACTCCCTCTCCATCCTCTAGTGCTTTCTATTGGCTAAACCAAAATGCCTGAAGTTGTAAACGCTTATAATATGCTTCTAAAACACTTTAGAAAAGCTTGTAAAAAGCTGCAAATAAGCTTTAAAAAAACACCAGTAAATCGATACGCTCAGGTGTGAATGGAACCTCAATCATTTCTGTGCCTAGCTCCCCAGAGGCAGAGCTAGATTGCACCTTGAGTGTTACTGAAATAAAGCCATTCCTATGCACCATAAATTATACAGTAGGCTATGGATGCAATTACTAACTTCGCCTGCCTTGTTTTCATATCTAGAAAATAATTGAAGCTGGTCACTGCACATTCATAAAAGATTAAATGGGTTGTAAAGGTTCCTGTTTTTTCACCTTATTGCATCCTATGCATTAAGGTGAAAAAACATCCAACAATGCCGGCCCCCCCCCAGCCCCCCCGTTTTACTTACCTGACCCCTTGAAAGTCCCGCGCTCGCTCCTGACATCCTCTTTGCCACTCAGCCTGGCCGTTGATTGGGTAGAGTGGATGGATTGAAAGCAGCGCAGCCATTGGCTCGCGCTGCTGTCAATTACATCCAATGACACACCAGAGAGAGGGGCCGAGTGATACAGTCGGCGGCTATAGCCTCCGGCTGTATCACGGGAGCGTGCCCGCAAGAACTAAACACCATGCGAGAGAGCTCGCATGAAGGTGCTTAATTCTTGCGGGGAGGAGCTGAGACAGCCACCGAGGGACCCCAGAAAATCAGGTTCGGGGCCACTCTGTGCAAAATGAGCTGCACAGTGGAGGTAAGTATAACTTTTTTTTTTTTTTTTTTTTAAATAACAAACAATACCTTTACAACCCCTTTAATAATTAAAAGCATTTAGCAACAACTATCCCTTTACCCATGTAAATTCCAGCACTTAACCATTGGTATTTATTTAAAATTTACGGTTATGCTTTTAAGAGATTCAAACTTGCACAGTCCTATATTTTACAAACAAAAATACACAGCATAAACTAAAACAAAAAAAAGTCAGATTATCACATAGAGTATATTATACTATTCACCAGTCAGGCAGTAAAGATTATGATTAAACACCACATTAAAATTCAAAGAGGCAAGTTCTTTCAAGCAGTAATTAAATGAATTCCCATGCAGAATAATTTAATTACTTCAAGACTGCTGATGTTCCTCAGAGGGAAATAATTATGTGATCTATAAACATCTAAAAAAACGTGAAGTAAATAAAGGTGCTTATTTGAATTGAGTTTATATTAATATTAATACATATGTTCTATACTTGAATTGTTAGAATGCAAGAGGTTTAAACTTCGCTACAAGTAAAAGCTTCACGGATATATATTTTAACTTAAATTCTGTAGACAGTTCTTTTAAGAGGAATAGTTGGTGGTATACTCTTTTATATGAATAATGTTTGGCAGTTTCTTCTTTCCTTTAGGTCAGGGGTAGGCAACCTCGGCCCTCCAGCTGTTTTGAAACTACAAGTCCCATGAGACATTGCAAGACCCTAATAATCACAGGCATGATGGGATTTGTAGTTTCACCACAGCTGGATGGCCGAGGTTGCCTACCCCTGCTTTAGGTAGAGCAACCAACATAAAAAGACATTCTTGCAGCCATTGTAAATAAATATACATTCTTTGGCCCCTCTACAAACCACTCTCATCTGTATTACAGAATCAAACATAGGATCCTTGAGTCTGGAGAAACATGACAATTCTTTGAAATGCCGAAGGTCTATCTAGCTTCTACAACTTTACCTGCCTGTGCAAAACCATTGCACATAGCAGGCAAGTATAACATGTTTGTTATTAAATAATAAAAAAGAAGCTTTACAATCACTTTAAAGTTCTAAATATAGAAGAGTGTCCATCTCAATTGGTCAATTGTGTGCCATCATTACACCCTTTACAGTGACCAAATATCATTCATATTATCCACCTGCAAGCCAGCATCCAATCAAAACATAACAGTCTCTAACTTCTGCAATGGATACCAACAACAAGTAATCATGGGTTCAAATAATATGCAACCTCTTGTGTTCACTACTGATGGCAATAATAAAAGTCTGCAAGTCAGATTTGAGGTATCCTTTGCAACAAAAATTTCATTTTTGATGAGATACTCCCAAAGGGATGGTGACACAGTAACTTTCCTCGTTAGAACATGGCAAGTGCATCAGCTGAATAATAATGAAAAAGTCACTCCTATTCAGAATTCGTATCCAAAGACACAAAAGTGGAACAAACAACTTTTTCTTTAGAGCAGAAACGGGTAGAAATCTGTAACAAAGTTTGCTAAAAATCCTTGCAATGTACACTCAACCCCCCTTTTTTTTTCCTCAACACAGTGGAGTTACTCTAAGTTATTAAGTGCAATCCCATGCTTGTGGTAGTTTGTGGTTAACGCACAAATATAAACAAGCATATGAAACAAAACAGACAAAGAATAAGGGCTAAATGCAAAATGCCGTAATTCATAAGAACAATCAGAACTCAACACACCAGGACAATACTACAGTGGGTAAAGCACACTGTCCTTTGCCAGGTTTTATGGAGTGTTTTGACAGAAAGGTCTCCCCTCTGGCTTTCAATAATGTCCTTACCACAGAAACCTGACATTGGTAGGGCTCAATGTAAGGCACTATCACATACATTAAGGGCTCCAGCATGACAGTTCACATGAACAGCCTCTAGAGCAGGGGGTCTCAAACTGATGGCCCTCCAGCTGTTGCAGAACTACAGTACAATTCCTATGAGGCATTGCAAGGCTGACAGTTACAAGCATGAGTCCCATAGGCAGAGGCATGATGGGACTTGTAGTCCCACAATAGCTGGAGGGCCGCCAGTTTGAGACCCCTGCGAGAGCTGTAATTCATTTTAGAACATAATGTTGTTAGTTTTTTTCAGTTACAAACCCACAAAAAAAAAGTGTGTTTGAAATCTACTTTTCATCTGACATATCTTAGAAGCAACTCTTATCAAATGGTGTGAAAAACTAACATAAGGTGAATAGTAGTAAGGGTGCATAATAAAGCTGTCTGAGTAGTAAATAAAAATGAAAAGAATGACATGACTGGACATTCATATATGTGATACAAACTTAAGAGGTCTATTTATAAATGTTTTCACACAATTTTCATCCAAGATTCACACATTTTTTTCTGACTATATTCAGTTTGAAAAATGTGTGAATTCTGGGTCAAAGTTGTGTAAATCTTACATGAAAACATTTGTAAATAGACCCTCCTAAGTATCATATTATTCTACCTCTTTAACTTATTTCAACACAGTATTTTTGCACAGTCTTATTATATAACCAATAACAGTTATATCCAAAGTATGATAAAAGCTGCATATTGCAGTTTTTTTTTTATTTTGGTTTGCTGTGGCTTTACCTGAGATTTATTGCATTTTTTATTACTTTATCAACCTTAGTAATTTCCACACTTATGGAAGGTCTTTCATCAGTCACGGGAGACTGGTATACTGAGAAGGCACATTATTGTACTGCAAGTGGGCATTTTAATAGGCATTAAATTAAAGCAGATGTAGGCTTAACCATTCCCTGAAAGGAAAAAAATACTGGGGCTGCAACTGTTTAAATCTTTCAGAAATACAGCATATAGTAATGACATAAGAGTTACCAGGACAAAGAGTGTTCAGCAAAGGGCATGCTATCCAACACAGCCAGATAGCAGCATCCCCCCAGAAGCTCTTTTATATAAGTGGCAGTCTCTATTGTCCTTCTGAAAAGCAATCAGTGGTGGGTTGCTTTTTCAGACAGTTTAGAGCCAATTTCCAGGTGTTCAGGAGGCAATACTGCTGCTTCCTGAATACCCGTTTTCTTTATCTCAACGTGGATTTTACATTGAAATACTATGCCGCAACCAAAAACTAGTGTTTGGCACATAATTGCAGCATGGTCATGCAGACTTCAATGGGCCAAGGTAAAGAAGTAGTATAGCCAAAGCTTTATTAGCTGTACTTCTCCTGTGGATCACAGGAGTGCAGCTCGTTCTGCACTCCTGTGATCTGTTCTCAGCCGACAGCTGGCTGAAGCCCACTGTCGGCTGATGTCACAGAGCTGGTCCAGGCTCTGGAAAGACCCCGACCATCTGGTCAGGATCCACCCAGAAGCTTAGATCACCACCTGTCTCAGCCTCTCAACAATTCGCTGAGAGCCTGAGCCAGCCCCTCCTGCCCTGTCCACAGCCCAGCGCTCCAGTGAGCGCTGAAGGGCAGATCAGAGAGATGGGGACTGACAGTTACAGCTCTCTGCTCAGAGCGGAGGGTGAGAACTGAGTAATTAACGATGTTTGATCGCTCAGTTCTCACTACAGATGTGGCGGGGAACAGATAGAGCATCAGATCCATGCTGCATCCACCTAGGTGAGTATAAAAGGTTGTTTTTTGTTTTGTTTTGTTTTTTGGAATGCCATACTTCTCTTTTAAAACTGCTTCACCATGAGCAGCCATCACGTAGACTGTAGATCAGTGATGGCAAACCTTTCTGAGCCTGAGTGCTTAAACTAAAACACAAAAGCAACTTATTTATTTCAAAGTGCCAACACTGCAATTAAACCTGAACACTGAGATTTTAGTTTAGAAAAAACAACTCATAGTTGTCCATGCTAATTAACAGGGCTGGAATGAAAAAAATTAAAAAGGGGTCTGTAAACCCAAATAGGGTAACTTCAAATAATTCAGCCTGGGCCCTTGAGTGTTTTTTAGGGTGACAACGTTGTCTATCTTTTTTATATGGTGTTTGGAGGATTGTCATAAGCCCTATGACATAAGGATTATGACAATCATCCAAAATCCTCGTATTGAATTTTGAGGGAGTATAGCTCGCAAGCCCACAGAGAGGGCTCTGCGAGCCAGCTGTGACAGGATCACTTCAAATAATTGCATAAAAAAAACACTTTAAAATGAGCAAATGAGAAAAATAGGCAGATGCTAGCTTCAGTGTATACGGATTGTCAAACTGATCAGTAGGTCCAGAGATATCGGCACCTGAGGTTTTATGCAAACCTTGAATTTCCTGTGACAGTTAAGTTTGCCCTTCCTGCCTCCTAAAGGATGTAATGGGCAGTCTCACTTACCTATTGGGCAGTTGCACTTACCAACTGAAATGTTCTGGAGAAGAAGCAAGAGTTTGATTTTTACAAGAAAAACAAGATTTGTATATAATTTCAGCTGACTACAGATCTCTGGGTCTACCCAGTTTCCCTTTACATTTTTTCATCATATGCGCAGTTTGACTAGCCAAGGTTTCCGACAGGTTTTCTTTACTGAATATTGTTAATCGAGAGGTCCAGTATAACTGTAGCACAAAAACAGCTCTTAAAAACAAGTAAAAAAACAAAAAACAAAAAAACTGCGCCTTAGTAGACCATTAACATAATAATTACACCAAACATTATGTGTAGATACAGCAGCATTCTGTATTAAGCCAGCCAGCAATTACATTTTTCTTGAGTGATTTTCCACTAGTTTACTGAGGCTCATTAGTACACCAAGCTATAATTACTTCCACAAATAAGATAATGAATGACTTTACCTGCTCTGTAAATATCTCCTGGGTGAAAATGGTCTTCATTCTACTAAGTGAGCTAGGTTTGATGACAATCTGGAAAATTAACAAATTAGGTTTACAAGGTTCTGCTTGATTAAAATTCAGCTCATTATCTAACATAATATTTGTCAACAATATCTAAACAACAGCTAAATAATATATATATGGAGACCATTGAATATACAGATATTTCCTAAACCACAAACCATTATTTATCATGTTTTCCAGATTTGTGCAAGTGGACCAGAGCTGGAAAACACAATTTGGCTTCACAGTAGTCACTGTACAATCTGACTAGGCTCAGTTCGTCAAAGGTTTGCCAAACCTGGACTTAGCATTACAGGAGGTAAGGAGTAGGTTTCAGACTAGCTGCTACAGGTTCCTCTACATCACTACTCTACTACACAATGTTATCAAAGGATACCCGAATACAAAATCTAAATTTATGGCAGCTTTCCAGTCCTTACATACACCACATATTACTAAAAGTATTGGGACGCCTGCCTTTACACACATGAACTTTAATGGCATCCCAGTCTTAGTCTGTAGAGTTCAATATTGAGTTGGCCCCGCCTTTTGCAGCTATAAGCGCTTTCACTCTTCTGGAAGGCTGTCCACAAGGTTTAGGAGTGTGTCTATGGGAATGTTTGACCATTCTTCCAGATCAGGCACTGATGTGAAGGCCTGGCTCGCAGTCTCCTCTCCAATTCATCCCAAAGGTGTTCTATCGGGTTGAGGTCAGGACTCTGTGCAGCCAGTCAAGTTTATCAACCCCAAACTCACTCATCCGCAGACAGTGCGGCACTGGAGGGCTTTGTTCTAAGGCGTGTCTCTCATAAAGCGCTAGTCTGCGATGCAGACTAGCACATTATGACATTGCCTTGCGGGGATTTTTCCACCCACCAGGGTTTACTTCCACTTTAATAAGGTTAAACTGTGTTCATGTTTAAAATCAAATTGTGCAAAAAAAAAAAAAAAAAAAAAAAAAAAAAAAATTTTTTGCCTTTTTATTTTCTTCCCACGTGATTGGGTATTGTGTGAATACAACTTTTGAAAATTGAATGTTAATGAATAAACTAATCAAACATTACCTTTGCTATGTGAATAGCCTCTCTTTCTTTAGCAAGTAAACCCCACTGAATACAGTAATCCACAGATTTATTTCAGTATAGCCAAGATTAACACAGTGCTTCAAAAAGGTAAAATGGAATTTAAAGGCCTACCTGCTAGGTGAATAGAATACTGCCAATTGTAATATAAAATTAATTTATGCATTATATTACCCAAAGAAAAAATAGGATTTTTTAAGACAGCTTACCTGTAAAATCCTTTTCTTTTGATGGACATCACGGGACACAGAGCCACAGTAATTACTGATGGGTTATATAGGGTATCACTGGTGATTGGACACTGGCACACCCTATCAGAAAGTTCAACCCCCTATATAATCCCTCCCCTTGCAGGGATACCTCAGTTTTGTAGCCAAGCAATATAGTGTATTAGAAGAGGGGCGGGACCTCAGACCTGAGGACCCTGTACCGCTGCCTGCAGCACACTACGCCCAAAGGCGATATTTTCTCATGCCTTCTCACATCCACCTGATAGAATCTGGTGAATGTATGGACTGAAGACCAGGTTGCGGCCTTACAGATTTGAGCCATAGAGGCCTGGTGATGCACTGCCCAAGAAGCACCAATAGCCCTTGTGGAATGTGCCCTGATCTGAAACGGAGGAATCTTCTGTTTCAAACCGTAAGCCTGAATAATCAACTGACGAATCCATTTAGAAATGGTAGCTTTTGTCGCTGCCTGTCCTCTATTGGGACCCTCTGGCAGCATGAACAAAACATCAGTTTTGCGAATCTGAGCAGTTGCCTCGAGATAGGCCCTGACTGATCTTACTACATCCAACGAATGTAGTGATCCCTCTTCCGGAGAACAGGGATCTGGAAAAAAGGAAGGCAGAACAATGTCTTAGTTTAAATGAAAATCAGAAACCACCTGTGGTAAAAAAACTAGGATGAGGGCGCAGTACCACTCTATTCTTGTGAACAATCAAATAAGGCTCCTTACAGGAAAAGGCTGCTAATTCTGAAACTCTTCTAGCAGAAGAGATGGCTACCAGAAAAATTACCTTCCTTGTCAACAAGACCAAAGGAATCTGACTTATTGGTTCAAAAGGCTGTTTCTGTAACACAGCCAGGACCAAGTCCCAGGGGTTTAGGGGCGCCCTAACCGGAGGATTAAGACGCGTCACCCCCTGTATAAAGTTTCGGACCAAAGAATGCATAGCAAGTGGCCGTTGAAATAATACTGATAAGGCAGAGACCTGGCCCTTGATGGTACTCAAGGCCAGCTTCATCTCTAAACCCAATTGTAGAAAATCAAGAATTCTACCCATCACGTATTTCCTGGGATGCCAACCCCTGGATTCACACCAGGCTACATAAGCTTTCCAGACTCTATGATAAATCATTCTGCAAGCTGGCTTCCTTGCATTGATCAAGGTAGATATCACAGGACCTGAAAGCCCACGACTCTTCAGAACGTGGGTCTCAATAGCCAAGCTGTCAAATTTAGCGTTTGTAAGGCAGGATGGAACACTGGACCTTGAGATAACAGGTCTGGGCGTACCGGTAGTGTCCACGGGGAACCCACCGTCATCCTTACTATTTCCGCATACCACTTCCTTCTGGGCCAAGCGGGGGGCCACCGGAAGTACTGACTTCCTTTCCTGCCTGATCCTGCGAAGAAGTCGCAGCAGTAGCAGAATAGGCGGGAATGCATAAATCAGTGAGAACCGATGCCACGGAATCACCAACGCATCAGTCCCGCATGCAAGAGGATGTTTCGTCCTTACCACAAATCTGTCTATCTTTTTGTTGAATCGGGATGCAAAGAGATCTACATCTGCAACTCCCCATCTTTGGCATATAGCGCAAAAGACGTCGGGATGCAGAGACCATTTCCCTGGAAGTAACTGCTGGCGACTTAGATAGTCCGCCTGCCAGTTCTCTATCCCTGGAATGAAAACTGACGATATGCATGGCACATGCATCTCTGCCCAGACTAAGATCTGGTTCACCTCCTTTTGAGCAGCTAGGCTCCGGGTGCCTCCCTGATGAATGACATAAGCCACTGTTGTGGCATTGTCGGACTGGATCCTGACCGGGCAACCCTGTAGCCTGATAGTCCAGGCTTTTAGGGCTAGGTATACTGCCCGGATCTCCAGAATGTTGATGGGTAAGGTCCTCTCTGTCTTGGACCATACCCCCTGAACCGCAGACTGTTCCAGAACTGCTCCCCAACCTGACAGACTGGCATCTGTTGTTACCACCGTCCAGGCAACCGATAGAAAGGATTTCCCCTTCTGCAGGTTTTCAGGTATGAGCCACCAATTGAGGCTCTGACGCGCCGCATGGAACTGAGCATAAGGTACTGATTCGAATGAAGACACCATCTTCCCTAGCAGCCTCATACAAAAGCGGACTGAAGGACCCTTCTTGGTCCTGACTGCCAGAATCAGCTCCCTTAAAGCAGTGATCTTTGCCTGAGGTAGAAATACTTTCTCCTGGCTTGTATCTATGATCAGACCTAAATACTCCAGTCTTCTTACTGGTTTTAGGAAAGATTTTTCTAGGTTGAGGATCCAACCTAGGTGTTCCAGATACTTGACTGTGGTTCTCAAGTTCCCGTTCAAGGCGGCTACCGACCGGTCTATCAGTAGCAGGTCGTCTAGGTATGCTATGACAGCTATACCCTAAGCCCTTAATCTGGCCAGAGGAGGGGCCAAGACCTTTGTGAACACTCGAGGTGCAGTGGCTATCCCAAAAGGCAGAGCCACAAACTGGAAATGGCACCCTCCTATCTCGAAGCGCAGAAACTTCTGATGAGCAGGAAAAATGGGCACACGCAGATATGCATGTCTGATGCCTATCGATGCCAGAAATTCTCCTCCCTGCAGGGTGAAGACTACTGTCCGAATTGATTCCATGCGGAAGGACTGAATCCTTAGAAATCGGTTCAGATCCCTTAAATCCAGAATGGGTCTGACACCCCCATTTGGTTTTTGGACCGTAAAAAGGTTGGAATAGAAGACCAATCCCTGGTCCTTCGCGGGAACCATCATAATGACCTCCTGCGACAAAAGTCGCTCTAACGCTAGAAGGAGCGACTGCTTCTTCTCTGGGAACACTTGATCTGAGGAACCGAGGAGAGGGAAATTCCTGAAACTCCAGCTCGTACCCTAAGGTTACTGTGGAGATTACCCATCTGTCCTGGAAGTCCTCCTGCCAGAGCTCTGAGAACTGTCGCAGTCTTCCCCCCACTCGAGCGAGCGGGGGCGCCCCTTCATGAAGAGGTCTTAGTGTTTTGCCTAGTAGGACTTCTTTTGTTCCTGAGGCTGACTCTTGTTTCTGAACCCAGACGGAGGAGGCCGTCGAGACTGCCTGGAGGCTGAAGCCCCTGGCACTGGGGAAAGAGTCCGTTTGAAAGAGGGACGCTTACTCTTCTTCTTGACAGGTAAGAGTAGTTTTCCCACCAGAGATTTTCTTGATATAGTCATCCAAGTCTTCTCCAAACAACCTTGCACCACGAAACGGAAACCCAGCCAGCAGCTTCCTACATGGTGCTTCGGCTGACCAATTTTTCAACCATAGGATTCTACGTATATGCACCAACCCCTGTGAAAGACGAGAGGTTTGCACGATAGAATCTCTGATGGCGTCAACAACGTAACATAAGGCCGCAGGAAGGTTAGCCAACCCCTGGGCCTGCTGTTCAGGCAATACCTTGATAACCTGCTTAACATGGTCTCTTAAGTATTGACAGACTCCAATCGCTGCAACTGCAGGTTGAGCCACTGAACCTGCCAAGGAGAAAACATCCTTCAATAGGGATTCCATCTTTTTATCTACAGGATCCCTGAGAATCTGAACATTGTCTACAGGACAAGTCAGACTATTATTTACGGAAGAAATGGCGGCATCAATAGCCGGTATTCCCCACATTTTAATAAACTTTTCTTCCATCGGATAAAGTGTTGAAAACTTTTTCGGCGGAAAAAAACGTTTGTCTGGGTGATCCCACTCAGAATAAATGAGCTTTTCAAGTGAACTATGAACAGGAAAAGCATGTGCTGTTTGAGGAGGCTTCAGTGACCCCAAAGAAGAAGAGGGTTCTTTAACTGATTCAGATACGGGCAACCTGAATGTGGAGCGGACCAATCCAGTAAGAATCTGCACTAAGACTTTCTCCTCCTGGGAAGTCGCAGAGGGTCCCTCTCCACCTGATTCCTCTGAAGAGGAATTATCTGTCCCATCCTGATCCTCTGAAAGAGATTTGTCTCCCCTATCCCAGGGCTCCTCTTCCTGAGGGTCTTGGGAAACAGAGGAAGGCCTAGTGCGTTTTCTTCCACTGAGTGAAGATGTAATCACGACCATTAATCTTTCCTCCAAACCACTAATGGTTGAGGAAAAAACCTCCTGTGTAATGTATACAGGGGCTGAAGTGCCGGAGGCAGGTATAGCCTCTGACCCCAATGGCTCCCCCTGGCTAGCCGTCCCTGGCCCCTCGGGGGGGGGCAATGCTGCAGAAAGGGGGTCAGAACCCGACCGAGATCCCCTAGAGTCTCTGGTTCTTGGGGTGTTTGAACCTCTTTTACCCATAGTGCAAAGCAACAAGGTGGAGGTATCACAAAATGAACACTGACTGCTGAGCGATGTAGTCCGGCTAAAAGCCCTGCTACCAAATGCCCAGTCTGGTGTTACCTTAGTAAATGCTGCCTAGGAGAATGCCTGTGTCCCACCTTACATGCGACCGTCAGCTCTGAGTCCCTCCAAAGGCTGTGTGCACCTGTACAGAGTGTTTTAAATAGCCTGCAGCTGGCCTGAGTGGGTGTCTAAGCACCTGTGCTGACGCCCCGCCCCCCTCTACCGCCCCCCCTTTGAATTTTGAAAAAACGAACACTTCCCGCGCTGGCCGACCCTCCAGAAATAATATGGAGGAAAGCTGGGGGGGGGGGGGGGTGCAGGAAAGAGGCCGGTAGTGATGGGGCCTGTGTAATGGCGGCAATGGCGGCGGCAGTGCTCGAGCAGTGTATAACCGCTCTTCAGACCCCTGTGGCCTCCCCTAGCCTGGGGGGGGGGGGGAACATTCATGCATGAGAAATCCCCCTATCCCATCCTACCTGGAGCCGGCCGGAGACGCTGTGCAGCATGAACACTGAGACAGACAATCCAGCATGTGAAGGTATGTGCTCTTGGCAGCTCCCGGTGGTCACAATAGGCATAGCATGCATTTACCTTAAAGGAGAAAACCTACTAGAATTAAAAAATTCTGTGGAATCTCCTCTTGCCTTATCCAGCCGCAGGGTTCAGTTATACAGACCCAATCTTCACCTCTCTCACGGTGGGCTCCGTTTGGAAAACCGTCAGAGACTGGGGCCCCCTACAAATAGGGGGATCCTGCAGTTCTGGACCTGTAAAGCACCCGGCTAGAAATTAGGCTAGAAAAAACATTTTCTAATATGCGGGGTCCAGCTCTCTAAAAAGAGAAGCGTTACAGGTAAAACCTCGTTTCTTCGGACACGAGGCCCGGGTACCATCCAATTCGGCCACGAAAGGACACTTTGGAATGGATCCAGTTCACCTGGCTTGCCCCAGTATAGGATATGGGATATTCCCCTTGGAGCTCAGCACAGGACATCTTTACACATCCATCACCTAAGACACTGGCGTAAAAACTGAGGTATCCCTGCAAGGGGAGGGATTATATAGGGGGTTGAACTTTCTGATAGGGTGTGCCAGTGTCCAATCACCAGTAATACCCTATATAACCCATCAGTAATTACTGTGGCTCTATGTCCCGTGATGTTCAAGAAAGAAATAGCAGTTTTTATAGATTTTCTATTCTCGATCTTAACAATAGGAAATTAAAGGAAATAATAAATACAATATTTTGAAAGTAGCAAGTCACACAGTATTCATTTCAACAATTAGACAATTTTCTCACCTTCATTCCCAAAGTAGAGCAAACCAAATCAATGATGGCACTCAACTGGTTGCTATGGAAATACATGGCAACCAACAACAGCATTTCTCCAAATGAGGCTGATACACCAGCAGTGCTATAAAAAGTACAAACACACCATTAGTTCACCACTCCAATACTTACAGTATTCTCTTTGAAACTGCATTTGCCAGAATTCCCATCTCATTGCTTCTTCTGGCACATGGTATCCTAAAAGTTTCAGGTCAAAAAAACACATATCCCTCAACACTGGCTTTTAGTTTTTCGGCATTACAACTTCATTAAAGTAACAGTATTGCAAACCTAAAAAAGTATGCAAATAATTCAGTGCTCTATTTACAACACAGAGACTGGTAATGTTATTTTAGTTTAGGGAGAAAGGGCTAGATGTCAGTGTGCTTGCTGAATCTTTCAATGGCAATATCTACAGAATAGAAGTGGACAACAATGTGCAATTAAAGTGTATAAATCCAAGGATAAAAATTTAAAGAGAAAATAAGAATTTTGTACTCATTGCAAAATGTTTTTCTCAGAGTCAATTGAGGGACATGGGAATTCTTAAACTGCCAGGTTACACTGTTGCCTACATTAGAAATGGACACAGGCAACAAAAGCCAGTGCCAGTACAAGATACAGTTTTGTAGCAAAAGCTACTTAGGAAGGGAAGAGACTGGAGTCACTCAATGAACCCCAAGAGACACAGAAATTCTTAGACTGTCGGGATGTCCAGAAGCACTCCAGAAGAAGAATCAGCAATATAGCAACAAAGACTAGCAGGACCAAGAAAAACTGAAAACTGTAACCTGCCTGCAGAGCAAAGCACTGCCTGAAGGACCCAATGCCTGAAGCTGGCATCAGATTGGACCTGTATATCCACCTGGTAGAATGTAAAAAAAAAAAAAAGAAGACGACCAGATGGTAGCCTTGCAAATAGAGAAATGTTACATAATCCCAAAGAAGCACCCACAGATTAGGGAAAGTGTGCCTTGACAGGAAACGGTGGAGCCCCACATAAGTTTGGATATGGTCAGCCTGAGTCACCTAGAGAAAGTGGACAGAGAAGCTGGTGTACCCTTGTGGGGTCCATTCAGAATCAAAAGAAATCAGTCTTCCCAAAGAAACAGTACCTGAGAAATAGCCACAGCCCAAACAACATATAGAGTAGACAAAGGAGAGAAAGAAAGAATTCCAGGTTGAAGTGAAAGACAAAGTACATTGAGGGGAAAAAAGTATTTGATCCCCTGCTGATTTTGTAAGTTTGCCGACCGAAAAAGAAATGATCACTCAATAACATTAGAGGTAGGTTTATTTTAACAGTTAGAGACGGAATAAAAAAATATCCAGAAAAACGCATTTCAAAAGAGTTATAAAACTGATTTCCATTTTAATGAGTGAAATAAGTATTTGATCCCCTATCAATCAGTAAGATTTCTGACTCCCGGGTGTGCTCCTAATCTCTGCTTGTTACCTGTATAAAAAAAAAAAAAAAAAAAAAAAAAAAAAAAACGACAACTGTCCACAGAAGCAATCAGATTCCAATCTCTCCACTATGGCAAAGACCAAAGAGCTGTCCAAGGATGTCAAGGACAAGATTGTGGACCTACACAAGGCTGGAATGTGCTACAAGACCATCGCCAAGCAGCTTGGTGAGAGGGTGACAACAGTTGGTGCGATTATTCACAAATGGAAGAAACACAAAATAACTAACTGTCTGTCAATCTCCCTCAGTCTGGGTCTCCATGCAAGATCTCACCTCGTGGAGTTTCAATGATTATGGGAACAGTGAGGAATCAGCCCAGAGAATCTTCTCAATGATCTCAAGGCAGCTGGGACCATAGTCACCAAGAAAACAATTGGTAACACACTATGACGTGGAGGATGGAAATCCTGCAGTGCCTGCAAGGTCCCACTGCTCAAGAAAGCACATGTACAGGCCCATTTGAAGTTTGCCAACGAACATCTGAATGATTCAGAGGAGAACTGGGTGAAAGTGCTGTGGTCAGATGAGACCAAAATCAAGCTCCTTGGCATCAATTCAACTCGCCATGTTTGGAGGAGGACCCCAGAAACACCATCCCCACCGTCAAAAATGGAGGTGGAAACATTATGCTTTGGGGGGTGTTTTTCTGCTAAGGAGACAGGACAACTTCACTGCATCAAGGGGACGATGGACGGCCATTTACCATCAAATCTTGGGTGAGAACCTCCTTCTCTCAGTCAGGGCACTGAAAATGATCATGGATGGGTATATTCCAGCATGACAATGACCCAAAACACGTGGCCAAAGCAACAAAAGAGTGGCTAAAGAAGAAGCACATTAAATCCTGGAGTGGCCTAGCCAGTCTCCAGACCTTAATCCCATAGAAAATATGTGGAGGGAGCTGAAGGTTTGAGTTACCACCAGACATCATCCTCCAAACCTTAATGACTTGGATACAATCTATAAAAAGGAGTGGGACAAAATCCCTCCTGAGATGTATGCAAACCTGGTGGCCAACTACAAGAAACGACTGACCTCTGATTGCCAACAAGGATTTTGCCATCAAGTACTAAGTCATGTTTTGCAAAATGGTCAAATACTTATTTCACTCATTAAAATGAAAATTAAGTTATAACTTTTTTAAATGTGTTTTTCTGTATTTTTTGTTGTTATTCTGTCTCTCACTGTTAAAATAAACCTACCATTAAAATGATAGACTAATCATTTCTTTGTCAGTGGGCAAACGTACAAAATCAGCAGGGGATCAAATACTTTTTCCCCTCACTGTACCTTAGATAATAAAACAAGAAGGGTTTCTTGCAGGATAAGGCTGCCAGTTCAGACACTCACCTCACAGAGGTGATGGGTACAAGTAAAATTACCCTGTGGGTGAGAGTAGAGAGATAAAGGTCTCTGGTAGGTTCACATGGTGATCTTCAAAGCACAGATAGAACCAGAATTCAGATCCCATGGAGTAACAGGGTGCGATACATAGGTCTAAATCAAGGAGTGAAAGTTCAACAGTCTCTGATAGAAGACTGGACATAAATCTGGTAGTAGGAGAGCAGCCAAAGTTCCAGGACGTTGATTGGCCACGTCCACTACCAAGTTGTTATCTAAAACACTTCCCCAGCCCAACAGGCTGGCATTTATCGTCAAGACTTTCTAATATAGTAAGGAAGGATTTTCCTGGCATCCAACGTCTGTGTAGATATCAATCATTTAAGAGCTGACCGAAGCTTGGCAGTGAGATGCATTGGTAGATCCAAGGACTCCTGAGTTTGTCTCATACAGACAGGATATTAAGCTGAGGAGCTCTGGAGTGCAACTGGGCACAAGGGATGGCATAGATGTTGGCTAGTATCTTCTCCAGAGCCTTCATGCAGGCCGGAATTGAGAGACTTTCCAATGACCCCAGGCACTCCACTTGGAATCAAAGAAACGAGTAGGCGTGTGCTTAGATCCTAAGGCTTAATGCTTATGAGAGGAACTTTACACTGGTTTTTGACCTGTCACCTTGACCTTTTTCTCGAAGGGTAAGTGTGTTTTTACCCACAGTCTCGTGGGTGATCTATGTGGTTAGAAAAAATAAAATTGTCCAGCATGCTGAAAATGAACTACTAAATATCACACAATTATATTATCATCCACATTTTTCCATCCTCCAATCCCCATATATTAGATGAAATATCTTCCCCATGCATGCTTAAAGTTCCTAAAAAATGATTATGTTCAAAGAAATGTGCTCCAAGGTGATTTATTGATCCATTTCAAATCCACGTGTCTGTGTTCCACCACACCGTGCTCTATCTGCTCTCGCCTGTACATTTCACCTATATACACACACTATAGGTCAATCAACGCCTTCACCCTTAAGGGGTTAACCAATGTTATCCACACTTCCTGTCTTGGAAACTCCACTCTCCTCTAGTGATGCCTTACACTTTACAGACCGAACCAGCAGTTGTTTCCTCCTTTTTCCTTGTGCAAGGACATCCCTGGCTGTGCCCTTACGCATTACATCATAAAATCACATGACTTCTTGAGAGCAAGAAGTATTCATGTGATTTATTACGTACATGAGGGTGCACCAGGAAACATTTGGGGTTTTATGGCAGTCACCAGGACCCAAATCCAGTAACTTTTGGAGAACAGGAATCTGGAACTGATCATTTCAAGTTAGTGTCCACCATAACCACTAGGATGCCCACTGTGATCTTGTGTGCCGGAGGCAGCCCTAAACCCTGTAATTCCTCCTTGTGTGATTGAAGACTCTGTGCATTGGATTCATGATCCTCGACAGCTTCCTCCTCTTCAGCTTGAGGATGCGCCTCCGATGCCTCTTCTGACCACGGAGCGGGAGAAAAGGAAGGAGGGGAAGGAGAGTTCTCTTGTTTGCATCACTTATGCTGACGTTTCAAACCAGTGAGAACTGAGCAGAGCTTTTCCCAGAGGGTTAAACAGGCCCAATCTTCACCCATAAGGGGCCATGCAGGCCTCCAGGGACTCAACTCTCTGCAGTGAATTACTGCCATGAAAAGCAATCTGAATGAGCTTTCCTTGAGAAAGGCCATAGAGTCTACATCAAATAACGGATCCAGATGTATCCAGCATGTCTGTGTTAAATTTAGCAGAGAAGGGGGTAAAAATCTGGTTACCCATGGTAATGATCCATGGGTCAGAGGTGACCCCCAGCTAAACCACACCATAAAAGCATTCCTGCAGTGCTCTGTCATATGCAATATGACCCCACTTTTGTTTGCCAGACACAGAAGTGAAGGCCTAACAAGGGTTAGGACCTGCAGAGGTCACAGGATGATGTTGAATGCACTACATCTTTAATAGTTAGTGGTAATCCAGCTCTATGGCACTTTAAAATCCAATATTTATTCACATCTGGAGCATCTGAGGGAACAAGTGGGGAAATGCACGCTCCTGTGCATCTCTGACACCACCCCTCCGCATTAAATCAGAAAGATTAGCGTTCCTGCTGCCCATTGCTAAACTGGTAGCTAAAATGTTAGAGGACTGTGTTCAGGGGAGGCGAGACTGCAATAAGCTCCCTCTGCCTACATAGCCAAGCAAAATTAGTAGTCATAACCAAGGATGAGCTCAGGCGTGTTCGCAACCTGCACGTGCAGAGCCCGCCAGGAAGTCGGCACTGCACAGCACTAATCACAGGCAGCGATACATTTTCCCGATCCGTTGCTGCAGAAATCGAGAAATGTCTCACTTCTTGCGATTAGCGCTGTGCAGTGCCGACTTCCTTGCGGGCTCTGCACGTGCAGGTTGCGAACGCACCTGAGCTCATCCTTATTCATAACAGTCATGACTGGCAACTGCTTGTGTAACTTATAAGGTTGCACCAAAACTTTGGCGGCCGAAAACTGTGTTTTCGGCATGTTGCCGAAAGAAAAAAAATGGCAATAACTGCGCCGATAATCGCGCATGCGCAGTAGCCGCACCACCAGATGCCGCCTATTGCGGAGTGTCATCTTGGTCAAGGTCCTGTCTTCCCCTCCCTCCTCCTCTCACTGCAGAGCCGCGATCTCTGTGTGTCAAGGAGCGGCAGTAGTACTAGTAACAATGTCCCGCCTTCTGTGATAGATGATCCAATGGCTGGACATTGAATTAGTGTGACGTGATCACAGGAGGCGGGAATTTGTTACTGCAGCCCCGGGCAATTCAAATCCATCTCCATGAGACAAGGAGATCGCCGCTCTGATCCAAATACAGGCGGGCTGCATTCACAGGAACTGGTGAGGCTGAATGATGGGCACAGGCAGGCTGCTGCATCTGATGGGCACTGGCGAGGATGCATGACTGGCACAGGCAGGCTGCTGCATCTGATGGGAACAGGCACTGGTGAGGCTGCATGATGGACACAGGCAGGCTGCTGCATCTGATGGGAACAGGCACTGGTAAGGCTGCATGATGGGCACAGGCAGGCTGCATCTGACTGGTAGGCTTCCTCTGACAGGAACTAGTGAAGCTGCATTGATCTCTTGTATCATGTCTGCAGTCTCTGACCGTCTCCTGTATCATGTCTGCATGTGTGCACCGAATGAAAATTTTGCTAATACTATTAGCAGTGTGTTTAAATTTAGGTAACAGATTGCAGACATGATACAAGAGATGGTTAGAGACTGCAGACTCCATTTTTCTTGAGCTTTTCTTGCACTAAAGGTGCCAATAATGGCCAACAATAAATTCATAGTCATTTAAATTGATGATATGAATTTAAAAAGTCGGATATAATACAATTATATATAAAAATATGAATATTTTTTAAAAACTGTCATTTTCTGTTTTCGGCCTAGTGCATCCTTCATTTTCGCATTGTGTCTAAGCGATATACTTTGCATTTAATGATAGAGCTAGTTCAGCAATACTGCAAGTAAGCAACAGCTAGACTGATCAACACCAGCAGAATGAATCATCAGCTGTGAAGCTCCAAGAGGGAACTAGAAAGCACTAGGAGCGTATGTGCAATATTACACACTCCCTCCTATTTAGTGCTGCATCACCAGGTGCAGCTAGTAAAGGAGGTGGTGTGGTCAAATAAGTAGAATGGTAACCCATCCCTGTATAGTTCATAGGCCAAAATAAACAGGCGCCCCCCCCACGTCACCAACTTACAAATACATAAAGTAAACGGAAAGCCCACAATAACAGAAGAATTTTAACTCCCCGCGTAATATAGTCAGTCCATTACAGATACTTCTGTAGCCAGCACCACATAAGTATCTTCAGTATCCAACTGAGGAGAACTTAAAGTGTAAGTAAACCCACCTGTTGTTTTCAGCCAAGGAAGCTGCCATCTTTGCCTCTGTTTAATCTACAACTGCCATGATGCTGCACATGTGATCAATTAGGACACCAGCCATTGGATGGTTTGACAGTTTGGTTGAGAGCACAACCAATGGGAGTGCTGCATTTCCGGCACATGCCGGAAATTATACTGTTTTATGGCTGGGTTTACTACCGCTTTAATCCAGCAAACTTCCAGAAATTCAGGGCTGTCACAGGGAACACCAGTATAAAACAGGGAAAACGTGCACCTGTCGGTAGACTGGAGAGACTTCCAGGATTCAACTTACTCAGCATGAATTTACCAGTACTCATTGGCTGACTGAAGCACTTTCCACGGTTTAACTTTTGCAGCATAAATCTACCAGCAGCTGTTATTAGTACAAACATCTTCCAAATAAACAGGAAAACAACATGTCCACTCTCCTAAAAACACCAGCAAAAAACTGAGGCATATGGTTGCAGCCAAATGTATCCTGCACCAACTTTTTCTTTTGTTGCCAGTGTCCAATTTCCCGTAGGTGGCAGTATAACTTAATCTAAGAAATCCTGAATTCCTCAACGAATGAGAAAATGAAAATATTACCTGTCTGTGGAAACACTCTTTCATTGATTATACATTCTGCATTCATGTTCCCATAACAAGCCAATGCTACATTTATTTTTTACCAGTTTTTTTTTTTCCTTTTACAGAAAATGTACAAATAACTAATCAAACTACCTTTCAAAATAAGCCTCCTCTTTAATCATCCAGCTTAGCCACGTCAGCATCAATTGCTCCTGTTCTGGGGTGCTGTAAAAAAAAAAAAAAAGGGAACAATTCACTTTATAATTACTTGAACAACTATTTAAGTCATTGGAAAGTTTAACGTTTCATTATGTCACCATAAGAAACTGAAACATTAACAAAAAAATTTGGACACGGAGTGCATGCACAAAGCCACCAATATCTGATGCAATTTAGGTAAGCTCTGCACTTCACAGTACCCAGCAACACAGAGAGAAAGCTGCAGTCCCAAGCCCAATGACTCTTCACAGACCTTGATACGGAGGTCGAGATGGCAATGTATACTCATTTATCTCCCTCTTGAGAATCCCAGACCCAGTTGGACCTGCTGGGAAAAACAGATTGCATGCTACAGTGAGCATTGCAAGAGACATCCAAACAGATCGCAGGAAATAATTTTAGGGCGAACCATGAAATTGGCATTAGAACAACTGATCTTGAGGCCTGCATTGGCAACATTGCTGCAGTGATCAGTGAACAAGACCAGGAGTTAGCATCCCTCAAAGATGAAAATCAGCTTCTTCTGGCCAAAATTGGGGATGCTGAGAATCACTCCAGAACTTTAACATCATGGGTTTTCCCTAACTGTAAGAGCCCTCAATGCAATTACAGGGCCTTGTATGTCTATTCCGTTTGAGCAACTGGAAATTGGGAGGGCCTACAGGGCTCTAGGAGGCAATGAGATGGATCCCCCATTGATATAATTGTAAAACTCCTATACTTCTGCAACAAAGTGGCAAGCCTCCTAAAAGCTCATAAGCCGTCTTTAAACCTGCTGGACTTAGCAAAACAGCCACTGCTCCTCTCATCAGGTGATTTGACTGGTGACTACCCAGTATACCACAGGTGTCCCACACATTGACCTTAGGTTTCTGGGGTTTTTTTCCCTCTTCAGGTTTACATTTTTTAGGCCACCTTGGCCCATGTTCCTTTTCACTTTCCCTTTCCTTTGCTCCACCTGTTCCACAGGGCCAGTGCCCCCCTTTCTCTGGTATATCAATAATTCTTGGAGAATGTGTCCACCCTTCCACAATGGATGGTATTTTTGCTATATCAAGCAGCTCAATTACCCCAATAAACATACTTAGGCATTCAGATAATTTGCTCCTCAAAGGCCAATATAGTTTGCGCACAGGAAACACACTTCTCTATGGCAAAATATCTTTCAGTCCCTTTTACCCACAAGTATCTCTGTCAGTGATACTACCAAATATAGAAGGGTCCTCATCATTTAATATAGAATTCCATGTTTACTATGACCTTAACCACTTAAGCCCCGGACCATTTGGCTGCCTAAAGACCAGAGGACTTTTTACAATTTGGCACTGCGCTGCTTTAACTGGTAATTGCGCGGTCATGCAATGTTGTACCCAAAACGAAATTTACATCCTTTTTTCCCCACAAATAGAGCTTTCTTTTGATGGTATTTGATTGCCTCTGCGATTTTTATTTTTTGCGATATAAATGGAAAAAGACAGAAAATTAAAAAAAAAAAAAATTATATTTTCTACTTTTTTTAAAGGAAAAATCCAATAAACTCAATTTTAGTCATACATTTAGGCCAAAATGTATTCAGCCACATGTCTTTGGTAAAAAAAATGTCAATAATCATATATTTATTGGTTTGCGCAAAAGTTATAGCGTCTACAAACTAGGGTACATTTTCTGGAATTTACACAGCTTTTAGTTTATGACTGCCCATCTCATTTCTTGAGGTGCTAAAATGGTAGGGCAGTACAAACCCCACCCCCCAAATGACCCCATTTTGGAAGGTTGACACCCCAAGGAAATTGCTGAGAGGCATGGTGAGCCCATTGAATATTTAATTTTTTTGTCCCAAGTGATTGAATAATGACAATAAAAAAATATATAATAATAAATAATAAAAAATAAAATAAAAAAAAAAAGTTGTCACTAAATGATTTATTGCTCACACATGCCATGGTACGGGGATACCACATGTGTGGGACTTTTTTGAAGGCCATAAAATGCCAAGATGGCACAACCCCCCCCCCCAAATGACCCCATTTTGGAAAGTAGACACCCCAAGCTATTTGCTGAGAGGCATGTTGAGTCCATGGAATATTTTATATTTTGCCACAAGTTGCGGGAAAATGACAAACTTGTCACTAAATAATATATTGCTCACACATGAATAGTGTAAAAAGTAATTCTGCGCTGCCTAAAGGAAACAAGAGAAGCAGCTAACACAATTGTGATATATGCATAGAAAACAAAGTAAAAAGTGTAGCGCTAATAAATAAGTACATGAAATTGCCACAAAGGGAATAAACCCAATATTCGCAAACACATACATTCACCCCCCAGACGATGTCTAAAGTGACGAAACGCGTCGGGTAGGACTCCATTGCCGCCATTTTACTTAGTAAAAGCGCTGTTTTACCTACTCAAATGTGAGTGTTTTCTAACTTAATAAATTTTATTTGTAATTTACGGAATTACGCTATGTGCCCCTTTTTGTTCTTCCTCCTCTAAATCCATCTGCTATCTACGTATACCAGGTCTCTTTACGAGACACACCAGTCCACGGACGGCTGTGGGTTTTCGTTACAGTTTCCAGAGGATTCCATGCCTTCAGTGGCTGCTCCATTACACAAGCCTGTTTGACCCATTGAACGTATGTTCTTTTGGGTTCAAAGCAGTCTAGAGGCTAATTAGCCGCTAGGATTGCTTTTACATGAAAGCCGACCACTGGCTGAAAAGAAGGATACCAAGATGATACCTAAACCCGCAGGCATCATAACCACTCAAAGTCCAGCAACATACCAGTACGTTGCTGGTCCTTGTTGGGCATATATATATTGTAAGTTTTTTTTCATGCAGCCTGTGGGCTGCATGAAAAAAAGAGCGCTGGAGTCACGGCTTTATGTATCGTGGGAGAAAATGCTGTTGCTGTCAAGATAAATAAATCCGCACTGCAGCTGAATGGCGTACCTGCTAAGCAAATGATGGTTAACAATAAAACAAACAAAACAGTATAACATACCATACCTGCAAAGCAAATACAATAAAACATAGTAAAAATAAAACAGATAGAACGATAGATATAGAACAATAGAGAGCGGACAGTAGAGAGAGAGAGAGCGAGAGCGAAAAAATACAACTATTTTTGGCTTTTTTTTTTTTTACTTTTATAAAAACTGTAAAAAAAACTAAACGTTGCAGATTAGGGTCTCTCAAAATGTGATGGCCATCACATCTTTCGAGACCCCGAGACCCTGTGTACGTGTGCCTATGACTGTGTGGTGCTGTACCCTACGCTAATACTCAACTAGTGAGCGTTCGAAACAGTCACCAATGCAAAGACCAGGTTGGTCAGGACAGGAGGGACAATAAAAGCGGGTGTCACACCTAAATCCACGCTTTCTACAGACACGACATTGTCTTTGGGCGTTTCTTTGGGTAGGGGTACCAGAGAGGACATGCGGAAAATGCCTCTCATGCAGCCGGCTTACTGCATTTGCGTTGGGAAGTTGGGCCACAGCATCATCTTGAAACAGAAGGGCCCTGATGATCTCTTCCTGGAATTTAAGGAAGGATCCAGTCTGTCCTGAAGCTCTGTATAGCACATGAGCGTTCAGCAAAGCCAATTGAAATAAATAGACAGACACTTTTTTGTACCAGCATCTGGCCTTACAGGCAATTAGGTACGGCGCCAACAAATGGTCGTTTAGGTCCACTCCTCCCATATTAGGGTTATATTCGTGTACACAGAGGGGTTTCTCCACAACACCAGTCGCCGTAGGAATTTGGACCGTCGTGTCTGCGTGAAGGGAGGACAGAACGAAAACATTCTTATTATCCCTCCACTTCACAACGAGCAAATTATTACATCTCATGCAAGCTCTCTCCCCCAGCCTAACACGGGAATCTACAAGCCACTGGGGAAAGCCCCGACGATTAGATCACACGGTGCCACATGCGTCAATTTGATGATCAAACAAGTGACTAAAAAGTGGCTCTACGCAACTATCTCTTCCCTCGTAAACCATAAAACTATATGTATAGCCTGTGGCCCCGTCACAGAGCTTATACATCTTGACCCCATATCTGGCACGCTTGCTGGGAAGATACTGTTTGAATGACAAGCATCCAGAAAACGTAATCAGGGACTCATCAACGCAGACAACTTGATGGGGAGTAAACAAGTCTGCAAAAACGATGGTTGAAGTGGTTTACGAGGGGCCGAATTTTGTAGAGCCGATCAAATTCAGGGTCACCTCGAGGACGACAGAGTTCATTATCGATGAAATGCATGAACCGCAAGATCTGCTCGTATGGTGTCCTGGTCATGGAGGCAGAGAACAAGGGCATATGATGAATTGGGTCAGTGTACCAATATGACCGCAACTCACTCTTTTTAGTTATGCCCATGAGGAGGGATAGGCCCAGGAAGGTCTTAACTTCGGGGACTGTAATTGGTCTCCAATCTCTGGCAAGGGTCAGCTGGGGATTAGCGGCGATGAATTGACCAGCTTATAAATTGCTTTGGTCCACAATAGATCTATAGAGATCTTCGGTGAAAAACAGCAAATAAAAATCAAGTGACGTAAAATCAACTGTTTCCACCTGAATTCGGGGTTGGCCAGTGAATGGGGGAAGTACGGGTGCTGCAGAAGTGGTGGGTTCCCAGTTAGGATTGGCGAATGCAGCAGGAAGGGCACTATGGGCTCGACGGGCCTGTCTGTCTTCTTCTTGGTGGCAGCGAGACACTACTCGTGCTTGCCACCTCGCCAGCTTGAACTGCACTTATGGGACTCGCCATGTCACCAAGTGTTACTGCAGTGCTGGATGTATGACCAGGATGTCCTAGACCGCTGATGCTTGCCAGTTCACCAGAAGGAATAGCAGCGCTAGTACTGGCTCTCTGCTCCATACGAGGGACCTGCAGTTCTTGCACCTCAACGACAGCAGAAGATCGGGGTCTGGTACGCCGAGCTTGGCAGGGACCACAACTCCGTTGTCAGAACTATCTGTCAGGGTGCCGCTGCTGTTTACAGGTTCGTATTCTGAGCCTGAATCTGACAGATGAGCGACTTCCTCTTCACTATCTGTCATGCTCAGAAACGTGTAGGCCTCTTCACTACTGTACCTTCGATTTGAGATTTTGGTCTCTAAATTTACTGGTACAGTAGTAAGACTCACAGTTAAAAAAGCTCCTGTTAGCGACTGATTCAAATGCTACCAAAAAAAACGGTTAGTGTTCGCAGGGATCAGGCCTGATTCTGCGAGCGCTGCAGTTATGTGTGTTGTGTTTTGTAAGTGACAGTGATTGATTGATACTGCACTTGGGTGGGCTGTGCGGAGGGGCTAAACGCAGGTGCTAGCAGGTATCTGGGCTGATCCCGCTAACACTGCGTTTTTGGGAACCCTAAACTGTTGGGGACACTAATATAGATCTGATCAGATCAGATATCGATCCGTTCAGACACTATACTACTAAGGGAGGTGTATGGTGCGTGCGTGGGTGTTAGCGGTACTGGCAATAATCTGACACTGCCTGGGGTGACGCAGACCCTATCTGACGCTAAAACCAAACTTTGATCACCCGCCGGGTGATCAGGGGGTTTAACCTTTATTGGATAAAATATGGCGGGTGCCCTGACGCTATAAAAAAAAAAATCTAGCTAAACTGCGTCACCCGTGACACTTATACTGTGATCACAGGTGACAGGGGGTAATCAAGTGGTTAAACCTTTATTGGGGGGGGTTGGTCCCTAGACCTATCTGGGCCTAATACTAATTACCCCATCACTGATTAGTGTCACTAATGACACTAGTACATCGATCAAAAAAAATCTGAACGCTGCACTGGGTGACACAGTGACAGGTGGTGAACGGGTTAACTGGGGGGGTGATCGGGGGGTCAATTGTGTGCCTACGTGACCTGGTGTCAGTGTAGTGTTGGTGCAACTCACTGTTTGATGCTCTCTCCTCTCGGTCTGGAACGAAAAGACCGACACGAGGAGAGATGACATCACTTCCCCGTCAGTGTTTACATTTACACAGACAGGGGAAGGATATCATTTGTCAGGAGTAATCACCAGGACCAGGCCAGATTTCATCAGCCTGGGCCTGGGGATTGACCAGTTCCTGATCGAAGCCGATCATCGCGGCCGGCGTAACAACGGTGATTCGCCTGCCTGTGCCATTCTGCTGCAGTACAACTGCGGCGGATGGTCGGCAAGCGGTTAAGGTGGTATTAAACCCAAAAGCAAACATTTATAAAGTTCCAGTTTACCAATTCTTAGATGTGATGACTGCATTACAAAATGAAAGCTCTTTACCGCCCATAAAAGGCAGGCACAGACAGAAAGTTTTGTATACTTGATGGCTGCATTAGTTTTATTTTTTTGGCTCTCTTAACCACTTTCAGCCCAGGCCTATTCTGGCACTCCTCTCCTGCATGTAAAAATCCACATTCTTTTGCTAGAAAATTACTCAGAACCCGAAAACATAATATATATTTTTGTAGCAGAGACCCTAGGGAATAAAATGGCGGTCGTTGCAATTTTTTGTGTCACATAGTATTTGCACAGCAATTTTTAAAACGTGATTTTTTTTTGGGGGGGGGGGGGGGGGTTGACAAAACACTTTCACGGATTCCAAAAAAAAAAAACAAAAAAAAAACCACCACACACACACACAAACACTAAAAAGTTAGCCCAATTTTTTTGTATAATGTAAAAGATGTTAGGCCGTGTAAATAGATACCCAACATGTCTCACACACTCGTGGAATGGCGCCAAACTTTGGTACTTAAAAATCTCCAAAGGTTACGCTGTGAAAATGTTTACAGTTTACTAGTTTAGAGTTACTAAGGAGGTCTTGCGCTAGAATTATTGCTATATCCCTAACATTGGCGGCAATACCTCATGTGTGGTTTGAACGCGCTTACATTTTTTTTATTGTTTATTTTATTTTTACACTTAATTTTTTTCACTTGTTTTCCTATTAGAAGGAATGTAAACATCCCTTGTAATAAGGATAGGGGGTGACAGGTCCTCTATGAGAGATCTGGGGAGTCTAGAAGTCCTGGAAAGCCCAAGATAAAAAAAAAAAAAAAAAAACAAAGCAAAACAAATTAAAATCGATCTCAGACTTTCCAGCAAAAATAACAGCAGCTTTTACATCGGTCACGCCGGAAGTGACGTCAGTTCTGGCCTCCAAGGGTCACAGAGATGGCCGGGTCCGCGGTCAGCTCTATGGTAAACCGTCAGAGGATTCATTCTCTGGCTCGCCAATCGTAACTGGAAGAAGCACTGGAGAGTGGCGGAAGGGGGGCGTCCCCTCCCGCTGCCTGTAAAAGCAATCAAGTGGCTTTTACTTTATAGGGAATAGCCTGCTGAAAAAAGATATCTGAATGATGCCTGCAGCTGCAGGCATCATTCAGATATCGCCACTCAAAGTCCAGGACCCCATATGATATCCTTGGGTGGGAAGTGGTTGATTTTCATCTGGTGATCCCACCAGCAAGTCTGTTTTTCAACAGGACAAGCTGTCCTGCAGATGTAGCAGTTTAGAGTGTTGAGATAAACCATTTACCACTGACAGGGGTACTTACAAAAGGTCAACTTTTATTCATGTAAACCCTTTAACCCGAATTAAAAAAACTGCTGCTGTAACTGCATGTATAACTGCAGTGTAAGCTGGAGTTTGGCTTCAATTTGTTAGTGTATTTAAATCTGCTAGTACATCTAATACCCCCCTCCCCCCAGACCGACAATGCTGTTGTTCAAAGGTTCCCCCATGTGCTCCTTCATCCAGAGTGGAGGCACACTAACTCAGGTGGTGTGTTACTGGCCAGACAAACTATTTTCATTACTGATGCAGCTGTACATATACACATCCCATTGTGTAAGTACGGCTGCAAGATGGGGAGTGCCTCAGCCAGTTATGATTATCTTTATGCAGTGACAGCTTCCTGGCAGGAACGATAGGTTCAAACTACGATCTGAATATGCCTGAATTCATCTCCAGTTACAAAATGTTGTAAAGATGATCTACCTTTCCACTTACCTGGTCTAATCTGAACCATCTATTTAACACTACTCAGCCATTCTTATGTGTCCTTACCCACTATTGGCATGAATGGGAACTAGACCCAAGCTTTTCACTAGCAGAGGAAGGCTGCATGCAAATTTGGTTCATCACGAAGGCCTGCTCTCAAAATGGTGGTTGAAACAAACTATGAAATACTCAGCTGATGGTATCTCATTTCAAGCTGACTAGCAAGTTTTGTGTCAACTACCCCTGTTTTTGGGTTTGTACTGGGAATGGTATATTTCTGTACATTTGAAGGACATGCCCTGTGGTGTAAAGATTCTGGGACAAAGTATACTGTATCATTTGCACCCTTATCGTTTGCAAAGAACCCTATGAAACTTTATTGAATCACAAACTTGAGCACAATGACATATAGACTTTTATTTGTAATCATCTGTTCACAGCCGCAAAGCAAATGGTTGCAAAGGCAATGACCCAAACTCTAAAAATCTCCAAAGCCAGACTACTTAAACTATGGACACTAAAATCTTGACAGCCAAATGCAAGGAAAAAATGGCTTCACACAAGAATTTATGAGAACCCTGGCACTTGCACTATCCCCAGACATTTGACCGACACTTACTAATGCTCTAAACTGACTCAAGCACCATTTCAGTTGCCCTGATAGGGCCTTCTTTGGGCCTTCTTTGTTCCTTAAGGATGAGCTCCGACGTGTTCGCATGCTGCACGTGCCGAACCCGCCAGGAAGTCAGCAATGCGCTGCGCTAATCACAGGCAGTGAGACATTTCCCGAATGCCGCCTGTTTACTTAGAGCGCCGGGAACATCACAGCTTTCATTTCAATAGCTGTGTGTTCCCCGCCATGCGCCGTCCCATACAGCCCCTCCCCCTTGTCCAGGCACTTTGATAGACAGATCACCCGTCCAATCCTGGGCCCAGACAGGGGGGAGGGGCTGTATATGACGTCATGCATGGCGGGGAACACACAGCTATTGAAATGAAAGCTAGGGGTGCGCATCTTCACTGGTCTCACGATTCAAATATCTGGTAAACGATTCGAATCCGCGATGCATCACGATTACCGACGAGCTCCCACTTCCACTTGGGCCGCCTAGGTGGCCCTTCCACCCTGCAATCTTCTGGTACACATCACAGTTCCCAAAAGATTGCCCGGCTATGCAGGACAGCGCAGTGACACATGCGCACCCGGCTGTGAAGCTGCAAGCTGTCACAGCCGGAGGCCCACAGTAGTATTGCCAGCGCCGTGGACAGGCAGGGGAGAGAATGGAGGGTTTGGGTGGCCACGTCGCTGGATTGTGGGACAGGTGAGTGTCTTTTTATTAAAAGTCAGAAGATATACTTTTTGTAGCTGCTGACTTTTAATAAACAAAAAATTGACTGGAACTCCGCTTTGAATTAAAAATAACCTCACTCCCTTAAAAAGTGCACTAATCCGCTGCGCTACAGGGTACAGGCATTCACACACGCTGCTGCTGGGAGGTCAGGAGGGATTACAATCCACAGCTGACAAACAGCTCTGTGAAGTTCTCTGTACTGTCTCTGTGCTGACCAGTGGCAGCTGGTGCTCAAACAAACTGAAAAATACTGAACCTCCCCCAAACGAAGCCACCTGTGCCCGTCAAACGCAGCCACCTGTGCCCGTCAAACGCAGCCACCTGTGCCCGTCAAACGCAGCCACCTGTGCCCGTCAAATGCAGCCACCTGTGCCCGACTGCCCGTCAAACGCAGCCACCTGTGCCCGTCAAACGCAGCCACCTGTGCCCGACTGCCCGTCAAACGCAGCCACTTGTGCCCGTCAAACGCAGCCACCTGTGCCCGACTGCCCATCAAACGCAGCCACCTGTGCCCGTCAAACGCAGCCACCTGTGCCCGTCAAACGCAGCCACCTGTGCCCGTCAAACGCAGCCACCTGTGCCCGTCAAACGCAGCCACCTGTGCCCGTCAAATGCAGCCACCTGTGCCTGACTGCCCATCAAACGCAGCCACCTGTGCCCATCAAACTGCCCGTCATCACTTCACTAACCCCCCCACAATGCACGGGCCACCACTGGTGCTGACAGTTCCTTGGCATTCCTGTTTGCACCTTCCAGCACACTAGGAGTTAACAGTGGAATGTGCAAAGGGAAGCCCAGGGACCTGTCAGCACGGAGCGTGAGGTGTAAGTAGAGTACAAACACATTTGTACTCTACTTACTGTTTAAATTACTTTCTTTTAATAAATGCCCTGCCCCGCTGTATGTGCTTCTTAAAAAAATATGTCACTTCATACCGAATTTCACAGTAGTACAATACATCCCCCTCATGTGACTCCCGTCCCGTCCCGCCTCTCTCCGCTCTCCTCTTACGTCTCCCGAGTGCTAACGTCAGTGGGGAATTCTCAGCCCCGCCCACCTCTCTTCTGATATGATAGCTATAGTCAGCGGGCGGGAATGAGAATGAGAGCGGAGAGAGGCGGGACGGTATGAAGTGACATATTTTTTTTTAAAAGCACATACAGCGGGGCACATCATTCATTGTAACACGGCATTTATTAAAAGAAAGTAATTTTAAAAATATGCTCCGAGCGCTTTCCTGGGAGGGGCGGGGCAAGTCGGGATGACGTCACCCGCAATCGATTTTCCGGTCCTTATGCATCGATGCTGCATCGGGGACACCCGAATCGCGATGCAACGATTAATTTCAGCACCCCTAATGAAAGCTGTGATGTTCCTGGCGCTCTAATCAAACAGGCGACGGCGGCTCTCCTCTGCATTATATGACACCCCCATAATGGGCGGCACTGGGGGCGGAGCCCCGCCCAGGCCCCACCCCATCTTCGGCTCCATTATTGCCCATTTCTCTCTTTCCGCAAGTTGCCGAAAAAGGCCATTTTCGGCCGATATGTTTCGGTTGCTGAAATTTCGGAGCATCCCTAGTTTGTATACAAGAGTCTATCAACTAAACTGCATGACATTTGGCTCATCTATGTACTCTAGAGGCAACCAGATCCTTCCATTCCTTAAACAGCTATACATTTCTAATGTAGCTGTGAATCAGTATGGTTTTTATGAAGTGACAGTTCAATTTCAGACACTAACTGTTTTCTTGAAACAGCTTTGTTGTACAGAGCTGAATAACTAAAGCTTACATTACACAGTAAGCTGAATGAGTCAGAGGAGCAATTTCTCAACCTCCCTTCTTCTGCTCTGTATGGATCGCTAAAGACATTTTTAATTAGAGAAAGAGTTTAAAAAGTAAACGCTACTATGGTCATGGGGGCAACCTGTCTTCAAAGTTAATTTGTGAAATGTAGACTTTATATAAATAAAACAGGTAAATTGTAAAGCAAAAAAAACGTAAGGTAGAAAACGGACACAAAACCATTATAGTTTCACTTTAAATTAAGTTACATACAGCTCACCTGACCAATGTGGAAAATGCCAGCAACATACAGAAAGAAAGGGAGACAAAGCGAACCCCACCAGGAGTTGCAGGTGGCCGACTAGTCATGAGCTGAAGTACTTGTTCAGCCTCTTCATCTGTTGGCCTGTATGTATAATACAAATGCAATACACAAGTTTCAAATTACCACTAACATGTCTGAGCATGGTTAAAGTAGAACACAAGGCAAAGATTTTTTTATTTCTTTTCCTCAAAATCTACTGAATAAATCACGTGAGATGTATACACCACTTTTAGGATTGCTGTCCTTTCTTTACTATTTACAATTTCATTCATGCCAGCAAGTATAGCTTTCGCTGCAGCTTTAGTAAATTAAATAACATAATGGATAAAGCTATAAAGTCTAAAATTGTATGTTAGAGCATATATGGATATTATTAGTTACAGTCAACATCCATGTATGCAGCATGGCTGTCCCTCAGTTTCCTTCACATAAACACAGAGTTGGGTAATAAAATACAGATTAGTACTAAACTATAACAAAACCAATTAAAGGAAAGGAAGAGAAAGGAATTGTCTACGCACTTAAGGCCAGCAATTCCCATCAATGCACAGTAGAGTCGAAGCAGGGAACTGGCTTTCACCACATGCTCTTCTTTGAGTCCACAGTACAGAGAAGCTGCACGCTCAGGATCTCCCTCCTGTGGCATCTGTGTGTGTTTCACAGCTGGGAGAATACTTTTCAACTCAGAGAGGAGCTGTTTTCTCATTTGCCAAAGCACCGAGCTGCTATTTTCTCTTCTTCTCTGAAAATAGGAAGGGAAAGTACATTCAATCTTGCCATTCTGCAAACATATATTATAAACAGTTGTAAAATCTGCTTTTGTGTACAAACTGTGCAGTTTGAGGATCTATCGGAGTGAATATGCAGTAAATTGCACAGACTAAGCAATTCTACTACATAGCAGTTAGCAAACCTAAAATTTACTTTTAAAGAGTTATAGATTCTATAATAAGGTTGTAACGCGTGTACAATTAGGGCTAATCTATTTAGTAGTAGCAGCTGCTGGCTGCCTGTGTTTACCTAAAAAAACTGAAAGGAACCATTTTCTTGTGATTGCTAATTTTTCAGCCTATTTTCGTTTTTCCCTGCCAAAGAAAGAACATCTTTTCCATTACAACTGATAAATAATCAATTACTTAAGAGCAGTAGATCTTAAGGCCTGCCATACATGGTGCACATTTCTTTCCTGCAACCACGGGTTACGATTCCCTTATTAACACAGACAGTGCTGACAGGGGAATACTAATTATCTGCACCCGGCAGGGGGCGGGGTCAGCCGTCCCCGCCAGGAGAAGACCTTGATTATTGCCAGTGACAATAGCAGCTGCTAGCAATAATCACAAGTGAATCTGGCAGGCTGGTTGTACCCAGGTCGATCAATCAATGTGGTACATTTAGCCTGCCCATACATGGTTCAAATCTCGGATGGTTTAGTCGTGTATGGCCGGCCCCAGTTTCTTTCCTAAGCTATGTGATTTGGGATCTAACAGCTTGCTATGGGCAATCGAATTCTCAAAATGTTAAAGCACAGAACAGGGTTCTTACCAGTTGACCATTGCGAATAAACGTTCCAAACCAAGTACGAACTTTTGCATTGGTTCCAAGTAGAAGTCCGCTTACAAAACATACCATGTTGCTTACACCATCATCACCTGGCTCATTTTTAGTGTGGTCCAATGTCAAAGCGACACCAAGTCCTGGAAGGTGACATTCTTCTACCTGTCACACATATTGGAATTATGCATCAACTGTTTTCCTTTACATGGTTAATATGTACAGTATATGATTCTCCTTCAAGGAATGAACATAGCTTAATAGAATAGTACTGATATCATCACTGCTTGTAAACAAGTTACTCACATTCTACCTACAACAGGTTCTTACCACCATGCCTCGCACTTTGAGGGCTTGTGATGGATTCATTTTGCACAGCTGACGCAGTGCTTCAGTTCTTCGTCTCCCTCCAGTGCTTTCCTCATCCTGGCGCTCTCCGTTCTTTATCAAACTCCTGCAAACTACACAAATAAAACTGCAATGTAAATATGTTGTGGTTTAACAGGAATAAAGGTCTCTGCAAATGTAATATTTGAATATATAATATTTTTGCAACAAGTGGACAGAACATATTGATGACCATCATTCTGATAAATACCTCCACAACGAGAAATGACTTCTGGATAAATGCCATTTTTAGATAGCAGGTAGAGAAGTGAATGTCTTGCAATGGCCTTTTAAAAGAAAACAAATCCCTTGCTAAACCTGAAAAATGACCATGTACAATACTGTTTTGCCCTACCAGATAGGAGTCCACTAATATTTCAGGTTAAGAGAGGCCAAGCTGTCTGGCAAGTAAACCTCTCAAACCCAAGAAATACTTCTAGGTGTAGGACGTATTTTAAAAGGCAGACCTAAAAGACTGGCTTTCATCTGTTGCAAAAAAAAAAAAAAAAAAGTTAGAAACAGATTATTCATTCATTTTCAGCTGTCATTTTTCTAATGCCAGAAAAACAAAATTATTTTTTAAAAGTAGCCCAAACCTCTCAAACACGAATTTAGACAGTTTCACGATTAAAGGATATAAATAACAATTACATTATATATACACACAGCGGCTTGAAAAAGTATTCACACCCCTTGAAATTTTCCACATTTTGTCATGTTACAACCAAAAACGTAAATTTATTTTATTGGGATTTTATGTGACAGACCAACACAAAGTGGCACATAATTGTGAACTGGAAGGAAAACGATAAATGTTTTTCAATTGCTTTTACAAATGTATTCAGCCCCCCTGGGTCAATACTTTGTAGAACCACCTTTCGCTGCAATTACAGCTGCAAGTCTTTTTAGGGATGTCTCTACCAGCTTTGCACATCTAGGAGAGTGACATTTTGCCTATTCTTCTTTGTAAAATAGCTCAAGCTCTGTCAGATTGGATGGAGAGCATCAGTGAACAGCAATTTTTAAATCTTGCCACAGATTCTCAATTGGATTTAAGTCTGGACTTTGACTGGGCCATTCTAACACATGAATATGCTTTGATCTAAACCATTCCATTGTAGATCTGGCTGTATGTTTAGGGTCATTGTCCTACTGGAAGGGGAAGCTTCGCCCCATCTCAAGTCTTTTGTAGACTCCAACAGGTTTTCTTCTAAGATTGCCCTGTATTTGGCTCCTTCCATCTTCCCATCAACTCTGACCAGCTTCCCTGCTGAAGAGAAGCATCCCCACAACATGATGCTGCCACCACCATGCTTCACGGTGGGGATGGTGTGTTCAGGGTGATGTGCAGTGTTAGTTTTCCTTTCAGGCCAAAAAGTTCAATTTTGTTCTCATCTGACCAGAGCACCTTCTTCCACATGTTTGCTATGTCCCCCACATGGCTTCTCGCAAACTGCAAACAGGACTTTTTATGGCTTTCTTCTTGCCACTCTTCCATAAAGGCTAGATTTGTGGCATGCACAACTAATAGTTGTCCTGTGGACAGATTCTCCCACTTGAGCTGTGGATCTCTGCAGCTCCTCCAGAGTTACCATGGGCCTCTTGGCTGCTTCTCTGATTAATGCTCTCCTTGCTCGGCCTGTCAGTTTAGGTGGACGGCCATGTCTCGATAGGTTTGCAGTTGACCCATACTCTTTCCATTTTCGGATGTTGGATTAAACAGTGCTCTGTGAGATGTTCAAAGCTTGGGATATTTTTTTGCAGTCCCATGCCATAATGCAGAAAGAAACCAAAGTCGCATAAAAAACGCACGAAAAAGTGCAAAACGATATGGATGAAAAAAATTGTTCATAAATTGCTGAAATCCGATATGTGACTTCACAGTGCAGCATATAACGTGGATTGAGTGCTCATCACCATGTTTACTGTCACCTCATTAAGATAAAAGGCTTACCAGAAAGCCTGCGACCTCCCTTATGCAGGGGGGTTCAAACAGCGCTTTTAATGCAAACCAAGATTCGCCAATGGAAGACTTCAGCATTCCTCACCAGAAAGATCCATGGACATCCACTCGAATCCCAATGATGTGAACAGCAGGATAATATAAAAAAGATAAAAAGGCTCCAACAGTACAGAATGTCTTCTCAAGACGTTTTATTAAAAGACAGGAGTTGCAGTACAAAAACTCCAAGGCAAATAAATAAAATTGTGGTAATAGCCCTTGCAAGGAAAAATGGACATACAGCTCAGTTTAAAATCCAATCGCGCATGTATGCGTCGTGTCCCGACGATCGTTTCGTCAAATATGACATCATCAGGGGTACGCCCACACGTCTGCACCTGCGCATTAAATACCTCATTGACAAAACGGGGAAGCGCTGCCATAGGTCACACGAACTGGTGCAAAGGAGCTCCTTGGATGTGTTAACACCCCAGGTGAAAAGAATACTTATAGCGGAGTTCCAGTTATAATTTTTTTTTTTTTACATTATTGTGCTGCATTAAATCTAAACAACAAGGGGGCGTGTCCAGGATGGAGGCGCGAGCAGTCGCAAGTTACAGAGCTCCGCCGGGGCCCAAGTCCTCAATCCGCAGCCATCGGCTCCAATCCACCCTAACCAGTGGCCTGAAGTGGTCAGGGACGCTGCCCGACAGGAGATCTGCCACCCGAGTCCCGGACAGCTCGAACGGGACGCGAGGGCCTGCGATTACTTGAGGCCTGGGCCTCACGCGGGGAGTGCCGGGCCGGAGACCCATCCTGCTGGGGGATCGAGCGGCGGGCCTGTCGGCCCTTACGAGACTACATCCGGAGCCTCCCCAGGCTAAACCCGGCTTCCCTATCCCTCCTACTAAGGCCGCTGACTGCAGGAATCCACCCGGGACTCCCCCTGCTGCAGACGCGGCGGATTGCTGTCTCCACTAGGCCCAGGACGAGACCGCGGCCTCGCCTGAGCGGACGGCCGGAGCCGCCGGCGGAAGCAACGAACCCCAGGAGCCCTATCCTACCCTGATCCAACAATACCAGGGACGGACTGCCTGGTCCCAGAGGTGCAGAAGACCCCAGCAACCCTGTGGAGGCTCTGAATGAGGCGACGCCAGTTGGGCGCAACGGCCGGTAAGGGGAAAAAAAAAAGTATAAAATTTCCTCCTTCCCCTGAGATAACCCCCTCACAGCCTGCTCCCTCCCAAACACCCAGGCCCACCCGCAGTGTCTGTAGAGCATCACAGACTGCAATAATGGAGGCTGAGGAAGCAAGACCCCCATGGATAGCGGAGGTGATGGCGGCCATAGCCACATGTCAGTCCACACTCACCGCAAAAATAGACGCAGTGCAAATGGATGTGGGACTATTGAGGCAGGACATGGATAAGCTCCGTTCTAGGGTGACAGAAATAGAGCAGAGGGTCAGTAATACAGAGGACACAGTCGCAGAAAACAGCGCAGCTCTTCATACACTCCAAACCAGGGTGAAGGCCCTGGAGTACAGGGCAGAAGATGCCGAAAATAGGAATAGGTGCAATAACCTACGCATTAGTGGGGTTGGCGGAGGGAGCTGAGGGAAACAACCCAACAGGTTTTGTGGAGGACATGCTGCGCAACCTTCTGCCGGACGCCCGTCTATCTCCTCACTACACAGTGGAAAGGGCACACAGAATTCCTCCCAGACCCGGTCCCCCAGGGGCTCCCCCTCGGACTTTTATTCTGAGACTTCTCAACTTCCAGGATAGGGACGAGATCTTACGCGCCTCTAGGTCTGTGGGTGATTTAAGGCACCAAAACAATAAATTGATGATCTTTCCCGATTACTCTATAGAAACACAAAAACTCAGGAAGTCATTCGATCATGTGAAAGCAGCTTTGAGGGCCCGTGATATCCGTTACAGTGTCTTGTTCCCGGCGCGCCTGAGGGTCCAGGATGGAGAATCGGTCCTCTTCTTCACCTCCCCTAGGGAGGCATCGGCTTGGCTGGATACACTGCCCCATGACCGACAGCAGAGAGCCTGACACGTGAATATAATACCTGTGTGTTTGCAATCAGTTGGGGCCCTGAACACTAAGCCCCTGCAACGATCAACATCGTCTTCACTAGCTTGGTACTCAAACCAAGTTTGTTCGGATGCACCAGTTAACTTGTTTTACCTGTCTGTATAAGGATCCCGTAAACACCAAGTCAGAACCCCTGGTCAGTTACACCAGGAGACCGTTAGAGTTACAGCTGCATTGTAAAGAGTACTGTCCCCTCTCAAGTAGAAACCACAGAGAACTGAAATGCCACATGCACCACTGATGGCGGATTTTTCCCCTCTCACTTTGCTTCCGTTTTTTTCTTCTTCACAACACTTTTTCCCCTTTTTTGTTTTTTTTCTACCACTTATCTCGCCATTTATTTTTATCCGTATGCAAGCAAAGGAAGGGCTTTGAATATTTTACCCTTCTTATGGCGGGGCCCCCCCGACAGATTCAGTGATGCTCCGGCGGAGCCCCTGTCCAGCGGAGAGTGACTAGACTCACTTGAGCCCCTCAGGAACTTTGAGGGGCCGAACGCCTCTTGCACAGGACCCCCCTTTTGCAGCTGGCGTGCTGATTTCGTTTGGGATGGATGCCTGCCTCAGTTTTAAGGGGTTGGGTGGGGAGGGGTAGTTGCCCCGTAAGGGCAAGTTTATTGTTTTGGGTTAACTTTATGGTTTCTAAAAGTTTGATTTTGATAACATGTTTTTTGAATGCATTGCAAATGTCAGTGTGGTACGATTTGAAATGTCGCCTTCTCCTGACCGGGGGGGGCAGCCTCGGGGGGGGGGGGGGGGGAAGAGTCCTCTAAATTTAAGAAGATCCTATCTAATACATAGTCATGGCATCCCTTAACATTTTGTCCTGGAACACCAGGGGCCTGAACTCTTCGGTCAAAAGATCACTGGTGTTCCAATACATTAAAACTTATAGCCCACATATATGCATCTTGCAGGAAACCCATTTACTGGGTAGTAAAACTATAGCCCTAAAGAAACCCTGGATTGGGTATCATTATCATTCCACGTACTCCAATTTTGCACGGGGTGTAAGCATTTTAGTCCATAAATCTCTCCCCTTTAGGCTGCTGGACCTAGTGCTGGACTCGGAGGGTAGATACGTAATGGTTCACGCTCAGATACACTCTTTGAGATGGGTGATAGTGGGAGTGTATTTACCCCCCCCCCCGGCCTCAATACCTCTCCTGCATCAAGTGGCCTCTAAAATAGCTGACTTCCAAAGTGACAACATAACCATTTTAGGTGACTTTAACTTAGCCCCCAATCCGGGGGTCGACAGGATGGCTCCTGGCCAAAGTGTTGGCGTTGGGCATTCCCACCCCGGCCTGGCGGATTGGGCTGAACTATACGGCTTGACAGATGTGTGGAGGTGGAGAAATCCTCACCTCAGGGCTTACACCTGCCACTTGGCCTCTCATAGATCCTTTTCCAGGATCGATCTGGCCTATGTGGATCACACAGCCTTATCTAGGGTGAGGGATATCAGGATTCTCCCTCGGGGAATTTCGGATCATGCACCGCTCCTCCTGACGTTAGAGGTCTCATCTACATCGGGAGTTTCCCTGTGGAGACTATCCAGATTCTGGGTGTCGGACGAGACGGTTGATGGTCATTTTAGAGAGGCAATGGGGGAATACTGGGATATTAATCCAGGTACAGCCAGTGCAGCTACAGTCTGGGACACTTTCAAGGCTTACGCCAGAGGAAGACACCAAACCATTATAGCCAGGGTACGCAGGGAGAGGAGAGCGGAACTGGAGGCAGTAGAGAGGAAGGCGGACCTGCAGGAAGCACTTTTTCTTAGGACCAAAAACCCAGGTGACTACGACGAGCTCCAGCGACTGACTGGAGAGGTTGTCCGTATCCGCACTACTCTCACCCAGAAACGCCTTCTCGCAGACACATCGCATATTTGAGCAGGGGGAGAGGTCCGGGAAGTTGCTGGCATGGTTGTCCAGGGAACAACAGGGGGGGCTGTGTATACCACACATAAAGGGACCTGACGGAAGTCTCAGATATGACCCAGACGAGATAAACGACTGTTTCGCCTCCTTTTAAAAAAATCTTTATAGCTCCAGGGCCACTTACACCAAGGAGGAGTTGACCACTTACCTAGAGCCCTTTGACTTCCCGGTTCTCACTGCAAAATACCGTGACAATCTTGACGCCCCTATCACCACAGATGAACTGCTGAAAGCTCTTAGGACTCTCCAGGCGGGCAAACCTCCAGGTCCAGACGGAATACCCTTCGAGTTCTATAAGCAATACGCAGAGGAGCCGACGGGGAAATTACATACTATGTTTACGGAGGCACAACGCCTGGGGACGCTTCCGAGCTCCTTAAGCGAGGCGGTGGTGGTTGTTATACCCAAGCCAGGTAAAGATTTGACTCAATGCTCCTCCTACCGCCCTATCTCTCTCATTAATGTGGACGCAAAGCTCCTGGCCAAAGTGTTGGCTAGGAGGCTTAACACAGTGATAGCAGCCCTAGTACACCCAGACCAAACAGGGTTCATGCCGGGGAGAGGGACAGATATCAACATTAGAAGGCTTTTCACCCATATGGATAGATCTCAGGCAGACTCGGCAGGAGTGGTGGTATCCCTGGACGCCGAAAAGGCCTTCGATTCCATAGAATGGGAGTTCTTATGGGGGGTTCTATCGAAATTCGGATTTGGTCCAAAATTCCTGACATGGATACGGATGCTCTATGCCAATCCCAAAGCGAGGGTCCGCACAAACGGAGCCCTTTCTGAAACCTTTCCCCTGGAGAGGGGAACTCGTCAGGGGTGCCCCTTGTCACCGGGACTTTTCGCCCTAGCGATAGAGCCTCTGGCCATTGCCCTGAGGGCGGAGATCGGGGTAAGGGGGATTCCAGTAGGCACAATAGAAGAAAAAGTGTCCCTATATGCGGACGACACACTGCTTTACCTCGCTGACCCCTACCAGTCACTGCAGAAGGCTCTGGGCTTATTCGAGGACTTCGCTCGGTTTTCAGGGGTTCGCATAAACTGGGATAAGTCTGTCCTCTTCCCACTTCACCCCTCGCTTCCCAGAGTAGATACGGCCACCCCACTTCAGTGGGTGAGCGAGTTTACCTATCTGGGCATCAAAATTAGCAACACCACCCATGAATTTATAGGGAAAAATGTGCAGCCTCTCCTATCTCAGCTTACAGAGAAATGTGTGGCATGGCGTTCCCTACCGCTTACCCCTGTGGGTAGAATAAATCTGCTTAAAATGGTGTTTCTTCCAAAATTTCTTTACTTCTTCTGCAACACACCCTCCCATATACCTAGGTCCTTTTTTAGACGTCTGGAGGGGGTTCTGACCTCTTTCATCTGGGCTGGGAGGACACCCAGAGTGGCTAAGAAGGTACTCTACCTTCCTCCTTCGGGGGGGGAACTTGCCCTTCCGAATTTTTTGATATACTACTGGGCCGCCGTGCTGGTCACGGTGCGCTGGTGGTTCTCCCAGCCCAGGCAAAACCCTGCAGTCAGGCTGGAGGCTGCTATCGTTGGCTCCTACGCGGCTTTGTCAAACCTAGTTTATAGGGGTCCTAAAGCACCGTATCCTATGACAACACTGATGAAAACCACCATTAGAGCATGGAGGGAGGCTAGGGCTATCTACGCCGAGCCGAATAGGGTGTCCCCACATACACCGCTTTGGTGCAATCCCGCCCTCCCACATCTTTATGACATGCCGGACCCCTCCCAGTGGGCTGCTCGGGGAATAACTACCCTAAAGCATATTATAGCTAATGGGCAACTCATGTCCTTTCAGGACATTAAACGGCAGTACTCCCTACCCCGATCTTTTGAGTTCAGATATTGGCAATTGAGACACGCGATGAGGGCACAGTTCCCGGATAGACTCCCTCTGGAACCGGACTCGGTTGAGCGACTTCTGACTTCGAGCGTGATGGGGAAGCCCCTATCCACACTGTACATGTATTTGACGGTAGCACATGACGTCAAGCTCATCCGGGCATTTGATAAATGGAGGGGGGACATTCAGGCATTGGGAGATGACGAATGGGAGGACATTGTTTCAACCTACATCCCAACTGTAATAGCAGCTAAGGACAGATTTATATAACTGAAATTTCTCCATAGGGCATATTTCACTCCACACAGGATGGCCAGAATTTATCCCCATATTGACCCCCTATGCCCCCGGTGCAGGACCGCAGAGGGGACATTCTGGCACATGGTATGGGCATGCCCGAAGCTCGGGCCGTATTGGGAGGGGGTGACAGGGGTGCTTAACGACATATGGGACCTCAAACTATCGCTTGACCCTATGCTGCTCTTGCTGAGCTATATGGGGGATGTGGAGGGGGACAGATACACCAAACTTTCTGTTACATTCCTGCTATTCTATGCTAGGAGGGAGATAATGCTACATTGGAAGTCAGCTGAGCCACTCACTATTAGCTCCTGGAAGAAAGCGGTAGAATCGGTGCTGCCACTGTACAAACTCACGTATGAAAGCAGGCAGTGTCCGGCTAAATTTGACAAGGTCTGGTCGACCTGGGTGGCGGCGCGTGGCTGAGGGATCGGGAGTGGGGGACCTACTGATGGATTCCCCCCTTGCGGTCAGGGGCGATGCCCCCCCCTCGGACACGGGGCGCTGTCGGGTCTCACTGATGGATGATTGATTCTGTTCTGATGAACCCATTCACTTGCTGGACCCATGGGTGGCGGGGACTAGGCGATCTGCTGATTCTTAAGGGTAAACACAGACAGGAGCATCCTCAGAACTTATCGGGTTAGGAAGGGGGGGGGGGGCGGGCGGTAATGGATTAGAGGGAGACTAAGAACAAGGCTAAATACTCTGCTGTAGATGTAAACATGAGATTATATGTAATATCTGATCAGCACACCACTGTTGAGTTGCTAACTCATTACCCCTCTTATATCCTAGCGGGTATACAGGGAACTTGCAAAGATGTATTTGTGAGATGCTGTATTATTGAACAGATGTTTTATTATAACGCTGTAAGGATTCAAATGTTCAATCTCGCACACTGGCGGTTTGTAATGCTGATTTGTTTTTGAAAATAAAAACCTTTTGCTGTTAAAAAAAAAAAATGTTCTTGTCTGTTGCTAGGGGGTCCCTCGTAATCTGCCTCTTCCTCTCCAAGGCGCCTGACATAATTTCCCTTGGCGCCCGTGCTCGCTAGTGCTCCTGGGAGATGTCTGTCATCATTTCCCAGGCGTCACTGGGCAGCGCCGAGGGCATGTCATCGCGTTACGTTGTCATAACAACTAAATTGTGCATGCTCAAGATCGAGAGGTGCATGCTGGGTAACCAGCATGCACCTCTCCATGCATATTCCAGGAAGGAATCGCGATTGGGCTTCATATGCCCACAGCAATGATGGAAACGGCTGAATAAGGATTACAATTTTATAGTAAGAAATTTATTAGAATACATAATCTAGATAAATGTATACTTTTATTCAACTTATGTTAACACTAAAAATATTACCCCCAAAAAAAAATTTTTTTTCGCTGGAATGCCGCTTTAACTAGAAGGATGACTACTGGTGTGTGTAAATACCAATCAATTTCCAAAAGACAAAACAACACATACCGCCATCTTGTGGAGAAACAAGATAATCTGAGTGGATTTTATACCCAAGCAAAAAATATATATAAAATAGCTGTGAATAGCCAGCTGCCCTGTGTTGCCACAGGTTTACATACGGCAAAAAATTTACCAATTATAAACAAGTGAGACCTGCCACAAACCAAAATAATATATTCATGAAAAACGGACATATAAATAACCATAAGTTAAATTATAAAAATATATAAATTCAACGATAATTATACCTGAATCACAATACAAAACATATTCATTGATGTTAAATGAACCCAAGGGACATAAATTATAGTTCTTAGGGGGAAAAAAAATCTTTATGCTATTTGTTAATTTGCTGGAAAAATATTCACTTATTGAAAGGAGTATTGAAATGGGAGATTCATACAAGCAGTGGAGGGGACAAACTGTTATTGATAAAACAGTTGATGTCCCACTCCACGTTTAAGCCATTCAGCACATGGGACCTCATTTTATATATCTAATTTTCTTTTGGATCTGGATATGGTACGTCTTCTGTTGCTACCCCGCCACTGCGGTATATATTTCTCAAGTGCAATTAAAGTAGTGCTCCTGGGGTCTCGGTTATGCTTTAGGTCATAATGCTTTGAAACATTGTGCTTATCAAAACCTTTTTGAATATTGGCTATATGTTCTCCCATCCTAACATGTAACATCCGAATGGTGCGCCCCACATATTCAAGCCCACAGGGACACCTCGAAAGATAAACACCACATTTAGTTGTACATGTAATGAAATATCTAATACGGTATGTAACTCCCATATCAACTGAGGTGAATTCTCAGTTGGTACGGGAGTTACATACCCTATTAGATTCAGGTTATAATTATCGTTGAATTTATATATTTTTATAATTTATCTTATGGTTATTTATATGTCCATTTTTCATGAATATATTATTTTGGTTTGCGACATGTCTCGCTTGTTTATAATTGTTACATTTTTTGCCGTATGTAAACATGTGGCAACAGGGAGCAGCTGGCTATTCACAGCTATTTTATATATATTTTTTGCTTAGGTATAAAATCCACTTGGATTACCTTGTTTCTCCACAAGATGGCAGTATGTGCTGTTGTCTGTTGGTAATTGATTGGTATTTACACACACCAGTAGTCATCCTTCTAGTATTCTTTTCACCTGGGGTGTTAACACACCCAAGGAGCTCTCGTGCACCATGTCGTGTGACCTATGGCAGCGCTTCCCCGTTTTGCCAGTGAGGTATTTAATGCGCAGGTGCAGACGTGTGGGCGTACCCCTGATGATGTCATATTTGACTAAACGATAGTCGGGACACTACGCATACATGCGCGATTGGATTTTAAACGGAGCTGTATGTCCATTTTTCCTTGCAAGGACTATTACCACAATTTTATTTATGTGCCTTGGAGTTTTTGTACTGCAACTCCTGTCTTTTAATAAAACATCTTGAGAAGACATTCTATACTATTGGAGCCTTTTTATCTTTTTTATATTATCCTGCCGTTCACATCATTGGGATTCGAGTGAATGTCCATGGATCTTTCTGGAGAGGAATTCTGAAGTCTTTCATTGGCGAATCTTGGATTTCACTAAAAGCGCTGTTTGACCCCCCCCTGAATAAGGGAGGTCGCAGGCTTTCTGGTAAGCCTTTTATCATAATGAGGCGACGAGAAACATGGTGATGAGCACTCAATCCACGTTATATGCTGCACTGTGAAGTCACATATTGGATTTCAGCAATTTATGAACAATTTTTTTCATCCAAATCGTTTTGCACTTTTGTGTGTTTTTAAGCGACTTTGGTTTCTTTCTTGTCACATGGGACTGAAATTAAATATTTTTGTTGTATATAAAACACAATCCATCACATTTGCACTGTATATTTGCACTTTATTTGAATTTATGCTACTTAATATGGTCGCATTACACATTTATTATTGTGTTATATTTTCCTCACATATGTTCTCATGCACAGTCTTTTTGTGCCCAAACTTAGTGTTGCACTTTACAATTTGTATATTGTTTGCACTTTTGTGCGTTTTTTTTTATGCGACTGTTTTCATCTTGCTTTTGTCGCATGGGATCGCACTAAAACGAAATATTTTGGTTGCGTATAATACGTATATGTGCACTGTATTAGTTGCGCTTTATTTGAATTTATGCTATTTACAGTTTATGGTCATATTACACTTTAATAATACCACAAAATATCTACTTTCATATATGCTTTTTTGCACAGGATCATCTTGTGTTTATACCTAGCGCTGCACTTTATTTTTTTGCATCAGGTATTTGTAAAAAAAAAAAAATTATAATTTTCCTTCCACAATTATGTGCCACTTTGTGTTGGTCTATCACATGAAATCCCAATAAAATACATTTACTATTCTGGTTGTAACAAGACAAAATGTGGAAAATTTCAAGCTACTGTAGCCTGAACTGTAGATCTGGCTAAAAATTGTCAATATAAATATTGCTCACCTTCATTAAAACTGTCAGGAACATTAGCCACCAGCAGACACAAGAACCAGGCACCATTGCGAACATGCAGTAAAGCTTCAGCCATTTCAGTAATTGGCAACAGATTGTGCAATTCTGTAACAAGGCAAAACTGAGTGATTTTACTTTTTTTTTTTTTATTTAATAGATATTCCAATAACGCAAAAGAATAAAAATACCTAAATAAAAGTAAGGATTGTGACCTATCTGTAAACTATTAGGACCTGTGTACTATAAAGGATTGTGTATATGCACTTTATATTAAATTTGGATACATTTTAGTTTATTTTTGTCATTTAAACAAATAATACTAAAGGGTATGTGTTAGAACACTGCACTTTATTTATAAAAATATATACCCAAATGGGTCTTCAGGGACTGGGATTCATAAGGATGAACCACAGCCCTGAATCTGTATAGGACCCTGCAGCTAACAACGCATGCGGAGAGTACCCTACGCGAGATCCAGTACCTGAAGCAAAATTACAGACCATCCCCACAGCGTAGGGTCCGGATAGAACTCCCAAGGTTTTACTGAGGATGCAGTGCTTCTGTGTAGGCATTAGAAGACATTGAGGTTTACTGAAGAATTCTTAAGAAAAAAATGTAATAAAAATAATAAACCAGTGATGTTGATTTATTCACGAAGGAAAAGAGGTCTATAATCTTCAGGCACTAGTAAAATACTGAGGACAAAAGGAGTGGGGCAGGGTCATAGGGGAGGCGCCCCAGGGGCCAAGTCCTCAAAAGCTTGCCAGTGTTCATCTGAAGATAAAAGTCAATAACCCATGGTGTATGAATAGAATGCATGTGTCCTATACTTAAGATAAGGAGATCAACTGTGCAATAATTCATAAATACAGCTGCAAAAAAGAGTTACATTTGCTGGTTTTCCATTTATAGCATGTATTGGCTATAAAAGAAGTATGTCCATTGGTACTTTTATATGCGAGTTTTCAAAACAGAAGTCCAGTATGCATATGTACAAGTAGGCAAGTGGCATCCCTATTGCCCGATACAACAGGCCAAATCACCTCTCTGCCTCCAAACTACTCACGGATCCAAGAATTGAAATCACCATAATGTTGATTCATTATCCAAATCGCTAACCACTTGAAGACCAGGCCTTTGACACTTTTCGTTTATATGCAACAATCAGTATTTTTTGCTAGAAAATTACTTGGAACCCCCAAACACTATATATATATATATATATATATATATATATATATATATATATATATATATATATATATATATATATATATATATATATATATATATATATATATATATATATATTTTTTTTTTTAGCAGAGGCCCTAGAGAATAAAATGGTGGTCGTTGCAAATTTGTTTTATGTCACACAGTATTTGCGCCGCAATTTTTTAATTGCAATTTTTTTTTTTAAAAATACACTTTTAATGACTTAATACAAAAAACACAATATAGAACAAATTGTTTTGGTAAAATATAAAAGATGATGTTACGCTGAGTAAATATATACCTAACATGTCACGCTTTAAAATTGTGCGTGCTTGTGAAATGGTGACAAAACTACAATACCTTAAAATCTTCATAGGCGAAAATTGAAATTTTATTCAGGTTACCAGTTTAGGAGGTACAAAGGAGGTCTAGAGTTACAATTATTGCTCTAACGTTCGCAGCGATACCCCACGTGTGATGCGAAAAAAGTGGCTAATCAGCCACTTGGATCACTGAAAATTGTAATACCGGGGTTATGGCTGACAGCTGCAGCCATGGCCTTGGACTAAACCACTTGAACACAATGAGGTACATGTCTGCAATTGTGCAGCAGGCGGTTAAGCAGAGGTCACTTGAAGCTGTAGAGCTGAATTGTCAAATAGTGGATTCAGCTTCTCGGCTATGCAATGTAGCAGAGGTGTGGAAATCAGACTAGCAGAACAGAATTACAAAACCTCTGGGGAGTAAAATACTTGTGTATGGATTTCAACTGTGCATTAAACAGTTTGTCTGGTGTTCACCCCAACATGCCAAAGGGAAATATCTAAAAAAAAAAAAAAATGCAATGGCAAAAAAGCTGTTTGGAAGTTGAAGCTCACACTGGTTAGGTACCTACTGACAGTTCAAGCACTCGTGGGTTCACTCACAAATGGGTTTTGCATACCCATACTACAGTTAAACCTTTCAGTAACATACCTGCCTGTAAAATGCAGATAACATCTGCTGCTTCCTCCATGTGCACAGGGCTTTCAAACAGTTCAGATGATTTAAAGAAATATTCACCATTGGAATCTGCTACCTATAATAAAAAAATAAAAATAATTATTATTATTATTATTATAGATCGATAGATTTATTTTAGCTGTAAAAGGTAAATCACACCTTGGCTGGGTGGAGTGCTTTTCATGAAACCAGGCTGCCCCAATCAACCTCAAGTATAGAGAACATGTCCAAGGGTACCAGCACTCATAGGTTTTTATTCAAAGAAAGTTGCTGAATTTCACAAAGTATTTCCACAAAATGCAACCGTTATGGGATGAAGCTAGTGCTTCTTCAGAGTGCTTCTTCAGGCAATAAACACATCAAGTAACAATTTAGCAAGCAAGTCTATTCACGCAAACAGAAAATAATCACAATTACCAAAATCTTTAGACCTCATGCACACTGGACTTGTTTAATGTGGCCATTAGGGGCGTTTGGCGTTTTTTTTTTCTGGTCTATAAATGTCCCTGTATGTTGGCCCATGTGTACATGCACACATAGGCGTTTAAAAGCAAAGGAGAAAAGGAAAAAAATAAAGAATACTGCCAGTGTGTCCAGGAGCAGCAGCATTTTGGCAGAAAAAACACCTAACGCCTGTCAATGTGTCTAAACATTTGTCAAAGCTAGGCGTGTTTATCGCTTGAACGTTTATTCATTTCAATGTTCAGCATAAATTTTGCTTCTAGACAATGGAATGAATTAAGGCCAAACCACTTGATGCGCCCAAATGCTTTACATGTGTTTACAAGCATGAAGCATTTTTTCTATCAAAATGCTGCTGCCAGGCGCAAAGGCATCTAGGAGAGATGGTAAAATGTCTTGCATTGTCTTTGCATATATTCACAAAATGGTTCACAGAAATAAATGTCTAGGTCTGAGTTCAAACCCTGCAGGTACAGAGTTGTCTGAACAGTTCAAGATCTCCTCACCTCCAGTTTAAAAAAAAATATGATCTATTTTAGTTGGGATACTAAAGCACATCCAACAAAATGTCTCACTACAGGTATAGGTGTCAGCTTGTCTCTTATTCAAACCCAACGGGTCCTGCTGTTGTCTCTGAGCCTGTGAGGAGAGAGTCCAGCACTGCCGTAGACAGGTGGTGGGGGGAGGTGAGGGGGTGATATAACTGCTGGGACGTTTTTTTACCTTAAGTGGTTGTAAAAGTAGAAGATTTTTTAACTTAGTTTTTTTTTTACTCTTAAGGCAAAGAATGCATTATTTGCAACTCCCTCCTCAACCCCCCTAACATTTACCTGAGCCCTATCTCAATCCAGCACTGTGCCCAAGAGCAGTGGCTCTCTATACTCTCTCTTCACATTGGCCTGTGAAGAGAGACTGGGGATCGGGGCAGAGCCACGCTGTGTGCGTCTATGGATCAAGCCTGCACAAGTGTACCCATAGCGGGCCGCTTTCTATGGAGGCACTCAGTAGAGGAGAGGCGACAGATGTGCCAGCAGGGGACCACAGAAGAGGAGGATCAGGGCTGCTCTGTTCAAAATCATTGCAATAAAAGTTAAAAAATGTCTAACCTTTAGAACCACTAAGTATTTGAGAAAATGCTGTATTTGTGTTTGCTACTAGATATCAAAGAATCAGATTACAATCCTCTCGCTTTGTTTTCTTTATAAAGATTTTGGTTATTGTATATACTTTGTATTCTTACACCTGGTAATTATGCTAATTTCCAGTTCCTGTTTGCATTAAAAGGCTTGCTAGTTAAAATTGTTACTTGATACTTCTTTGTCTGAAGAAAGCTAGCTATAGCCTGAAACTGTTATATTTTGTGGAAACACTTTGTGTGAAATTCTGCAACTTTCTTTCAATAAAAACCTTTGTGCTGCAACCCTTGTACTTTTTATGTGAGAAGGAAGAGAAATATCCCCGATGAGACATAAATGGCAACAAAAAAACTGACAGTTGTTAACTTCCCTACTTTATCCAAAAAAAAACAAAAACAGTACTGGCTTTAGCTATACAGTAAAACCTTGGTTTAAGAGCGTTTTGCACGACAAGCATATTTTTAAATTAATTTTGACTTGATATACAAGTGATGTCTTGATATACAAGTAGTGTCACATCACAACTGAGTATAAAAGAGAAGAGAGCTGCCGCTAAGTGTAGCAAAATGTAACATTTAATGAAGGTACAGCATTTAGCAAGTCATATGGTTGATGATTAAAATAGGCACATCTAAGTATGCAGACATCTGAGGTAGACCATCCTCCTCACCACCATCAACGTCATCCCTTCCACGAGCGCTTCAAGCCTCACTTTCAGAACACTCTACAGCAGGGTAGTCTTCCCGGTCACGATTGCAGACTGACAGAGGTGCGAGCCAGCGGTGCGGGGGATGATCTATGTGGACAGCTTTACCCCGGATGCTTGCATATTAGATGTGCCGGTTTTAATCATCAACCATGTAAGTTGCTAAATGTTGTACCTTCATTAAATGTAATCTGGGGAAATTAAATAACCCATGTCCATTCTGTACTGTTATTTGTATCCCCACTGACGAGTTCCACTTTTAATCTAGGCCTATCCTGTGACTTTAGAAAGATAAAATCTTTTTTTTTTTCCTTTTTAGTTGCCTCGAGATTATAAGCACAGCAAAAATATCTTATCAGACACGTCTTCTTCTGGTCACTGACAAGGAAGGTGATATACATAAAAGGAAAAATATGACTGAATTCTAGGACAGTTAAATTAACCTTCATTTCACATTCTTCAACAATGCAGACAAAATGCATAAACTTGAGAATATCCATTGTTTTATTAGGGTCCTTTTTTAAAGTGATTGTAAATGATCACCTTGTAAAACAACCCATTCAGTTTAAAATATAAAAAAAAAAAAAAAGCAAAACATTTGAAAATTATATATATATATATATCTATCTTCTCAGCTGCATAAGAGCTGGGGGAGGAGAAGCAACAGTACGCTGATCTTCCCAGCATAGCTTGAGAACTGACCACGGTATGTTCTCCTGTATAGTGTGGTCAGTTTTTAATATGAAATCAGAGGGACTAGCAGGAACACCAGAGATTTCACACAAAGAAAGCAATACAACAGGAGAGTTTTTCATATAAGTACATGGTACAGCAGGCACATATTAGGAATATGAATTATTGGGTTTACATACTATTTAACAATACATTATGGGGTATGTTTCACTTTTGTTATCTTAAGATGCATTTTGCCATTCAAACAGTATGAATTAAACGTTGATTGTTGATATGCATCTTAAATACATTAACAATCAATGCAATATTTTTGCATGATTACTGGCATGAGTAATCTGCCACTCAAAACAGCCAAGGAAAGAGAAGAGTGTAGAGCAAGTACTCTTTCAATTAGGCCGAGCCATTCAATGCAGCTAAAGCTGTTATGGGCTTTAGGCTAAGAAGGTAAACCAGTACAGCCATTAAATCCTATAGCTAGCTAGGTGTCCTCGCAAGCCCATTTCATTGAAAATACACAGTAGAACAATCATGATACATATTTTAAAATTTTTAAAAAAAAAGCTGAAAAGGGGTCATTTTTAAATTAAATTCAACAAAAATAATGGAAACGTCATACCTTATTTATTATTGCCAACAACTCACTAAGCACTAGACGCAACCGGCGAGGAGAGTCACTGTGCTCAAACTCCAGTGTAAGGCCATGTTGAAGCTGAGACACCAATATACTTTCTCCAGTACTTCCCCCAAGCTTGTGTCTAGATCAAGGCAAGAAACACTTGCAATGAACAAACTGCACTAAAGGTTATCAGGCTATGAAACTGTACAGTACATCAGAAGAAAATAAACACAAAAAGAGCGGAACAGATTTTTATACAGTGTTCGAGATGTACTCAACAAGGGGCATAATAACAGTAAATGGAAATTTCACCAAACATTCATTGACAGTGTATCCATTATTGTCATTGAAAGGACATGCAGCAGTAAGACTCAGCTGTAGTGATCACTGAATGTCAGAATGACTGCTTTATCAATATGCCAACAGATGCTTGCCATGTATTCACAGACACAGGCATAAAATGAAAGCACAAAGTGAGTGACTAAGTGGTTAGCACTTCCACCTAGCAGCACTAGGGTCAACAATGACACACTACCTGCCTGGAGTCTGCATGTCCTCTCTGTGCCTATGCGGGTTTCCTCCGGGTACTCCAATTTCCTCCCATACTCCAAAGACCTGCTGGTAGGTTCATTGGCTCCTGTCTAAATTGGCCCCAGTATGTATATGTATGAATGTGAGTTAGGCACCATTAGATTGTAAGCTCCTTGTGGGTAGGGACTGATGTGAATGTTTAATATATATTAGAGCTGCACGATTCTGGCCAAAATGAGAATCACGATTTTTTTGTTTAGAATAAAAAGATCACGATTCTCTCACGATTCTCGCGACGTAAAATCTTTCACATCATACAAAAAAAAATGGGCTAACTTTACTGGTTAGTGTTTTTTTTTTTTAATTTATTCATTAAAGTAATTTTTTCAAAAAAAAAGTACTAGTTACTTACCGGTAACTGTCTTTCTGGGAAATCTTCCAGGACGGCACACCTGAGAGATGAGAGGCTCCTCCCCACAGGAAACACAATCAATCAACAGCTGTTTTAAGTCCACACCCTTCCCCCTGATCCTCAGTTTGTAGAGAAGTAACTCCTGAACCTGGTTCACAAGGGAAATCATTCCTCATAGGCACTCACCTTCTAGTGTTCTAAAATTTTCCCTCCTCCAACGGGTGGGAAGTAGGCCTGCCGTCCTGGAAGATTTCCCAGAAAGACAGTTACCGGTAAGTAACTAGTACTTTTCTCAAGTCATCTTCCAGGACGGCACACCTGAGAGAATAATCAAGTACCTCAGGCCTACCTTAGGGTGGGACCACTGCAAGACTCTTGGCGAACCTCGATTCTGCAGTAAGCTTTACCTTTACTCCATATGCTTGATGAAGGTATCTTAGCTGGATCATGCGGCTGATCTGCCGGTCTACTCCACCGGTGTCCCTGCCTTCTCTGTTTTGGATGCAGGATCTAGGTGGAGTGGGCTCTTAAAGATGGAATCAGAAAACATGTTAAACTTGTAGGTTATCAATGTTGCCTGTCACACATCTACCAACAATGGCCTATTCTGCCTATAGGTGCTGTTTAGAACCACTAAAAAGATTAATCGGAGACCTGTGTTGTAAGACAAGGACACTACATTGATCCATAAGGGGGCCTGTCTTAACACAACCCTGTCCAGGGAAATAAAACTGCCAAAAAAGGGGGGCCCCTGACAGGCAACCCCTTTTTGTTCATTTTTATCTTTACGTCAGCAAAGACTGAAGGGAAACCTACTTAAGGGAAATAGATTAACAAAAACTTAATCCCTGGGTTTAAGGCATGCCCAATCTATAGTTTTACTTACGCCTGAGAGCCTACTCAGGAGATTAACATCTATAGCAGGAGAAGAACACTCATATTGCTACATCTAGTCTTGCTAGAAGGGCAAAATGAAGGCCATGCACCGAGCTGTAACCTATTTAGTCGGGTATACATGTTTATACTTCATCTTCAGGCCATAAAACTCCTCTGAACCGAACTTCCTAAGTTCTTATTAAACAGGGCGATTCATTATCGCCTTCCTCCAGTGACCCATAACTCTACTGGGCTTCAGCCCTAGGAAATGGCTCTGGCATCCCTGAATGTAAGGGGTCGAGGCTTTCTGACATGTGACATCTGCACCAGAACTCCTGGCCCTTTCACGGAAGAGAAGGCTGAAATACAAAAAGGTGATACATGTATTATTAATATCACAAATAAAAAAATCATAGATTGTGGACATAGCACAATAGATTTAGACAGAAAGGACACAAGCATAGACATCAATGTTGTGTATCTGAGTGTGACTAGCTAAACCAAAATATCAAATATGGGAAGAGACCCAAATCTGAACCTCACAGTCTGGTTTTCTGATGTGCGGCCAATATGTAAGCATTAAGACACAAACACACCTTAAATGCTGCGCATTTCTGAAGTGCAGCTAGCTAGGTCATAACTGGTAAATACAGAAAGGACGGGAACCCCCTTTTACAGTGGTGTTTTACTGATGTACAGCAAAACAAGGCTATAAAGAGAAGACAGAAAGACCCAAACTTCTATGTTGCGTATTTATGACGAACCACCAAGTACAGTTATAAGACAATCCTTCCTGTTATGCAGTTCTGTAATGCAGTTACATAGAACCAACAGAGAAAGAACACAAGCAACCTACAGCATTGCGTTTTTCTGAAGTGCCATAAGGTAAGGCAATATGAAACAGAAAGCACCAACAAGCTTCAATGTTGAGTACTTCTGCTGTGCAGCAACATAAAAACAAACAACAGACAGCCTTTACAGCTGCGATCTTTCTGGTCTACTGCAAAATAAGGCAATAACTCCACAATGAGTATTCCTGCAGCATTGCAAAACCTGAACCAGAAGGGACAGATAAGCTTAGGGTTCCCACACCCGTGCGACCCAACCTGCCACTTGGGACTGCAAGATGCATGAGAAGTCATACTATGGCTTCCAAAGGGTATCATTCGTGACTGTGCGACTCCAGGTCGCAGCGTATCCAGCAGTCCCTGCTTACGGAACCACAGACCTCAAGATTACACAGGTCGCAGGAAAAGCAGTTTTCGGGTCGAACAAACAAGGGGTCCCCATGCTGTGGCTCCCTGGAGGAGTGCAGCCAACAACCCCCTACTGTGTATACCTAAGAAACAGCAAGGAAGATCAATGAGAAACACCACTTACTGCTGTGCCTTTCTGATATACGGACGATAAGTCAGTAAATATAGGACATACAGGACACAAACAATGTTCAATCTTTGAGTATGTCTGATGTGTAGCATATACCAATACTGAGCAGAGATGTCATTACCCTCAATGTGTCTCCCTGCTGAGCAGCAAAAACAAATCAGAAAAAGACAAACAACCTTCACCGTTGTGTCCTTTCTGATATGCAGCCAATAAGGCAGTAAACCTTCAATTTTGTATGTGTCTGATGTGCAACAACAATCTTGAATAGAGATAGCACATCCATATTCAAGTGATTTGGCATGTGACTCAACATGTCAAATCGCATGCCTAAAATTGGCAGCCATTGCCGTTAATAGCACTGTCTGAATCAGCCCGGGCCACTTTGTGGTGCTGCACTGATTACCAATAGCAGTATGTGTACTACCCCTGGCACAGGTTCAATTTTGTATTTTCCAACAAAATCAGGACCATCCGTCATCACTGCTGCCTTTCTGATAAGCAACCAATAAGGCAGTAATACAGGACCCACAGACAAACCTCAATCTTGTATATGTCTTATGTGCAATAATATAACAGTTCTGAATAGAGATAGCACATCCATATTGAAGTGATTTGGCATGCAACTCAACATGTCAAAGTCGCATGCCTAAAATCGGCAGCCATTGCTGTTAATAGCGCTGTCTCAATCAGCACGTCACTTTGTGGTGCTGCACCGATTACAAATGGCAGTATGTGTACTACCCATGGCACAGGTTCAATTTGTATTTTCCAACAAAATCAGGACCATCCAACTTCACTGCTACTTTTCTGATAAGCAACCAATAAGGCAGTAATACAGGACCCACAGACAAACTTCAATCGTGTATATCTCTAATGTGCAACAATCTAACAATTCTGAATAGAGATAGCACATCCATATTGAAGCGATTTGGCATGCGACTCACATGTCAAATCGCATGCCTAAAATCGGCAGCTATTGCCGTTAATAGCACTGTTTGAATCAGCACGACGCCACCTTGTGGTGCTGTACCGATTACCAAAGGCAGTACATGTACTACCCCTGCCATCAATCTTTCCTGCTGCCTTTCTGATAAGCAACCAATAAGGCAGTAATACAGGACACAAAAACCCCACAGACAGACCCCAATCTTGTGTAGGTCTGATGTGCAGCAATATAACAATTATGAGCAGAAATGTCATCACCAGACTCAATGATGTGCGTTTCTGGCGTGCGGCACAAAACCAGAAAGTACAGACCACCTTCCCTGTTGTATTTTCTGATCTGTAGCCAAACAAAGCAGTACCTTTAGGATATAAAGGACACCCAACAAGCTTCAGCAGAGAGGTCACAAATCTCAAAGTGTACTTTAGTTGTGCAACCAAACACCCCAGCAAGGACAAACCTTCACTACTGAGGTCTACTGGTGAGCAGCCAAGAAGGAGTCATGGTGTATCCCTTTATGAAATAACCAAACAGGAGCAAATTATTTCATAGGCATAGCCTGGGCTGTAGATACTAATCCTTCAACACCAGTGAAGGAACCAATCCTAAAATGGTTGGACACCTTACTATAGTAGCTGTTGTCCTACCTTACCTCCGTAGATTGAGCAAACGCTAGCCAGCTCATACACAGGTGGGGCTGATCAGTAAGTCTCAATGAGCCCAGCCCTAGAGACCAATATAAGACCTCTAAAAAGGGTGGTTACCAATTTAGCCTGGAGGTAAATAGCCACCTGCAGCCCTTAAAGAAGCAATCATATAGCCATCTAGCTCTTGCATATGTTTGCACAGAAAATCCTTAATCAAAGGATATAGGAAAAACGATTTATGGTAAATCGCTTTTAGATCTGTCACTGAGTGGACTGTAGCCCAAACCAACAAAAAGGTTTTTCTTACCCCCTGAATTAAAATATAACCACAATGTAAGAGTGGAGTGGGAGGTTGGAGCTTATGAAAAGTTACCCATAGCAAGCAACCCCCAAAAGGAGGATCTGTCACAAGGGAACCCCTACTGTGCCACACAGAAGCTTGGTCCCTGCCACATTGTTGAAAGTTAGGTCAGCTTTTAAGCATCTTGGAGCAACTTTAAGCAGATTCCTAGCAGCTGGGCTAATAGGGCCAGATAACCTAGTGCACCTGCTGAGCAAGGGAGCTTACTCCTGAATCCTCCAACCATTGCACCATTAATAACTTGTTCAGTGGTATACCTGGCCAGTAAGGAACTCTTTGTTCTACCAGGACACCCTCTTTGCTGTATTCACCCCTACTAATGTACCACAACCGGGTATGTAGGGAGAGGCTGGCAACCTACTGTTGTGATAACCACAGTGTCTCTGCTATAAGAGGAAGCTGTGGCTGGTGGTTTTTAGCAGTAGCTTCTGGGCTATTTTGTTATGGAGACCCCAGGTCCTGCACTGCACCACTCAGTAAATACAGGTGGAAGGGGAAAAAATGCCTTACCTACCTCTTTCCCATCTGAGGTGGTTTAGGCACTCTCGCTCCTCTGCACCACTTGTCCACCATACAGCATCTCTGATGTAGGAGGGAGCTGTGGCTGGTGTCTTTAGCAAAAGCTTCTGGGCTATTTGAATCCAGACCCCAGGGGAGATTATCTCAAATGCCCAGAAACCATCTGGCTGGGATTGGGGATTTTTGACTCACCGTTGTCGTCTTCCCCTTTTTCCACAGCCACCAGGCTTGCTTTTCCATCCTTATGGTCCACACGCAAGGAGGATAGCCGCCAAAGTGCCCCCCCCCCCACAACTGCTGTCCCCTTAGGGAGCTGCAAGGTTAGGCTGTGTCCTGCTCTGTCCAGTCAGTATATACACATGGGGGGGGGGGGGCAATGCCGTACGTTCCTCATTCCCATGAGGTGGTTTAGGTAGACATTCACCATAGTAAACTAGTGCCTCCTCGAAAGGAGGATGTGGGCGCCTGCTCCTGCTGACTCTCAGCCTTCCCTTCTGGGTAAGAACGCGGGTCGTTCAGGCGGTGCCCTCCCCAGCAGCCCACGCGAGCTACCAGGGACCCAGGAGTCAGGGGATACGATCCCCCTGGAAAGAACCGACGGCCAGCACCCCCATCTGAAAGGGCTTCCGGACAGGTAAGGGGGGGGGGGGGGAGACAGGATAAAGGCCCCTGAAGTTCTGGGGACACCACTGTACCCAGGGGCCTTCAGCTCTCAGGGGGGCTTTCCCAGTTTCTGCTGCCCCCCCTGAGGAAAGGATGGGGAACCCCCCGGGAAGGATAAATATATCCCGCCAGACCCAGAGGCTTCCCAGGCATTTGGTCCGGCTCCCAGGGGGAGACCACCAGCCCCAGGCTTCGGTCATTTGGAAAAAAACAAACAGTTTTACCGTGTAGGGAGAAACACAATCAAAAAACTGAGGATCAGGGGGAAGGGTGTGGACTTAAAACAGCTGTTGATTGATTGTGTTTCCTGTGGGGAGGAGCCTCTCATCTCTCAGGTGTGCCGTCCTGGAAGATGACTTGAGAAAATTGCATTTGAAAGACCGCTGCACAAGTACAGTGTGACATAAAATATTGCAACAACCGCTATTTTATTCTCTAGGGTGTCTACTAAAAAATATATATAAAATTTATAATATATATAATTTATAAAAATATAGATCATAATATATAACTTTTTTTTTTTTTTTTTAGAATCATGGAGGGAGAGACATTTTATATATACTGAGAGAGGGACAGACATTTTATATATATATATTGAGAGAGGGAGAAAAATTTATATATATATTGAGAGAGGGAGAGACATTTTATATATATATATATATATATATATATATATATATATATATATATATATATATATATATATATATATATATATATATATATATATATAAAATGTCTCTCCCTCTCTCAATATATATATAAAATGTCTCTCCCTCCCTGATTCTAAAAAAAAAGTAAAGCTGCTCACGTTTGCTCAGTGCTGAATCATGCAGCTGCAGTCACGCTTGTCCCTGGGACTTTTGTGAAGAAGATTACTTACCTGACCAATCACATTCTTCTGCTGAGTGACGTCAGCACGCTGGCTCCGACGGCCTCCCCTCCGCTCTGACACAGGGAAAACATGCCGGGGACAACATCGATCAGTGTGCGGAGGCACGGCGCGCGCTTTTCAGCTTGATGGTCAGAATCGCACAAATACAGACTTGCGATCGCGGCGGGTGGAGAATCGTGATAACGATTCTCATCGATTAATCATGCAGCACTAATATATATGTGTATAGAGGTATGTAAATTGACAGCACTATACAAGTACCTGTATTAGTAGAAATAATCTCAAACTTACTGTTACTGGTCTTAAATGCTAACAGAGCAATCTGTAGCAAAATCCAGTGACCAGGCATTGACCTGGATCATGGTTGTCCTTGACGAGCTACAGAATCTTCCAATTTCAGAACCCAAACACAAACTCTAAATTAGTACAGTGGATGCCTGCATGGGCAAAGTTCATGTTCACATTCAATAGTAATCTTGTGTAAAAAAAAAAAATGAAACTTGCTACTTTTTAAAAAAAAAAAAAAAAAAAAAAAAGGATAAGTTCACCTTTCATAACATGTTACACCCATATTCAGGGAGTAATATGTAACATGTTATAAAAGCACCGCCCCGATCCCCCGCTCTGACTGCTAGAGGAGGATCCTCTCTCCCGCTAGCTGTCAAAATGTGAAACTCCGCCGGGGCGCGTCACTCACTCACAGTGTTCTGTGAATGGAAAACGACAAGTCTGCTGCTAAGGCTGTAGTAGGCTTTGTAGTTCTCAATGGACTACCATGGAGCTCTGGTCATTTATTGATTCTTCCTGTCAGAGTTTAATGGCCTGCCCATACAAGGTATGAGCAAGCAAATACAATGACAGGTCTGCAGAAGTCTTGCATAGCATCAACGATCTGCTGATCGCAGGTGCAATGCTCTTTAGGCTTCCTCAACAAAAAATAAATGCATATTTTTTTACCTGCAAAAAAAAAATGTGCATTTATTATTTCTTGTAAAAAAGGTGAACTTATCCTTTAAGCATTTTTAGTTTCAGTTGTGGACACATGAACCATGCCACAGTGTAGATCCCATAAGCAAGCCATATAATAACAATTGTGTTTATACTACTTTTTAAAGGGAAATATTGTGCTTTAGAAAATAATTATTCTTCTAAAAAAAAAAAAATAATAATAATAATAATAATAATAATAATAATAAGTACTTACCTAATTACACTTCTCTTTAACATATTTAGCACAAGCCACAGAATCTTTAAAATAAATACTATGGAAAGAACAATACAACATACCTTAGTTGCTGCTCTTTGTTGGCATCCTGCTCCAAAGCATGAAAATCCACAGACAGCAGGGCTACAATGGCATTCACAGCCTCCACCCCAGATAGAAGCCGTAGAAGTAGTTTCTTGTCTTGAGCCCAGCTCTGACTTTGGTCTGCTGGGGCACATAAGGCCATGCGAACCAGACATGGAAGCAAAAGCCTTAGCTCTGGATCTCTCAAGGCAGCCAAGCGCACTACATCCACCTTCTGCATTGCTTCAAATGCACACGGGCTGACATACTGAAGACCAAAAGTCTCACTCATTTTCTGATGTCTTAATATTAAAAAAAAAAAAAAAAAAAAAGAAAAAACACAAAACAAAAACAAAAAAAAACAGTTAGCCTTGTTAAAATGCACAATGCTTAACACAGAATTGGATAGAAAACACTGTTCAGTCTGATGCCAGCCAGTAATTTGACCCACTTTCAAACAGCTTCAGATCACAGAAGTGATTAAACAAACCAAGGCAACGTACCTTAAAGGATCAAGAATGAGACTCTTTATTTTTCAGGGGGGGAAAGGGGGGGGGGCACTGCCTTCCCAGGTTCCACCATCCCACTGGAGAGCCAGGGACTGAACTCTGTGATTCTGGCGGCTGACCACAGAGTTGACCGAGGACCTGAATGTCCCCTGTCATTTATATGGTCTAAGAAATCGGAACCAACAGGTATTTTGTCACTTACGGTTTCAGCTAATGTTAACCGGTCTTTACTGGCCTGTAAAACTATCGGACTGAACTGATCTTGGTTTGATCTGATGCTTTTAAGAGCATCTATTAGACCCCAGATCTCTCAGTAAAAAGGACCTGTCACTGCCCATGCTATCACAAGAGAGGTTATTCATCCCTTGTGATAGCAATAAAGTTTATAAAAAAAAAAAAAAAAAAAAAATTTTTTAAAAGTACATTAAATAAAATAATTTTTACATTTTCTTAAAGTGCCTCCATCCCCCTGTGCTACCTTGCGCACAAAGGCAAGTACAAAAGTCAGTACCGCACACATAAAACAATTTTCGTTTGAAAAACTGCCACGCAAATGGCGTGCAATATATATATATATATATATATATATATATATATATATATATATATATATATATATATATATATATATATATATATATATATAGTCCAAGAGGTTGCTGCACTTAAAAACTTCTTTGCTTTATTTTACAATATCTTCAGGAGAGATTTACAAAGCAAGTATAATCCTTTCAAGCAGTATCAAAGGCAACAAATGCCTACACAGTTTCAGACATGAGTAGATTCAGATATGGATGGATGATGTTTCGGGCTAGTCAGCTTACGCCCTTCCTGAGATCCATTGAAGCACATCTGAAGGTTATATTCCAATCATTCATTTAAATACAGGTTTAGTGAAGTACTTCACATATGGAATCAATATGGCTAATTAGTTCAAATCGCATACGTGCCGTGATCAGAGACTTAACGAAATAAAAAACAAACTTACTAGTAGAAGATACCCACAAGCTTTAGTTAATATCAATTACTCTAATACAGATTATAATAGATCACCCCGAAAGGAAAACAAGAGAATCCCCTTTATTATGCAGTATCATCCCTTCTCCAACAAAATCAACCAAATTGTCAAAAGACATTGGAATCTTTTAAGATCCAGTTACCCCATGGTACAGGAATTCTGGAATCCACCCATGTCCTCCTATAGAAAAAGTAGAACGATACGAGATCGATTGATTAAATCTGATCAACCTGTGGCTGCAGCAGCCAAACTAACCTTTCTGGGACCAAAAAATCTGGGATTGTATCCCTGCTTGTAATGCATACAATGTAACTCTATGATTAAATGTAAATACTTTACACATCCACATAGGGGTTTCAATAACCCCATACGGGGTTACTATACATGACAATCCTCATATGTAATTTATGCCATAAAGTGTCCGTGCGGTTTAGTTTATGTAGGGGAGACTACACAAAAAATAAAAGACAGGATAGCGAGACACAAATACTCAATACGAGATAAACTAACCCAATTACCGTTGGCGAGACACTTTTTGGAATTTGGCCACAATGTATCACAATTAAAATATATGGTCCTAGAAGGTATTGAGAAAAATAGGAGAGGGGGCAACCGTGAATTGATTCTAAGAAAAAGAGAAGTATACTGGATACATTTTTTAAATACTATTGCTCCATATGGCTTAAATGTTGATTTGGATCTTTATTTATTTGTTTAATTGTTGGAATAAGCATTTAAAAGTAGCCAGATAAAATAACTTTATGATGGGGATATCTTTTTGTTTTTGCTCATGAATGTACCATTTCCCTGCATTTTTATAGGTATTCTGAATATATTAAAATGCGAGTGAGGAGATTGAGAGATTTGACACCTGCTGCTTATCCTTGCTTTAATGGCATGTTATAGATAAACATATGCATATATAGATGTTAAATGGTATGCAATTTGAACTAATTAGCCATATTGATTCCATATGTGAAGTACTTCACTAAACCTGTATTTAAATGAATGATTGGAATGAAACCTTCAGATGTGCTTCAATGGATCTCAGGAAGGGCGTAAGCTGACTAGCCCGAAACGTAATCAATCCATCCATCCATCCATCCATCCATCCATATCTGAAACTGTGTAGGCATTTGTTGCCTTTGATACTGCTTGAAAGGATTATACTTGCTTTATAAATCTCTCCTGAAGATATTGTGAAATAAAGCAAAGAAGTTTTTAAGTGCAGCAACCTCTTGGACTTTTTTCTATATACAAGGTCGGTGGGAAGACCTGATTGCTGGCACTAAACTGTAAGGAGAGTGCAGTTCTCCTCTACAAGTGTGTGTATATATATATTTATGGTTCTAAATTTTCTATTAAGAAAAATGCCACATTCAAAAAATAAGGGGTATTTCTGTTGGATCATGTAGCAAAAGGATGTAGACAGATTATGTTCCCTGTTCACACCACAATGCTACATTGAGGTGTGTTGTGTTAAAATGCTGCATATCTCATTTTTACAAAGTGCACCTTACCGCATGTCAACCCAATGGCAAGGAAAGAAAAAATGTTTTTAAGCAGTTTGACCCTCCCAGTGACCTGCAGCCCTCTTGGAGAAGCAGTATGTTTTTGAGAAGGTAAGAGTGTGTTTTTGGAGCAAGCATATCATTTTGACAGGCTGTAGATATTACCTAATTTTGTCAGCCAGGTGCTGCAGCACAAGGAGATGCATAATCAGTTTGATAAACACTATAAATGATAGGGAAAAAAAGTCCCTGATCTGGCATCAGATTGCAGAGAAATATACCCCAATTGATAACATTCTTAGCAACTGGCCATGTTTTCTTTTAGCTGCATTTGACTTGATTCTGAGTCTGTTTTGTCGTTTTTTTTTTTTTTGTTAGTATGTAAACTATAGTCCACCATAAAAAAAGAAAAAAAAAAAAAAAATAGATAACCATAAACTAAAAAACATGATTGCCACAGATATGTAAACAAGTATTCGAGGCTTGGTAATATATAAAGTTAAAGGGGTTGTAAACCCTTGTGTTTTTTCACCCTAATGCATCCTATGCATTAAGGTGAAAAAAACACCTGGCAGTCACTGGCCCCCCAGCCCCCCGTTTTACATACCTGAGCCCCTTCGTCTCTTCATCGGGGACGCGCTGTCCCTCTCTTCACGGGGTCCCGGCTCTTGATTGGATAAATTGATAGCAGTGCAGCCATTGGCTCCTGTCGCTGTCAACCAAATCCAATGACGCGGGCGCTGGGGGGCGGGACCGAGACCGCCATCTGTGTCTGTGGACGCAAATGCTGGACTCGGTGGCGTGCCCGCAAGGTAACCCCCTCGGGAGAGCACTTCTCCTAGGGGGTTACCTGATGCAGGGAGGAGCCGTGAGAGCCTCCGGGGGACCCCAAAAGAAGATGTTCGGGGCCACTCTGTGCAAAACGAGCTGCACAGTGGAGGCAAGTATGACATGTTTGTTATAAAAAAAAAAAAAAAAAAAAAAAAAAAAAAAGAGAAGATACTTTACAATCACTTTAATAAATTACTAATTTTGCCAAGTTATGTATTATGTACTATTTCCATTCTTAGGCCCCTTGAACACTGGGGCGCTTTGCATTCACTACTGCGCTAAAAATAGAGCCTGCAAAGCGCCCTGAAACAGCCGCTGCTGTGTCTCCAGTGTGAAAGCCCGAGGGCTTTCACACTGGAGCAGTGCGCTTGCAGGACGGAAAAAAAAACTCCTGCAAGCAGCATCTTTGGAGCGGTGAAGGAGTAGTGGATTCACCGCTCCTGCCCACTGAAATCAATGGGGCAGCGCGGCTATACCGCCGGCAAAGCGCCGCTGGGCGGTTTTAACCCTTTTTCGGCCGTTAGCGGGGGATAAAACCACCCCGCTAGCGGACGAATAGCACCGCTAAAAATAGCATTGTTTTACCGCCGATGCACCCACCACCCCAGTGTGAAACCGGCCTTAGGGTTTATATAAGCATTGACACATTTACTATGCATTTTATACATGAATTGTTTCCAAAACAGCACTCAGAATTATTACAACGTAACCTGATCATTTGCTCGTTATAATAGTTTCCAATGTGCAAAGTGTTGCCTACCTGACAGTTTAGATACAATCTTACATAACACAGAAATAGGACCGAAGCACCTTGTCCTTATGAAATACATTTATTTCAAAAATTTAATACAAACAAGACAGGTACATTTGTCTTTTATTCATCTTGCAAGAACCTGTCTTGTTTTTATTACTTTTTGTAATAAACGTATTTCACAAGAACAAGGCACATCTGTCCTATTTTTATGTCGTGTGTGCAATAATAATAATCTCCCAGTCATGGACGTGAATTCCCTAATTTTATAGATTTCTTTGATATATTCTGGTTGGGAGGGAGAGGACTGGTGAAATCTGCCAGCGCTTTTAGTTTTGTGTGATAATCATAACTACTGAACAAGCTTTAAAAATGTCTTCTCCCTCTTATATAGACGAAACAATCCCGTCACCCAGTTAATAAGAGACAATCCTATACAATCTGTCAGTGTAACTGACCCATGCATTACGTGCACACAAAAAAAAAAAAAAGGGGGGGGGGGGGGATTACATATTTTGGGAACAAATTGCCATCATGGGTAACATGACCAATCAGACAGGTTGGTTCTATTATTGAAATTTCTCTATTCAGTGTCCCTCTGCTACTTAGATCACTTTAACCTTATAGAGAATCGCCAACAGAAAAGAACAATATTAGGATTATGACTGTAGCTGCAGTCATGATCATGATACAACCAATTCAACACTTTTTATTTAATTTTTTCAGAACCACTTGAAGACCAGGCCTTTTCTGGCACATTTGTTTACAAGTTTAAATCCGTATTTTTTGCTAGAAACTTACTAATAACCAAACATTATAAATCGTTTACATATATATGCAAGACTTACATATGTGTTCAATTTTGCATGCGAACACGGAGGGATGGGGGCGCTTTACTTTTTTTTTTTTTTTTTTTTAACACTTTTATTCCTATTACAAGGAATGTAAACATCCCTTGTAAAAAAATAAGGATGACAGGTCCTCTTTATGAAGAGGTTTGAGATCAAAGACCCCAAATCTTTTCCTTACCTTTATCTTTTACTTTAAAAAAAAAAAAAAGTTTACTTCCACCCCAGACTCAAATTGACATGATGTCACTTCGGTCCTCCAAAGCCATATAGGTGATTAAAAACGCTTTTAAGAGAAAGCCAGCCGCTGGCGAAAAAAAAAAGCAATACCAGGGTTATGGCTCATATCCTCAGAAATAATCCAAGTAATCCACAACATATATATATATATATATATATATATATATATATATATATATATATACACACACACATACATACACATATATATATATATATATATATATATATATATATATATATATATACACATATATACATACATACATACACACGTATTGCGGTCAGGGCAAGTGGTTATATAACAAACTTGTTATACTTTCCTGCACTGTGCAATGATTTTGTGCAGAGCAGCCCCGATCTTCTTCAACTCGTGTACCCCACTGGCTCCTCCTCTCTGGTGTGTGCCTCCACAGAAAGCCACTTTCAATGGGAGCACTTGTGTGGGCTTGCTTCTGAGCCTCGCTGTCTGCGTCTATAGACACTTGTCACTGGCTTTGACTGGCAGCAGCGGGAGCCAGTGGCACCCACTGATGCCTAAATATTTTTTACCCTAATGCATTAAAGCGGCTGTAAAGATTGTTATTTTTATAATAAAAAAAAAAAGCCAAACATGTTATATTTACCATCTCTGTGCAAGAGGTTTTGCACAGAGCAGCCCCGATCCTCTTCTTCTGGGGTCCCCCTCCAGCGCTCCTGGCCCCTCCTCTTCATCAGGTGCTCCCCACAGAGAGCCTCTTTCCATGGGGGCACCCGTGCGGGTGTGCACAGCGTGGCCCTGAACATCCTCTTCTGGGGTCTCCCGGCGGCTCCTCCCCACATCAGATAACCCCTAGGAGAAGCGATCTCCCGAGGGGGTTACCTTTCGGGTGCGCTCCCGAGTCCAGCATTTGCATCCATAGACAGGAATGCCGGACTCGGCCTGCCCCCGTCAATGGATTTGATTGACAGCAGAGGGAGCCAATGGCTGCACTGCTATCAATCTATCCAATCAGGACACGAGACACCGGCTGGAGCTGGTGTGCTTATTCCCATCATGCAAATTTCGGGGCTCAGGCAATTATAAGGGGGGCTCTGCTGCATTAAAAAATGACTTTTGGAATCACCATGGGGTGTCTACTTTCCAAAAAAGGGGGCATTGGGGTTTGTACTGTTCTAGCATTTTTTTAAATGTTTTATGACAGAAAGTAAAGTAAACTAATTATATTCCTACATTTTCAATATCTTTTTTTCCCTTTATACGGTAAAACGTTAAACTGTGTATTTTAAATACCACCTCCTTTGGGTACACTGTGGCATGACAGAGTAATTGTGAAAGTGTCAGAGCAGTGACACCTGGAAATGGGCTGGTAATAAAGGGGCATTACATGCTGCTATGGAAGTGGTTAATCAGAAGCCAGTAGCATCAGCTGGACATTATCCTTCCACATGTTCCTTCCCAGAGATCACTCTCCAATGCTCACTCTTACTGAAGAGCATGCAGGCAGACACGAGAACAGCAGACTGTGCCAATTAGAAGCCAGGCGGGACGGAGTACAGGTACCTGAGATGCCGTAGAGACAATGAAGGAAAGGTGCAGGCGACGTCCAGCACACTATGGAATAATCCTTCTGACACGGAGACTCCCGAAACTTGGCCCACACATCATGCAACCATAACACAGTCTGCTCGGACTTCACCAATACTAGAGCTTATCCCAGCACACTACCGGGCGGTACTAGCATTACACTCGGAACCTTTGTCTCCTAATCAGATGCCGGAAAAAGGGGAAGCAGACAGAGAGCACACTTCCGTCCATCGTGCATACAGCCCCGCCTACGCTTCAGAAGACGATGCGAGTGCAGAGTCTGTGGATGGGGTGGTGCATGAAGTAGTAGTAAGCTGTGAGCAGACATGAGAGTGTACACTGTGGTATCTGTAGAAGCATTGCTCCATTTATTTGTGAGCTAATTGTGTGAGTTCATCAGTAAACTACCAACCGCATGTGACCTAGGGGACTTTTTCTTGTATTGTCTTCACTCGTTTATATGGAAACAGAGCATTGTTTGTCCGTTCATTGCTGGCCAGGAGCGTTGTGCTCAGCACGCCATTGCCTTTAGGCCCCTTTCACACTGGGGCGGTTTGCAGGTGCTATTACGCTAAAAACAGCGCCTGCAAACCGACCCGAAACAGCCGCTGCTGTCTCCAGTGTGAAAGCCCTGAGGGCTTTCACATTTGAGCGGTGCGCTAGCAGGACGGGGAAAAAAGTCCTGCAAGCAGCATCTTTGGAGCGGTGTATACACCGCTCCTTCACCACTCCTGTCCATTGTAATCAATGGGACAGCGTGGCTATACCGCCGGCAAAGCACCTCTGCAGAGGCACTTTGCTGTGTTTTTTAACCCTTTCTCGGCCGCTAGCGGGGGGTAAAACCGCCCCGCTAGCGGCCGAATACCGATGCTATAGCGGTGCTTTACCGCCCCCGCCCCAGTGTGAAAGGGGCCTTAGAAACTGGAGTCAAGCCATCAGACATTTGCAAATCAGTGGTCTTGCTATCAGACAAGCTTTTTGGGTTGAATATTCAACACAGAAAAACTAAATATAACATAATGTAATATATAAAATAATGATTACACAGAGTTGTCACACATACATCACCCTCTCCAACATTTAAAATATGGTATGATTTTACTGTGCAAATTTAAAGATACAGAGCCCCACATATGAACCCATTGGCAACAAACTGCCATTTTCCCCATTCCGTCTTTCGGGACAGCACCATAGAGAGAGACCTTGGCTCCTCCCATCTCAGGAAACACCGCCTTAAATTTCAACATTTAAGCCTCACTGTCCCGCCGGCCCCTCAGTTCTGGTGTTTCCTCCGGTGGGGAGACACCGCTAAGGGGCCAGGGGCTAAAACAGCCAGGGAGGCTGAGGCTAATCATTTCTTGAGCGGAGGGGGGGGACCAACGTCTCTCTCTCTCTCTCTCTCTCTCTCTCTCTCTCTCTCTCTCTCTCTCTCTCTCTCTCTCTTTCTTTCTTTCTCTCCTACCCTGCATTCTGAGAGGCTAGTGAGCCCGGGTACCTTAATGGACTGCACATCGCACTCCTCCAGCTTCTCTTGGCGAAGCAGTAAAGCTGGAGGGGTCCGCTTTCTTCTGCCCAGGGGTGGCATAGGGCTGAGGTACTAGAGGCCGCCCTGCACTATGCAGCCAGCGTGGGAGATCTGAGCGCTGGGTCGGAGGGCGGTGACGTCAGTTCCGGCGGGGGTCAGTGCTTCCGTCCAACCCACGCCTTCCGGTTCCAGCCACGGGGTTTGAAAGCGGACCATGCGCTTGGATGGTGCTGCCTCATCTCTGCTGTGGGGACAGCACACGGAGGCTAAGGAGACCACACCGATTCTCAGCGGGAAATGTCGGAAGCGGAGGCTTCACAAACTGCTCCTGGAGAATCCTGCATCAGCCACTCAAAGGTAAGAGGAACCCTGGGGTGGTGTTCCCTTACCACCTTCCTGTAAGCTCCACAAGTGTTTGTCTCCCTTGATGGTGGGGGGAAGGGATGTAACTGGGACCCTGGTGGTGGTTGGTCCTGGGAAGAGCACCCCTGGTGGCCCTCTGTGTAAAGTGCTGGTCGATGGGGTTTTTCTGACTGCTCTTCTTTTTATTTTGTATTTCAGAGCAAGTCCACGGAAAAAATTAAATCACCCCAAAGTTCCAAGAAAAAATGCCCTTCATGCAGAGCCACGATGGGGGAATCCTGGTCCAAACCACTCTGTAAGGAGTGCATAGAGGGGTTAGTGAAGGAACAGTCAGCGGAACAATGTACGGATATAGCAGCGTCCGTCAAGGAGCTTTCTAACACTGTGCAATCTTTTAAGACACTTTTTTCTAGTTTCCAGTTGCCACAGCCCCAGGTTAATCCTCCACCAGCACAACAGAGTATTGCTCCAAGCTTAATGGATTCTCCCTCTGGGAGTGGAGAGAATCCAGGAGGCTCCAGAGAGGAAATTGAGGAGGAGCCTGATAGCGTTTCTTCAGATTCCCAAGAGGAGTTGGAGGGAGAGGAAGTGGATGGGGAATCCACAAAAGCCTCTCGCTACAAACTTTCTCTGGAAGAAGTGGAGGAGCTCTTAGGAGCTATCCATACCACTTTAGGAATCCAGGAGGAAAGGATGAAGTTATCACTCCACGACCAGATGTATAGGGGCCTAGGGGAACATAAAAAGAAGGTGTTTCCGGTCCATGATATCTTGGTCGATGCCATCAAAAAAGAGTGGCAAGACCCGGAAGGGAAGCCATTCTTTTCAAGAACTCTGAAACGAAGGTTTCCCTTTGCAGAAGAGGAGGCGCTAGTATGGAATAAATCTCCTAAATTAGACGTGGCCTTTTCACAGGTCTCCAGGCATACTGACCTGGCCTTTGAGGACACGGGGGTGCTCCCAGATCCCATGGGCAAGAGGATAAATTCGCTCTTGAAAAAATCCTGGGATTCTTCCCTGGGTAATCTCAAGCCTGCCATGGCGTCCACAGTGGTGGCACGGAACATGGAATATTGGTTGACACAAATTAAAGCGCACATAAAAGCAGGAACGTCTAAAGAAACAATCCTGTCGTCTTTCCCTATGCTCCTTAAGGGGGTGGCTTATCTTGCGGACGCCTCGGCAGAATCGGTGCGTATGTTCGCAAGATCTGCAGCCTTATCCAATTCGGCAAGGAGAGCCTTATGGCTTAAAATGTGGCAGGGAGATAGCGCATCTAAGATCTCTGTGGAATCCCTCTCACAGGGGACTTGTTGTTTGGACCTGGTTTGGAGTCCGTCTTGGATCGGTCGGCCAACAAGAAAAAGGCCTTTCCTTTTAAAAGGAAATTTGCAGAGACTAAAAGAAAGTCTCGCCCTCTGAGGAAGTTTGACCCCCCAAAAACTGAACAGCAGAAGAAAGTTTGGGGACAGAAGGGCAAAGGGCGTGGGGGGGGCTATTTTTCGCCCTCCTGAACAGCCCAAAAAGACCAAGTGACGGAACCACAGTGGGAGGAAGATTGGGTTGCTTCCTCCCACTGTGGAAGATGATCACCTCCAACCAGTTCGTATTGGGGATTATAAGAAGAGGATACCGGTTGGAGTTTGCAAAACCTCCACCACTTAGAATCCTTGTCTCCGAGCTGCCAAAATGTGCAGAAAGATCATCAGCTCTTCTTTCCTCTCTACAGGAGTTGGAGGAACAGGAAGTGGTAGTACGAGTCCCAAAAGGAGAGACAGGCAGAGGCTTCTACTCCCACATCTTTGTGGTCCGCAAACCGTCAGGAAAGTTCAGGCTCATCCTGAACCTGAAGCCTCTGAATGTCTTGGTCACCTACAAGAGGTTCCAAATGGACTCAATCTACTCGGTGAAAGCACTTCTTCCCCCAAACTTCTTCATGGCATTGGTAGACTTGAAAGATGCCTATCTGCACATTCCCATCGCAGAAGGATACCAGAAGTTCCTCGGGCTGGCGGTAAGTACCGGAGAAGGGACATTTCACTTACAGTTCAGGGCCCTCCCCTTCGGGCTATCCTCTTCCCCCCCCCGCATCTTCATCAAGGTGATGGTGGAGGTCCTGGCTTTTCTGCGACTCAGAGGCATCTCAGTAGTCTCATACTTAGACGATCTGCTCCTGTTTGCCTCTTCCCCGGAACAGTTGTCGCGGGACCTACTGGTAGCAAGAGACATCCTGGAAAATCTAGGATGGCTCTTGAACCTGGAGAAATCCAACTTGGTCCCGTCACAAAAGGTAATTTTTCTGGGCTACAGCTTGGATTCAACAAAGCAGAAAGTCTTCCTTCCCTTAGAAAAGATCCAGAAGGTGGACAGGGCAATGTTGTTACTCCAGGGCAGTCATCAGATATCTGTAAGAAAAGCTATGTCTGCTTTGGGCTTACTGACAGCCTCGCTTCCAGCAGTTCAGTGGGCAGGGTTGCATTTTCGCCCTTTACAACTGTTCATCCTGAGGGTCTGGGACCACAGTCAGGGGCCTTTGGACTCCCTGATAAAGGTGCCAAGTCAAATCAAGAGATTACTATGGTGGTGGAGAAAGGGGGCCAATCTTTCACAAGGTCTGGATTGGGTCCTACCAGTGTCCAGGAATATCACGACCGATGCGAGCGGCACAGGTTGGGGTGCGCATCTAGATTCCCGGATGGTTCAGGGCGTCTGGCTGAGAAAGGACGCAAAAAAGTCCTCTAACTGGAGGGAACTGAGAGCTATAGCCTTGGCACTCAGAGCCTTTCAGAGGAAACTCCAAGGACAGCATGTGCGAGTCCGATCGGACAACTCCTCAGCAGTAGCCTATATAAACAGGCAGGGGGGTACCAAAAGCAGATCCCTGTGGGTCCTGACAGAAACCATTCTCAAATGGGCCGAAGCAAATGTTCTGTCCCTCTCGGTGGTACATTTGAAGGGGGAACAAAATCAGGTGGCAGATTTCCTCAGCAGGAAAATGCTGAGAGAAGGCGACTGGGTTTTGAACCAGGAGGTTTTTGAGGCAATCTCTCTAAAATGGGGGATGCCATGTGTAGACCTCTTTGCTTTGAGAGAAAACAGAAAGACGCGTCTTTTCTTCTCCCTGAACAAATGGTACAGGGCACTTGGAGTGGACGCACTGGCTCAGAGCTGGCCTTTCTCCAGGTGTTATGCCTTCCCCCCCTCCTGTACTGATTCCAGCAGTTCTGAGAAAGTTCCAGTTGGAGAGCACAACTCTCATTCTGATTGCATCACATTGGCCCAGGAGGCCTTGGTTTTCCATCCTAAAAAGCCTAGCGGTGGAACCTCCCTGGATTCTGCCAGTCCAGTCCAATCTTCTTTCTCAGGGGCAAATCTGTTGTCCTCAGGTGGAGCGGTGGAACCTCGCAGCTTGGCTACTGAAGAGGAATTGCTGAGGGGCAAGGGTTTCTCGGATCGTTTAGTGAAAACCCTTCTAAGTTGCAGAAAAAAGGAAACGCAAGTTATCTACCGGAAAAGTGTGGAAACATTTCAATAGCGGGTGCACAGAAAGTTCCTTTGATGTACGCAGCTCCGTAGCGGTATTAGAATTTCTGCAATCAGGGGCGGACAAAGGGTTAGCCCTTAGCACCTTCAAAGGACAGGTGTCCGCCTTGAGCGGTTTTCTGGAAAAACAGCTAGCAACGGATCCATGGATAGTCAGGTTTTTTAAAGCCTTAAGCAGGCAGAGACCAGTTAGTCTCCCCCTTTCCAATGTGGGATCTTTCTTTAGTTTTACAGGCCTTCACGGTGGAACCATTTGAGCCGTTAGAGGCCTGTACGTTAAAATTGATCACCCTCAAAACGGTGTTTTTGGTGGCGATCACTACGGCAAGGAGAGTGAGTGAACTGGAAGCCCTCTCTATTAGGGCACCCTTTTTTCAGGTGTTTCAGGTGTGATTTTTAGAACCGATCCGGCCTTTTTGCCAAAGGTGGCCTCGAGTTTTCATAGAGGCCAAGAAATTATTTTGCCTACCTTCTGTTCGAATCCTGTGAGGGAACAGGAACATATTTTTCATAAATTGGACGTTAGAAGGTGCGTCCTTCAGTACTTGGATAATACAAAACCATTTAGGAAGTCTGATTCCTTTTTTGTATTATTTTCAGGGGCTAGGAAACTATGCAAAGCCTCTAGGCGTACAATAGCCAGATGGTTAAGGTTAGCCATTATTCAGGCTTACGTAGTCAGGGGGTTGGAGCCCCCGGAAGGTATTAAGGCCCATTCCACCAGGGCAATGGCGACTTCTCAGACAGAGTGGGTTGGTGCGTCTCCAGAGCAGATCTGTAGGGCTGCAACGTGGTCCAAGTTTGACACGTTCGTGAAGCACTACAGATTGGACCTTTTGGTCAGCAAAAGACCAGGCTTTTGGTCGTAAAGTACTGCAGGCAGTAGTCCCACCCTAAGGTAAGGTGCTCGCTTATCCTCTCTATGGTGCTGTCCTGAAAGAAGGAATGGGGAAAAACAGAGTTACTTACCGGTAACATCCTTTTCCAGGAGTCTTTCAGGACAGCACAGGTACCCACTCAATGTGTTGGACATTACTGAAGAACTCATCGCATGAGAACGTCAGGTGAGATAAAAGTTATTGTGATGTGTTCTTGTGTCTCCCCAGCTGGCCGGAGGTACTCTTGAAGTACTGAGGGGCCGGCGGGACGGTGAGGCTTAAATCCTGAAATTTAAGGCGGTGTTTCCTGAGATGGGAGGAGCCAAGGTCTCTCTCTATGGTGCTGTCCTGAAAGACTCCTGGAAAAGGATGTTACCGGTAAGTAACTCAGTTTTTTGCATTACTAAATGTGTTTTAAACAAAATCTCCCATTGGACCAACACGTTTACAATGCAGATGTGTCATACACATCCCCCTCTATGATATCTTACATTATAGAATGATTTTACTGTGGAAATTTAAAGATACAGAGCCCCAAATTCCAACCCATTGGCTGCAAACTGAGACTTTTGCACTACTAAATGGGTTAAAAACAAAATCTCCCATTGGACCAATACGTTTACAATGTAGATGTGTCAAACACACCCCCCCTTCTATGATATCTTACATTATAGTATGATTTTACTGTGGAAATTTAAAGATGCAAAGTCTCAAATATGAACTCATTGGTTACACAGTGACATGTTTCCAATACTTCGAAATGGGTCAAAAACAAAATCTCCCATTGGACCAAAATGTTTACAATGCAGATGTGTCATACACACCCCCCTCTATGATATCTTACAATACGGTATAATTTTACTGTGTATATTCAAAGATTCAAAGCCCCAAATAGCAACCTATTGTTTAGAAAGCAACACTTTTCAAATGTTCTAAATGCCTAAAAATAAAAGGCCTCATAAGGCACACAGGGCGTTTTTACAGCTGCTTTTAGCAGCGTCAGACATTTTTTTTTTTTTTTTTTTTTTTTGCAGCTTAAAAACGCTGCTCCATGTTGTTCTATGGTCTCATGCACACACAGGCTTTTAGGAGCTGTAAATGGCATAGGCGTTTTCAAGCTGCAAAAAAAAACCCAGGGCCAGTGCGTTCTGAGGACCTGTGCGTTCTGAGTGTCAGAGCTGTAAAAATGTCTGACACTGGCTTAACGCTGGATACAGCTGCGTTAAGCCTCGTCAAGCGTTTTTTTGACATGTCAAAATCAATGGTTCCCTATGAGAGCCCATTAATTTGAATAGAAGTTGCACCAGAAATCGGATCATGATGATCGGACTTGCGGTGTGGCTTGTGCACTGAGGATCTTGAAGGGGAACCCTCACCAAAATGAAAAAAAAACGTTTCTGGGGTACCCCCTAAGATCCATACCAGACCCTTATCTGAGCATGCAGCCCGGCAGGTCATGAAAGGGGAGGGGGGACGGCGACCGCCCCCCCCGACCATACCAGACCACGTGCCCTCAACATGGAGGGGGGGTGAGTGCCTGCGCCCCTCCACCCCAAAGCACCTTGTTCCCATGTTGATGGGGACAAGGGCCTCTTCCCGACAACCCTGGCTGGTGGTTCTCAGGGTCTGTGGGCGGGGGGCTTATCGAAATCTGGAAGCCCCTTTAACAAGGGGCCCCCAGATCCCAGCCCCCCACTTTATGTGAATGAGTATGGGGTATATTGTACCCCTGCCCATTCACCCAAAAAAAAAAGAGTCAACATTTCAAAACAGTACTCAGGTTTTTAACAAAGTAATTTATTGAAGCAGCTCCGGCGTCTCTTCTTCCGATTTCTTCTCCCTATGGCAATGTCTTCATCCTCCGGTTCATCTCCCTCCACTGATGTCTTATTCCGCTGCCGGTTCTCCTCGCTCCGCTGTCTTCTTCCGCTGCCAGTTCTCCTCGCTCCGCTGTCTTCTCCCTCTGCCGGTTCTCCTCGCTCCGCTGTCTTCTCCCTCTGCCGGTTCTCCTCGCTCCGCTGTCTTCTCCCTCTGCCGGTTCTCCTCGCTCCGCTGTCTTCTCCCTCTGCCGGTTCTATTCTCTCCGCTGTCTTCTCCCTCTGCCGGTTCTATTCTCTCCGCTGTCTTCTGCCTCTGCTAGGTCTCCTCTCTCCGCTGCCTTCTCCCTCTATTCTTCCTCTTGGTTTTCGGGGTCTGTGGGCAGGGGGCCTTTTCCTTCCGATTTCTTCTCCCTCAGGTGATGTCTTCATCCTCTGGTTCTTCTCCCTCCGCTGATGTCTTCTTCCGCTGCCGTTTCTCCCCTCTATGCTGTCTTCTCCCTTTGCCGGTTCTCTGCTCTCTGCTATCTTTTCCCTCTGTTCTTCCTCCGATGATGTTCTCTCAACGCTCTCTCGCTGTAATGCTAGGGCCGCCGTGTGCCATTTCTTATATAGCCATGGGGCGGGGCCACCCGGTGACGTCATCCAGAGGCCTTGCCCCCTTGTGACACTGCCCCATAATGCCCTGGCAGTGATGTCACAAGGGGGTGGGGCCTCCAGATGACATCACCGGGTGGCACCGCCCCATGGCTATATAAGTAATGGCACACGGCAGCCCTAGCTTTACAGCGGGAGAGAGCGTTGCGAGAACATCATCGGAGGAAGAACAGAGGGAAAAGATAGCAGAGAGCAGAGAACCGGCAAAGGGAGAAGACAGCATAGAGAGGAGAAACGGCAGCGGAAGAAGACATCAGCGGAGGGAGAAGAACCAGAGGATGAAGACATCACCTGAGGGAGAAGAAATCGGAAGGAAAAGGCCCCCTGCCCACAGACCCCAACAACCAAGGGTTGTCGGGAAGAGGCCCTCTTGGTTGTCAGGAAGAGGCCCTCCTCCCAATCAACATGGGAACAGGGTGCTTCGGGGTGGGGGGGCACAGGTATGTAATCTCGGTCATTACATTTTAGTTGATTAAATCTACTATAGATTTAGTTGACAAAAATCTTATGTTATTTAGTCTACTAAAACTAGACTAAAACTAAAACAATTCAGATGACTAAAATATGACTAAAACGAAATGGCATTTTAGTCAAAACTAAAACTAGGTCAAAATTAACACTGGTATTGAAAAATGTAAAAAGATTATTTAAAAAAAAAAAAGGCAAGAAAAACAAAGGGTAACATTTTCGTAGCAGTAAATCAGCCAATTCTACAGAAATTCAACAGATAGAATAAGTATAGCCACATCATCCCTGAACAACCCACTCCCTGTTTAGGAGCATAAAACCATTAGACTTATGTATGAAGGGGTGTAATGTAAATATGTTGCTCCAATGGGAGATTTTATTTTTTAAGTATTTATAACTTTTGAAAAGTGTTGCTTTTATAACCAATGGGTTGGTATTGAGTACCAATGAGATCATATTTGGGACTCTTTATCTTTAAACTTCCACAGTAAAATCATACCGTATTGTAAAATATCATAGGGGGGGGGGGGGGTGTATGACACATCTGCATTGTAAACGTATTGGTCCAATGGGAGATTTTGTTTCTGACCCATTTTGAAGTATTACAAAAAAGTCACTGTGTAACCAATGGGTTCATTGTTTGAGAGTCTGTCTTTAAATTTCCACAGTAAAATCATACTATATTGTAAAATATCATAGAGCGGGGTGTGTATGATACATCTGCATTGTAAACGTTTAGGTCCAATGGGAGATTTTGTTTTTGACTCATTTAGAAGTATTGGAAAAACGTCACAGTGTAACCAATGGGTTGATATTTGGGGCTCTGCATTTCTAAATCTCCACAGTAAAATCATACCGTATTGTAAGATATCATAGAGGGGGGTGTGTATGATACATCTGCATTGTAAACATATTGGTCCAATGGGAGATTTTGTTTCTGACCCATTTTGAAATATTACAAAAAAAGTCAGTTTGGAACCAATGGGTTCATATTTGGGTGTCTATCTTTAAATTTCCACAGTAAAATCATACTATATTGTAAAATATCGTAGAGCGGGGTGTGTATAATACATCTACATTGTAAACGTTTTGGTCCAATGGGAGATTTTGTTTCTGATCCATTTAGAAATTGACATTTTGGACTGTTTGTAGCCAATGGGTTGATATTTGGGGCTCTGTATCTTTAACCACTTCAATACCAGGCACTTATGCACCTTCCCGCCCAGACCAATTTTCAGCTTTCAGCGCTCTCACACTTTGAATGACAATTACTCAGTCATGCTACACTGTATCCAAACAAAATGTTTATCATTTTCTTCTCACAAATAGAGCTTTCTTTTGGTGGTATTTAATCACCACTGGGTTTTTCATTTTTTGCGATATAAGCAAAAAAACAGCGAAAATTTTGAAAAAAACGTACTTTTTTTTAGTTTCTATTGTAAAATTTTGCAAACAAGTCATTTTTCTTCATAAATTTGTGCCAAAATGTATACTGCTACATATCTTTGGTAAAAATAACCCACATTAATGTATATTATTTGGTCTTTGTGAAAGTTATAGAGTCTACAAACTATGGTGCCAATCACTGAAAATTGATCACAACTGATGTACTATCTCACCTGAAGGCCTATCTCATTTCTTGAGACACTAACAAGCCAGGAAAGTACAAATACCCCCCAAATGACCCCTTTTTGGAAAGTAGACAGTCCAATGTATTTACTAAGAGGCATGGTGAGTTTTTTTGAAGCTGTAATTTTTTCCCACAATTCTTGGGAAAATTAAGATTTTTTTTTTTTACACAAACTGGTCATATTAACAGGTTATTTCTCTCACACAGCATATGCATAATTGCAACTACACCCCAAAATACATTCTGCTACTCCTCCTGAGTATAGCGATACCACATGTGTGAGACTTTTACACAGCCTGGCCACATACAAGGGGCCAACACTGAAGTAGCACTTTCAGGCGTTCTACAAGCATAAATTGCACATATCCTTTCTCAACCACCTATTACACTTTTGAAGGCACTGGAGCACCAGGACATTTGAATTGTCCACAAAATGACCCTATTTTGGAAAGCACACACCCCAACGTATAATCTATGAGGCAGAATGAGTCTTTTGAACGGTTCATTTTTTTCCAGAAGTTTTTGGAAAATGTGGAAAAAAAAATGAAAATGCATTTTTTTTACACAAAGTTGTCTATTTATAATTTATTTCTAACACATAGCATGTACATAGCAAAAATGGCACCCCAAAATGCATTCCTCTACTCCTCCTGAGTATGGCGATACCACATATGTGAGGCTTTTACACAGCCTGGCCACATACAAAGGCCCAACATTGAAGTAGCACTTTCATGCGTTTTACAAGCATAAATTGCACATATCCTTTCTCAACCACCTATTACACTTTTGAAGGCGCTGGAGCACCAGGACAATTGAATTGTCCACAAAATGACCCCATTTTGGAAAGCACACACCCCAACGTATAATCTATGAGGCATAATGAGTCTTTTGAACGGTTCATTTTTTTCCAGAAGTTTTTGGAAAATGTGTAAAAAAAATGAAAATGCATTTTTTTTACACAAAGTTGTCCATTTATAAGATATTTATAATGCATAGCATGTACATAGCAAATAACAAAAGATTACCTGTGGTTTTAGAAGTGCAGTGGTCCACAGAGGAGAGCATCGGTCCAGGCAGCAGGCAGGAATGAGGTCAGCGACAGCAAAAGCAATCATCCAGGCAGCAGGCAGGAATACTGTCCATAGTTCATACAGGCAGAGATACTGTCAGCACAGCCAGAGCACAGCCAAAGCACAGGTCCAGGTAGCAGGCAGAGGTGTCCCGGCAGAAATACTGTCCAAAGTCAGTAGAGGTAGCAGGCAGATATATGGTCAACACAGCCAAAGTATTGGTCCAAACAGCAGGAAGAAACATGGTCCATAATGTCATGGGTCTTTACAGGCAGCAATATGGTCAGCACAGCCAAAGTATTGGTCCAGGCAGCAGAAAGGACCATCAAGCTTAGGGCCAGGGGGACAGGGGTAGAGGCTTCTCCCACCCAAATCGCTTTGAAGCCTCCGGGCAACCAGACCCTGTTCTGGGAGCACAGAAAACGAAAAACTGTTTTTCTCTACTCAGAACGCTATTCTGAAGCCCCTCACATATGTGAGACCCCTGTGTACTAAAGTAGATGGCCAAAAGATCAGTCCAAGTGGCAGGCAAAAACATGGTCGATTAACAGGCCAAGGTCGGTACACGTGGAAGTCAGAAACGTGGTTTAAATCGGCAGGCAGAGGCATCGTCGGTAAACAGGCTGAGGTTGGTACACGTGCAAGTCAGAAACGTGGTTTAAATCGGCAGGCAGAGGCATCGTCGGTAAACAGGCTGAGGTTGGTACACATGCAAGTCAGAAACGTGCAGAAACGGCAAGCAAAGACATCGTCGGTAAACAGGCCAGGGTCAGTTAATTAACATGGTAGCAGGCAAATGGGGAAATGGCAGTCTGGTAATAATACAGGGAACTAATATTGGATGAATGCATGATAATTTCTTAAGCAATCTCCGATGCACAGGCCAGGTTGGGAGGGACATTGGGGACAATAATAGCTGGAATCTCTTCTTACTCCTCCTCTGCTGCATACACGGCATTTCTTTTGGCGTCTTCTTCCAGATTCTGTGGGGGGAATGCTATAGGGAAGGTGTTGCTCGTGAAGTCTACTCACAGCATCCGAGCGAATGCTTCCTGGGGCGGGACCTTGTTGGTAAATGAGGGCAGTGATTCAAAATACTTGAGGTAGGTGACTTGTTGGTTTTGAGTTGCTTTTTGGTAGCAGACAAACGAATTAAAAAGGGCCATGTGAAAAAGGTGAAAGGCAACTTTCTTGTACCAGTAACGGGACTTTCTGTTTGATAAGTAGGGCTGTAGCATCTGATCGTTTACATCCACCCCCCCCATATACATATTGTAGTCGTGGACACATTCGGGCTTTACAATGGGGCCGCGTCTTCTTTGGATCTCCACCACGGTGTCATTGTGGATGGTAGAGAGCATGTGGACATCTTTCTTGTCCCTCCACTTCATGGCCAACACCTCCTCGTTCCTCATGAATGCCGATTCTCCCTTTCTTAATTTTTTTGCCAACAGATTTCGTGGGAATCCCTTACGGTTTTTTTTTAAGGTACCACAAGCCGGGGTTTTTTTATTATAAAGGTGACGAAAAAGGGGCAGGCTGGTATAGTAGTTGTCGACATATAAATGGTATCCTTTGTCGAATAGGGGGTATGCCAGCTCCCAGACAATTTTCCCACTGGTTCCAATATATGTGGGGCAATCATGGGGCTGGAGCTGGGAATCTTTGCCTTCGTAGATCCGGAATGTGAAGACATATCCAGTGGCTCGATCGCATAATTTATTTAACTTCACCCCATACCTGGATCTCTTGCTTGGTATATACTGCTTGAAGTGCAGTCGGCCAGTGAAATGTATGAGGGACTCGTCCACACAAATTTTTTGGTCTGGGATGAAAACTTCTTTGAATCGCTGGGAAAAGGAATTGATTTGGGTGGCGTATCTTGAACAATTTGTCATGGTTGAAATGATCTCGGGGAGGGCACTGGGAATTGTCACTGAAGTGGAGAAAACGCATAATCATGTCGTATCTTGTCCTGGACATGACAGCGGAATATATGGGCATGTGTTGGATGGGGTGGGTGGACCAATATGCTTGGGCTTCATTCTTTTTTGTAAGCCCCATATTAAAAGTTAGGCCCAAAAACATTTTAAATTCATCCAGTGTGACACATCGCCACTGGAACATGCGGGCGTAGGAAGAATTGGGGTTGGCAGCAATAAATTGGGATGCATATAAATTAGTTTGATCCACCATATTCTGCAGAAAATCTTGGGGGAAAAATAAAGAAAAATAATCGAATTCAGAAAAATTCGTAGTGTTGGGCTGCACACCTGGCTGTGCGGTGAAAGGGGGGATGATAGCAAGTCCTGAGTTGGCAGGCAACCATAAGGGGTTTGCCAGGGCATCGGGAAGGTAGGACTGGGGCGGGGTTCTTCGGGTTGGGCGGGTAATTCCAGTGCTTGTACTGGGCTCCTCTTCCTCTTCCTGGGGTCTGGCGCTGCTGGTGGTAATTCCAGTGCTTGTACTGGGCTCCTTTTCCTGGGGTCTGGCGCTGCTGGTGGTGGGCAGATCTCCTGATCTTGGTCCTGATCTCAATCTTTTGGGAGGGACGGTTTCCTCCGCAGACTCTAACTCTGATCCACTATCCTCCACTGGCTCGTATTCCGAACCAGATGATGTGAGCTCCCCGCTGCTCCCATCATCCGACATGGTAAGAATCGCATATGCCTCCTCAGGTGTGTAAACCCTTTGGGACATTATGGCAATTCTTATTGGCGGGCCTGTGTGGTGGTACAGATGGCGGTATGGGTGGTGGTACGGGTGGTGGTGGTGGCGGTACCGGTGGCGGTACGGGTGGTGGTGGTACCGATGGCGGTACAGGTGGTGGTGGCGGTACAGGTGGTGATTGTGGTACCGGTGGCGGTACAGGTGGTGGTGGCAGTACCGGTGGCGGTACGGGTGGTGGTGGTACCGATGGCGGTACAGGTGGTGGTGGCGGTACAGGTGGTGATGGCGGTACAGGTGGCGGTGGTACCGATGGCAGTACTGACGGTGGTACTGGTGGTGGTGGTACCGATGGCGGCACTAGTGGCGATACTGGTAGCGGCCTGTGTGGCAGTATAGATGGTGGGCCTGATGGAGGTACTAGTGGCGGTACTGGTAGCCTGTGTGGCGGTACCGATGGCGGTACTGGTAGCCTGTGTGGCGGTACCGATGGCGGTGGGCCTGTGACAGATGGGCTGATTGACAGATGGGCTGATTGACAGATGGGCTGATTGGCTGGGCTGTGTGACAGGTCCTCTTTATTGGGGGGGGGGCCGTGTTGTGCACAGTACAGTACAAACAGTATTGTCAGACAGACACTGAATAACTCACTGATCCCTGCTCTCTCCTCTCACGATCGGTGTGTGAGGAGAGAGCAGGGATCAGATAGTAACAGCAACTTTTTTGTTTACATTTGTGACAGGCTGTGATTGGACACAGCCGGTCACCTGGTAAACAGGCAATTTCATTGGCTGTTTACCGATCGGGGAAGCGCTGTGTCCAAGGGACACTCGCCTTCCTCGATCACTACTCTGGATGCCTTCGAGTTTATTGTGACAGGTGATCGGCTGTGACTTTGACACAGCCGATCACGGGGTAAACAGTCAATAGAATTGGCTGTTTACCTAGATCGGGGAAGCGCTGTGTCCGAGGGACACGCGCCGCCGCCGATCGCTGCGCTGCGCGCTCCCGCGGGCACGCGCCGGCATGTTATCCTGCTGGACGTCATATGACGTCCAGTCAGGATAACTCAACCACTTCCGGGACGTCAATATGCTATTGACCGGGCGGGAAGTGGTTAAATCTCCACAGTAAAATCATACCGTATTGTAAGATATCATAGAGGGGGGTGTATATGGCACATCTGCATTCTAAACGTATTGGTCCAATGGAAGATTTTGTTTAAAACCCATTTAGTAGTGCACAAACGTCAGTTTGTAGCCAATGGGTTCATATATGGGGCTCTGTATCTTTAAATTTGCACAGTAAAATCATACCGTATTGTAAATGTTAGAGAGGGTGATGTATGTGTGACAACTCTGTGTAATCATTATTTTATATATTACATTATGTTATATTTAGTTTTTCTGTGTTGAATATTCAACCCAAAAAGCTTGTCTGATAGCAAGACCACTGATTTGCAACTGTCTGATGGCTTGACTCCAGTGTAATCATTCCCTGCGCCTTACAAAAACAGTTTCAGGTGAACTTACTTTAAACCCCAAAATTGGGCTAAATTTTTTTAAAAATCCCCCTGGAGGTTAATGAAATGAAAAGGCACTGGCAGCAAGCTCGTCTCCTCTCTAGCCTGGAGCCGTAAACTTCCCCTGCTGACATTTACCTATAGGCACGTCTATAATAAAGCTTAGCTATAAGTGGTGAAAATATCTCCCAAACATGCACCGTTTAGGAGATATTTACATTACATGCAGCCTGTGACATCACTGGCACGTGCGCTCTGAAGGAACGGCCACAGGTGTCATTCCTTCCAAGTTCTGTGCCAAAAAATGCTGGAAAAATGCTCAAAGACGCTACGCTCAGGTGTGAATGCAGCCTGAAAGCTCAACTCCAGGTTTGATGTCCCTGGCCCAAATAAATGTTTTCCTTCACTAACACATGCACCCGCTTTCAGCTCTGTATAAATTGTATGGTAGCATCAGCTTAGTATATGGTGCTGTGTTCCGGCAGCAGTATGGGGACTTTCCATCCCATTCCTGGACCAAATCAAGTCAGCCATTCACAGGAAGCCTTGTATTTTATGATTGAATAAAAGGCTTCCTCTGATTGGCAGAGGTGGAGATTGTGATGTCATCTGCCCGCCTCTGTGAGGCTCGGTTTCCACTAGTGTGAATTGTCATGTGACTTGGGACTGCAAAGTCGCATGACAAGTCGTACCCCTTGATTTCCAAGAGTACCGTTCATATCTGTGCAACTTCAAGGTAGTGCCTGCACTACTTTGGTCCCACTTCGATGCGACTTGAGGTCCATAGACCTTGAGAATACACAGGCATTGTTTCAAGTCGCATCAAAATCGCACGACTTTCAGGTCGCAATAGTGGAAACCCAGCCTAAGGGTTTGATCACACATGTGGCCTGGGGACGGTAAAACCAGGAGGTTCAACATAAAAATGCAGCTGCCCAGAGCTGTACACATGCTGTGCTTTGCATGGCAAAAATGACACAGCTTGTCACATTCAGCAGATGTTCCAGATGTTCGCTGACTCATGCAAGTCTATTGGACCGCTCCACAACTGTGTGCAACACATGCAATTGCTGCAGGGCGGTGAGGCATTTACAGGGTTAAATCAAGCAGCAAGGATGAAACATATCGCCTCCTCACCGCCTGTCAAACACCTCTGAAAAATTATCCACCATGGGGTCGCTTTTCAGAGGGGCAGCACATGTGAGCGAACCTAACCACACTCACCAGTTTCATTACCGACAATACTTGAATACTTACACAACGAACAGCATGTGCAGCAGAATGCTGGATTGGTAAAGCCGACCTCGGTTTCCTCTCTTCCTCCAGGGGTACATAGTAATCATGATGGACCTGGAGGCAACTCTGTCCTCTCTGGATTTCAGCAGGCTCTTCGAAGGACAACGCTTCAAACTTTTCGGATGAGAAGAATTACAAACAAGTGTTGCTAAATGAAGAAAAGCTGAAAAATTCTACCTGTACACTGTAAACCTGCTGTTTTTAAAGTAATTAAAACGCATTTTTTTTTTTTTAACTTTACAATTTTTAACACTGTGTGTAGCTCCCTCACTTTAAAGATTGCCTATCCCAGCATTCCATCCCGGTTTCCCTGACTTCTGCTCCCGTTCCCAGTTTCAAGGTAGCTTCCTTGGCTTGCTGAGGTTCTCAACCTCCAGTCCTCAAGTACCCCAATGGGCCATGTTTTGGGAACTTCCCTTAGATAAAATAACTCTTATCAATACCATGTCATTGATATTGATTTAAAGCGGCTGTGCAAAGTAAAGTAAAATCTGAAAACATGGCCCGTTTGGGGGTACTTGAGGACTGAGGTTGAGAACCACTGCTCTGGAGCAATCCTGTTGAATGTGCTGCTGGGGAGGCCTACATGCCGGTGGGAGGTTGCTGCCTCTGTTGGGAGTAAATGCGACACCAAATTTTGTGAAGGACTGGGGCATGCATGTACAAAGGCTCTAGGCATGATGGGAATTGTAGTCTAGGGATGATTGGACATGTAGTCTTGAGCAGGGCTGCGGTTAAAAGTTATGGGATCCCATACAGCCTAGCTGACTGGTGACAGTCACCGTAAACCAAGCCTAACAGGCGGCTTCAGCCACATGAACAAACCACTCATTCATGCAACCAGAAGTATACCTGTGAGAATGAGCCCTTAATTTATTTATTTTTTTACATTTTTTTTTAACAGCCCTGTGGAGGTTGGAGAAATATCAGGAGTCTAAACAGACACTCAGCTCTCACGTTTGAGACAGAGAAAGAAATTGAGGACAGGGATTCCTCAATCCCGTACTAGCTGCAGGCTAAAAGAGCAGGAAGCACTCTATACAGTCTCCCTGTTAATTTATAAACTGAAGCATTTGTAAACACAGGGAGGGCCACAGGGGGATTGGCACCAGTAACCGTGCCCACTCTTGCTGCTCTGGGCCCCCCTGTTGAACTTATGGGGCCCGGACCCCATACAGGAGGGTAGGTGCTACCCCCCTATCAGCGGCCCTGGCCTTGAGAAGGAGACTAGGTCATGTGATTTGTGATGGTACTATGGGTGTTCACTCCCCAACAGGAAGTCCAGGCAAGTGGAGCAGGAGACTATAGCTGAGATAAGGTCTCAGTGTGTTTTTGAACCTTTTTAAAGCTATTCACATATTGTCCTCCACTACATTTATATACAACAATCAAGGGAATTCATAAAGAGTATCTAAGACACTTTTTAGAATTATGTTGTGCTTCCGTGGGACTATATCCTATACCTTTTGTAAACAGGTACATGAATTAGGGGCATTATACCACATGTGGAAGCACACTGAGACCAGAGTGTCTATAAGGACACCCTGTTCTCAGGGCAGCAGAGCTCCCTCTAGCCGATGCAGCAAAGTTTTATGGCTGGGTGGAGCTTGGTTGAGCAGCTGAGATACTCTTTCCCCATCAGGTTCACTCCCCTTGTGATTGACAGCAGGCAGTAGCTGGATCCATTGCCAATTGACAGCCTGCTATTGGCTACAGAACACACCCACTGTCTGCTATCAATCACAAGCAGAGAGCAGACCTGATGGGGAACTAGAGTCTCAGCTTCCCCATTAGGCTCCACCCACTCTCAGCATCAGTGTTTGCTAGGAGGCTGTCCGCTGTAAAGCAGAACGCTTCTTTACCAACCAGTGACAGGTGGGGAGGGGAGGAGAAAGCAGCAAACATGCTTCCTGCTACAAAGCGTACAGAGACAGGCACTTTGCCCGTCTTGTACACATACTTACATTTGGTCTTAATAACCTCCAGTTTTCATTATCTATAAACTGAAAAGGTTACTCCACTTTCGTGGGAAAAAATAGCAAATAAAGAAAAAATAATATAGGGTGTACAATTGCGATACAAGTCCTATTGTAATTGAATGTTCTCAAAAATTACCTTTCCTTTTCAATCTGCAGCCACTGTAATTTTCTATAAATGCAATGCAATATGGCTACATGGAGTTGTTCTATACACAGAATGTGTACTGACCACTCCCCAGAATCATCATTTCCTGCTTGTGTGATTGGCTCACCAATTATCCCAGAAGTCTGCCTTCTGCTTAAGATACAAGTCAGATTTCAGGCATCCCCTGCAACAAAAATGTCATTTTTGGTGAGATATTTCCGATAGGAACACGTCTAAAGGGGTGCAGGCCCAGCAGCTTTCCTCGTTAGTGCTCTGGAGCTGCCACATCTGACAAGTTATTATGAACCCACTCGGCCAAGAGAAACACACATGGATTTCTTGAGAATAATAAAAAGTAGGAATCTGCAACATAATTTGTTGTAATCCTTGCAATGTACATAGATCACCCGGGGGGCATGTTTTTTCTCAACAAATGTGGAGTTACGCTTGAAGGTAATTGCTTTTGAATTTGGTGCAGAAATAGTGCTACTTTGTACATCTGAAACTGCCTCACATGTTGGTTAAAGCTACCGAAACAGGCGGTAGGACTTATTAATATGGCACAGGCTATTATAAAGGGTCGTAACGGCAGCAAAATGTCATTAAGGCTTCATTGAATTCCCCTGAATATGTTTATGGACACAATGGAGTTTATTTACTAAAGCTAGAGAGTGCAAAATGAGTCCAATTTCTGCATAGAAACGAATCGGCTTCTAGCCTCAGCTTGTTCAATTAAGCTTTGGCAATAAAACCTGGAAGCAGATTGGTTTCTATTAGGGCCAAAACAACTAATCAATTGATCGACGACTAATCCATTATGAAAATAGAATTTTCCTGTCGCATCATGGCAGCATACACCTATGGGTTGTGGCTCCGCCCCCGCAACCTGATAGGACCGCGTAGCTATTAAAGTCTGAGAGAGCCCCTGCCCCAGCATTCTCCTTTTTTTCCTCACCTGTCAAGGACCGAAAACATGCATCCCTTACCTAAAACATTCGCCCCAGCCAGGTTCTAGCCTCTCCTGGGTGGAAGTCCTATCCTGTACAGCCTCTAAATGAGCTCAATGGAAGGAACCCCACTCTGATGGTCTCAGGGGTATGTTACAATACATTACAAACCTTAAACAGGTTTATGGATCGCAGCGGTCTCCAGCTCCTTTCTGTGCACCTGTGGGTAACTTCCCCTCCTGTCTGTCTCCATAGCTCCAGCTTGTCAGGACATCCCACTTTCCAGCTTCCAAAATGGCGTCGGAGGCCTCAGAGCGCATCTGAGCATGCTCGAGCGTGACGTCATCACCCCAGGACGGCGGCAAGTTTAAAAATGCTGTAATGTCAGCATTTTCTTGTCTCTTCTCTCCTGAGCCTGTAAGGGGGAATTTTGACCGGATTTCTTTTGCTACTCTACCCAGCTGTTCTACCCTGTCTCTCTCTTGCTATCTCCACGCCCAGGTAAGATCTATGATGGCTTTTTTCTTTGCTTGTTTACTATCTGCTATCCCATGCATGCTAAGCCACCTATATAATTATAGGTTGATTCATCACCTTTCATGGAGACCGTTGCCCAGGTAGACCATCGCCAGCCTACTAGGTAAGAGGGGATGATGGGTAAGTATGAAGAGAAGGAAAAAGAGAGCCCTCACTAATGCTGTTTAAATTGAACAGCCCCACCTGGTCTTCCAGATCGTCACATTCAAGACGAGGGGAGCCTTCAAGAAGGAGCCGCTCAAGCCACAGGCAGAGTCGCTCAGAGCGCGGCAGAAGTCGCTCAAGTCGCAGAAGCCGCTCAAGTCGCAGGAGGAGCAGATCAAGTCACAGGAGAAGCCGATCAAGATCAAGGCATAGTCGCTCCCACCACAAAAAATCCCCTGCGCGCAGGAAATCTCCTGTCACCCAGCCTTCCCGTCCACCCGGGAACTCCTGCTGGATTTGCGGTGCTACAGCACTTCCAGACAAACTGGCCTGTCGCACATGCTTCATTGAGGCAACTAAAGACAGAGAAACAGAGGCAAGAGAACCAATTGATCCATCACCACAAGTCGCAGAGCCAGAAGCCAGCAGACCTATACAAAGTACCTCATCCACTGCCCCATCATCATCAAAGACGTCAGACCCTCTCTCTGACACTGATGATCTAGAGGCATCCACCGGCTTCGACTTCTCATTGATCGACCCATTCGTGAAGTCAGTAAAAGAGGCGATCAACTGGGTGGAAGAAAAAGAAACTCCTCAAAGTGAGGAAATACTTTCCAAATCTTAAAAAAGACCCAGAGAACTTCCCGTTCATTGAGGAACTTGAGGATCTAATTAAGGGTGAGTGGCAAAAGCCAGAGAAAAAAACTGGCCTCAGCAACAGATTATCAAAACTCTATCCACTTAAAGAGCCTAACGTCAACCCACTAATATCTCCTCCAGTGGTCGACTCCTCCCTAATGCGCCTCGCCAGGAACGTAACACTTCCAATAGAGGATGCAGTCACATTCAAAGACGTCCTGGATAGAAAGATCGATCTGGATCTTAAGAGAACCTACCTCTCGGCAGGTGGCGCTTGCAGGCCAGCAATAGCATTGGCTGCCGTCGGTAAGGCTATCTCAAGCTGGTCCACGCTGGCCGAGAAGCTGGTATCGGAAGGAATAGAGCAGGAGAAAGTTATCTCAGCACTCCAAGAACTTAGTCTTGCAGGCGACTTTGTCGCAGAAGCCTCTGTGGATATAATTAAAACCACTTCAAGAGCAATGTTAAGCTCAGTAATGGCCAGAAGGGCGCTCTGGTTAAAACCCTGGTCGGCAGATCCCTCCTCAAAATCCAATTGGTGCAAAATACCCTTTGATGGCGTAAACCTTTTTTGGAGAAAAACTGGACGTGGCTATTTCTAAAGTCACGGGGGGAAAATCGGGACTCATCCCTTCAGATAGGAGGCCCAGGCAGCAGAGACCACCGGTTTCTAGAAGAAATCTGCCAGATAAATACAGAGAGGCAAGATCCTACAGGCCCGGAAAAGAGTATAGGAGGAACTGGAAGAATCCCCAGTCATCATTCCTCAAGCTCCAAAAGTCTAAGACCCCTGCGTCAGGGGAACAAAAGTCTTTTTGAAGGTGCGTCCGCCCAACCAGCTTTAGTGGGGGCCAGACTCATGAGTTTCAAGCAGGTCTGGGCGGATACAATAAAGGACCCATGGACGATAGACACTGTCCAGTTCGGCCACAAATGGAAATTCAAGACACGGGCTCCAAGAGACCAATTCTCTGTAACCAGATTACCTGCATCTCGGGAAAAAAGGATGCTACTGACAAAGTACGTCCAAGACCTGTTACAAAAGGAAGCCATAGTGGAAGTTCCAATATCCCAAAGGTCAACGGGATTCTACTCCCCGTTGTTTCTGGTGAAGAAGAAATCGGGGGATCTACGCCCTGTCTTAGATCTAAAGAATCTCAATCGCTCAATCTTAGTCGAGACATTCAAAATGGAGAGCCTCCAGTCAATTCTTCGGGCCATGAATATCGGGGATTGGATGCTTTCCGTCGATTTACAAGACGCCTATCTGCACGTCCCCATTCACATCTCATTCCAAAAATTTCTCCGCTTTGCGGTAGGTCTACATCATTTTCAATTCCGAAGCCTCCCGTTCGGGATCTCCACCGCTCCAAGGACATTCACAAAAATCTTACTGCCAGTAATAGCCTTACTAAGAGAACAAGGATTGAGGGTCCATCATTACCTGGACGACATCCTTTTGCTAGCAGACAATCAGGATTCCCTTCTACTGCATCGATCCATTCTGATTACCACCCTACAAAACTTCGGCTGGATCATAAACTGGGGGAAAAGCAATCTGCAGCCCACTCAGAGAATGATATTCCTGGGGGCGGAACTAGACACCCGTCTCAATACGGTGGAACTTCCGCAGGAAAAAATTCCCAGCCTCATTCAGAAGGCAAGAAAGTTATTAGCCTCTACCACACTACCAGCCCGGGAGTACCTCAGCATACTGGGGTCATTCTCAGCAACCATCCCAATGGTACAATGGGCCCAATGGAACACCAGACCTCTGCAAGCATCATTGTTAAAACAATGGAACGGGGTATCATTGTCTCAGCCGATCGCAGTCCAGAAAGAAATAAAACAATCACTCTGGTGGTGGACCAGATTGAACAATCTGAAGAGATGCAGGCATATAGTCCCTCTTTCTCAGGAAATAATCACTTCAGACGCCAGCCTGAAGGGCTGGGGGGCACACTACCACCATCACGCAGTCCAGGGCCTTTGGACATTCAGAACACAGAACGTGGTTTCAAATATATTGGAGATGAAAGCAGCTTTCCAAGCTCTGTTAGCCTTCAGCCCCCTCCTCAGGGGGAAAGAGGTCCTGCTAAAATTGGACAACAGAGTGGCAGTTGCCTATATCAACAGGCAGGGGGGCACCAGGAGTCGCTCCATGATGCGGGAAGTCCGTCCAGTCTTCGAGTGGGCACAGCTGAACCTGTCGGGATTAACGGCAGCGTATGTCCCAGGAGTCCAAAATCAACTAGCCGACTCTCTAAGTCGGACCTTTGTATCAAACAACGAGTGGGCCTTAAGTCACCAAGCCTTTACCCTCATAACCCAGACCTGGGGGATACCGGATATAGACCTGGCGGCAACACCGGTCAACACGAAATGCCAGAGATATCTAGCCAGAATTCCTTTCCCATCGGCAGAAGGCACGGATTGCCTACAACACGACTGGAACTTCCGTTTGGGGTACATATTTCCGCCAACACCACTCATTCCGAGATTCTTACTCAGACTCAAGAGGTCGAAAGCCACAGTGCTAGCAGTCCTCCCATTTTGGCCGAGACGACCATGGTTTACGACGCTCCTCCAATTGAGCACAGCAGAACCACTGACACTCCCAATGACAGCGGATATACTGTCGCAGGGGCAACTCCTTCACCCATTTCCGGAGAGGCTGCATCTAACAGCATGGAGATTGAAAGGACTAGGTTCTTAGTCCAAGGTTGCTCCCAGAAAGTGATAGACACTCTCCTCCAGGCCAGAAAATCCACGACCAATAAAACCTATAAAAGGGTCTGGGAGAGTTTTCTCTTAGTCGCACAACAGCAATCCTGGAACCCGGCATCTCCATCAGTTCCTCAGATCCTCGAGTTTCTCCAGTTAGGTCTAGATAAAGGTCTTAGGTCTAGTACCCTGAAGGTACATGTATCAGCCCTATCCGCTATGACAGGAGTGAAATGGGCTCAAGAACCTCTCATCATCCAATTTCAGAAGGCTTGCCTAAAGCTGAGACCACCTAGGAAACCTTCCTTCCTGACATGGGATCTTTCAGTAGTGTTGGAAGCCTTATCCCATGAGCCATTTTTTCCGTTAGAGAATGTTTCCCTGTGGGACCTAACTCTCAAAGTCACTTTCCTAATAGCAATTACATCAGCTAAAAGGGTATCGGAAATTCAGGCCTTACAGGCTAAGGAACCATACTTGATGTTCTATCCAGACAAAGTAGTCTTAAAACCATCGGATCGCTTCATCCCAAAAGTGTCATCCATCTTTCCACTTTAACCAAGAACTATGTCTCCCCACCCTATCCACAGAACAGGGTGATCCACATCCGCTTGACATAAAGTCGAATATCCAGGCCTACCTCCTGGCAACCAGCAATTTAAGGAAGACAGAGGACCTACTGGTCATTCCTCATGGGTTTAGAAGAGGACAAGCAGCAACCTCTCACACCATCGCAGCATGGTTGGTGAAGATCATTAAGAGAGCTTACGCATCTAACAATGCACGAGTACCTGAGGGCTTAAGGGCACACTCCACAAGGGCAATGGCGACCTCCTGGGCGGCCTACTGCAGGGTATCAGCCGAAACTATCTGCAAAGCAGCCACTTGGTCTTCGAAAACCACTTTTATCTCTCATTATAAAGTGGACTCCGCTAGATTGTCCACGGTAGAATTTGGGAGAGCAATTATTCAGGCTAACTCCTCAATACCTTCTAAATAAAAAACTTATCTTTTGCTCATACCCACCCAGTTTGCGAGTTATTCCCCATAGGTGTATGCTGCCATGATGCGACAGGAAAACGGAAAATTGTATACTCACCTTTCCGTAATTTTCCTTTCCTGTCGCATCTCATGGCAGCATACAAATGCCCACCCATCTGAGGTGAGGTATATATACACGGAGAATGCTGGGGCAGGGGCTCTCTCAGACTTTAATAGCTACGCGGTCCTATCAGGTTGCGGGGGCGGAGCCACAACCCATAGGTGTATGCTGCCATGAGATGCGACAGGAAAGGAAAATTACGGAAAGGTGAGTATACAATTTTCCGTTTTCACGTCACTGTGGTCGAAAAGAATGTAGATTTGACCCCACTAACTATTAGAAAATCGAATGAACGTTCTTAAAATTACATTTTTTTTAAATTTTTTTTTGGAGGAAGACATGTTTTTGTATGGCCAGCATATAATATATTACAGTTCTGTCTGAAAATCTGCAAAACAGTCTTTTTTTTTTTCTTTAAATAAAAAATGTCATCTCTGAGTCTGATGATATTTACCAGATTCAACCTCTAATAGTATATACAGTATATCTCCTCTAATAGTATATACAGTATATCTCTTCTGTCTGTTATTCTCAGAGTGGATTAGAGATTTTTCTCCCTAACCATATAGTTGGTTATTTATATTTACCACTGCATTTAGATATTTAAGAAGAATTTGCCTTTTTTACATTTTTTTTTTTTTTTTTTTTTTACATGTTAACTAAATTATACACCAAACTTTTTTTAAGGTTATTAACCGATTAATCGAAACAACAATCAGCCAACTAATCGATTATGAAAATAATCGTTAGTTGCAGCCCTAGTTTCTATGCAGAATTGAGACTAATTTCTCTCTAGCTTTAGTAAATAAACCACAATGGGACACAGATGGTGAAAAAAAAAAATCTGACAAGGGTTATAACCCTCCCTTACTCTATCCATAATAAAAAAAAAGTTTTGCCCATAGTTCCACTTTAATTTTGGATAGAGTAATGTAGGGTTATAACCCCATGTCAGATTTTTTTTTTTTTCCCACCATTGTCCCATTCACCTCCTGTCCCATAGCCAAACAGGAAGTGAGAGGAAATCCTTGCGAATTAAGGGAATTCCTTGGGGACCCCCAGATCACCAAGATCACCAAAACTAGTGTCCTCATTGGAAGATTTTCTCTGTATTACTTTTCTGAGGACAACCCAAAATTTGGGATTTTATTTTACTTTCAATGATAATGGTAAACAGGACAAAAAGAGAGAGGGAATCTCCGTAACGGGGGCACAGACAGCAATAAAAATTGACAGATGTTCTAACCCTTTGTCACTCTATCCAAAATTGAAAAAAAAAATCTTTAAGTGTATTTTCAGACTGTAAATGGTGAAAAGCTGGATTCCCTTAAAAAAATGTAAAGCATTTTTTTTTGTATTTAAAAAAAATTATATGGTACTACTCCAGTGCTGTCCCCCTGTCTGGTGAATGAGCACAGGTTTTGGTTAATGTTAGGTTTTCAAGTGGATCCAAAAACAAGTCGCAGGTAGGAGCTAAGAAACTGACCCCCCCCCCAAGGAGCAGTATAATACAGATTGCCATCCAATCTATAGCGCTCGGCTGCAAGGCATATCGCATCTGTCAGCGGTAGCATTTATATACCACTTCAGCCCCAGAAGATTTGGCTGCTCAATGACCAGGCCATTTTTTGCGATAAGGCACTGCGTCGCTTTAACTGACAATTGCGCGGTTGTGCGACGTTGTACACAAACAAAATTGACGTTTTTTCCACGAACAGAGCTTTCTTTTGGTGGTGTTTGATCACCTCTGCAGTTTTTATTTTTTATTTTTTGAGCTATAAACAAAAGAAGAGTGATAATTTTGAAAAAAACACTATCTTTTACTTTTTGCTATAATAAATATCCCATAAAAAAAAAAAAATCCTCAGTTTAGGCCGATATGTATTCTTCTACATATTTTTGGTTAAAAAAAAATCACAATAAGCGTATATTAATTTGGTTTGTGCAAAAGTTATAGCGTCTACAAAATAGGGGATAGATTTATGGCATTTTTATTATTATTTTTTTTTTTTTTACTAGTAATGGTGGTGATCTGCGATTTTTATCAGGACTGCGATATTGTGGCGGACAAATTGGACAATTTTGACAAATTTTTGAGACCATTGACAATTATACAGCGATCAGTGCTATAAAAATGCACTGATTACTGTATAAAGGTCATTGGCAGGGAAGGGGTTAACACTAGGGTGCGATCGAGGGGTTAACTGTGTTCCCTAGTGTGTGTTCTAACTGTGGGGGGATGGGACTGACTAGGGGAGGAGAGAGATTGGTGTCCATACTTAGTAAGAACACACAATCTCTCTCTCTCCCCTGAGAGAACTTTTACACACACAGATCCAGGTTCTCGCTCTGTCACGAGCGATCGCGGGTGCCCGGCGGTCATTGCACCTCCGGCGGCATCTTAAAGGAGCGACATACAGTTACGGCGGCTCACCCATGGGAGCCAACCTTCCGCAGTACAACTGCGGCGGCCGGTCCGGAACCGGTTAAGCAATAATTTCCACATCTCTGATAAATAAATCATCACAAGGAGCCAGTGGAGAGGACAGGAGAACAGTACACTGGAGACACTTTGAATTGAAATATGACAGAGCACCCAGGGCCTCCTGTATAAAAACATAAAATCGACAAGGAGTACATTTGTTGGAATATATCATTCTGCCCATACCTCCAGTACCGTAAGATATCACTCTGTATACAGAAATACCTATCTCATGTAAACAATCTTTTGCCTTGGAATTTGATACGTACAATTTTCAATAAAAGTTATTAAAAAAGAAAAACAAAATCGCACTGATTGATGACCTAGACAAATAACACACTGAGAAATGGACTCCTTGGGATTTTATAAGACGAGTACACAGCCAAATGAAAAATCTATTTTCCCCTGACGCAGGCTGTTCCTGTTAATATTAGAAAGAAACTAACGAGGAGGAGCTGGTCTGCGAGCCAGTCTATAAGTCTAGAAATGTCTGCAATGCTTTTACAGGTTGAAAGTACATTCAAAGCCAAAACTTTTTCTTTTATTTTATTAAAGTAGTAAAGGGATAAACCAGATAGTCTGGGTCTTGCCATCTGTGTCCTGTTAGGGAAATCTCCCTTCACTGTGGTCCTCAGAAATGCAACGGAAAGTGAGAGGAAATCTCTTCAAAGAGGAGATCATTCGCCCCTTGCCTCCTGTTGCGGTGACAACTGTAAAAATGTCGATTTCCCATCACAATGCAATGGTCACATGGCAATGGTCACCAAGATCAAGACGAGGATGAATCTCGCACCAAATTACACAAATCTCCACAGAGATCCAAAATGTTACAGTTGTAATAAGAATAGGAAGTAAGTGGAAATATTTCTATGAGGGCACCTGATTTCCCATCACATTAAAATGGTCACATGGCAATGGTCATCAAAACCAAGACGAGGATGAATCTCTCACCAAACGAGATTGCAAATCTCCACAAAGATCCAAAATGTTACAGTTCTAACAAGAATTAGGGGGTAAGGGGAAATATTTCAATGAGGGCATCTGATTTCCCATCACATGACAATGGTTACCAATGGTTACATGGCAATGGCCATCAAAACCCAGACGAGGATGAATCTCTCACCAAACAAAGATGCAAATCTCCACAAAAATTTGAAATTTTACAGTAGTAATAAGAATAGGAAGTCGGGGGAAATATTTCAATGATGGCATCTGTTTGGGAAGGGATTTCCTTTCTCAGTTTGGAAAGATTTCCTATCACTTCCTGTTGTGGGGAATCTCTCCAAGGAGACACAGCAAAAATGTTTTAAATAATAATACTAGACATTGGTTTTAATTCTTCCCTACTCCATCAAATACTAATATATACCAGCTTTTCCCTACTGAGGTTCTGCAGTACTAATTCACATAAAAGGAAGGTGAGATATCCAGGGGCCCCCTTATTTTAAGGAATGCTTCCAGATTCCAATAATCTCCCTCCCTCGCTATCCTTAGAGACCCCCACATCCACCAGGCTAAGGACAGGGTGGCAAGGTGCCTTTCCAGGGCTTTCCCACCCAGCAAGGTACCCCCCCCCCCCATGTTGAGGGCATGTATCCTGGCATGATTTAGGCCCCTTTCCTGGCCAGTCAGTTTGAATAAGGGTTTGGTATGGATTTTGGGAGGGAACCCCCACTCTGTTCTTTTTTCCCCCTTAAAATTCATACCAGGTCCTCATATAAAAAAAAAAAGAGGTCTAGTGTTGATTTTGGGGGACCACGTCTTCTAATGTATCTCAAGATTTTGCATACTTTCGTGATTGAAAAAAGGTTAAGAATTCCTGATTTAGGCCACGTTCACACCTCTAAAAGCTCTAAAATGCTCAACAAGCCAAATCCCATTTATTTCAATGGCCCCTGTTCACATTTGAGCATTCTGTTGCCTGAAGCAAAAAGCCTGTCACTCAAAAAAGTACTTCTTTTTTTTGGCAGATTGGAGACAGATTAGGCCCCATAGACTTCAATGGGAATGCCTGAAAACGTGCAACATGAGCTTTTTATGAGTGTTTTGTCGCCTGTTTTCTGCTCAAAGAGTAGCTCCCCAACCCTAATCTCATTCACATTCTCCTCACCCTAGTGCTTTCTTTTGGCTAAACAAAAACCCCTGAAGCTAAAAAAACACTTTATTTTAATAGTTCTGTTTTTTCCATTATGGCTGTTGCATCTGAACTTCCTCTAAATGGTCTGTTATATTCCCCATACCTTTTTTCCTCAATAAACAAATTTAACAAGAAAAACCCTTGTAACACATTTATAAAAATGCTCAAAAAAATAAAAAAGAAAGAAGCTCTGCTCAGGTGTGAATGTAGCCTTATACATTTTAAAGGGGAAGTCCACCCTAACAATAAAAAGGCTGGATCGACAGACATCTATGATATAAGCATAACCTATCTAGCCCTGTAAAGAAGAAATCGCTATACATACCTTTTTTGAAGCCGATCCAATCTGGTCTCCAGTGGCAGAAGCTCTCCAGAGGACATGGCTGACAACAGCTATGAAATGAATGGGAAGTGATGTCACCTATAGATTTTACTATGGGGCTTCCGTTGTCTGCTGTGTCCTCTGCACCCAAAGCTGTGGCTGACAGCTCAGCATAGGATTGGGTCAGATCGGCTTCAAAAAAGGTATGTATACTGATTTCTTCTTTACAGGGCTAGATAGGTTAGTGTTAGATCGTGGATGTCTGTAGATGTAGAGATTTTAGTGTTAGGGTGGACTTATCCTTTAACAGCAAAGCTCTTCATAGTAACAAAATAAGAAAAGCTTAGCTTACCTGGACATTTTATAAAACAAAAGGATTATAAATCATAGAAAATTCATAAACCAAAAAACAACAGGGTAAGTATCCTTATTCTAAACAGAAGAGTGGGTTATTTTTATCTGAGTCCAATGGGATTTGAAATGGACGGTCACATGGGTGTAAACAAAGATCCTTATTCTTGTGTTAAAGACATACTAAAGTCTTGCTTTTTTTTTTTTGTTTAAAAATAACAAACATGTCATACTTACCTGTTTTGTGTAATGATTTTGCACAGTGCAGCCCCGATCCTCCTCTTCTTGGGTCCACCGCTGGCGCTCCTGGCCCCTCCGGCAAACAGCTTGCTATGGGGGCACCCGAGCTGCTGCTCTGTGTGTCCATTCAGACACAGTGGCTCGGCCCCGCCCCCTCTCTCTCCTCATTGACTCACTGACTTTGATTGACTCAGCCAAACAGGAGGGAGAGTCCTGGACAGCTGAAGCTCTCATGCAACATCACTGGTTCAAAATGGGGCTCAGGTATGAGGCGGGCTGCTGCACACAGAAATTTTTTTTTATCTTAAAATATATTAAGATAGAAAAAACTTCTGAATTTAGAATCACTTTCTTTGTGAATTAAACCTGTTATATAGAAAAGGGTAACTTGGTGGAAAAAAAGAAAAGAAAGGATTCCCCAGTCTCCTCAAACTCACCAATAGAACTTCAGAGAGTAGATGTAGACTTTTATTCATGGCCTGTCCAGAGTACTGCTCTGTATGTTGCACATTAAGGAGTAATGGCCATCTCTGTTCCAGAGTCAGACCCTACGGTTCCTAAATCAAAAGACTGGCTCATCAACAGCATTGAGACAGCCTATCCAGGACCACTGCTCACTACCCCATAGGAGCTGGTCTCAGACTAAGAGCTGCTTTGTGAGTAATTGAGAATTGGCTTGTTTATGTGATGTCCCCCCCCCCCCCCCCAGAGGGTATCATATATTATTAGATTTATTATCCATTTGTCCTTCTAGTATAACTATGCATCTAACTTCTGATAAATGGCTGTATGCTACGAAACTTAAAAAAGTTTTCAAAATAAAGTCCCATTTCTTCTTCTTCCTTTTCTAACAGCATTGAACTAGTAATTTCTTGGCCTGGTCCCAGTTTATTGCTTGTACATTTGACAAGGCCGGGGTCCTTACAGTTCTCTCACAAGTGCTGTCCACAATAATTCACTAACATGCTCTTGTAGCCATCTTATCATTGATTTAAAGTGATTGTAAAGTTTTGTTTTTATTTTAAATAACAAACATGTTATACTTACCTCCTCCCTCCTCTGTGCAGTTGGTTTTGCACAGAGCAGCCTGGATACTTCTCTTCTCGGGTCCCTCTTTGGAGCTCCTGGCCCCTCCCTCCTATTGAGTGCCCCCTCGGCCAGCAGCTTTCTATGGGGGCACTCGAGTCGAGTCAGAGCTTCGTGTATCCATTCAGACATGGAGCCCTGATTGGCGGACTTAGATTGACAGCCACAGGAGGCAATAGCACCACTGCTGTGTCTCAGCCAATCAGGAGGAGAGTCCCGGATGGCTTGGACACTCGTGGACATCGCTGGAGAGAGATGGGGCTCATAGAATGCATTAAGATAAAAAAAAACCTTCTGCCTTTACAACTCCTTTAAGCCCAATTCTGGGATTCCCCACCAAATCTTCCTGGAGATGACCCACAACTGTAATTTTTATATTCTTTTTTTATATACTTAACTTTTCCATATGTCTTTAGACTGGTCACATGACAAGTCGGGTTTTTTTCCTCACTTCCTTCTCCAGCGGTGGGCAGTCCTCAATAATGGAAAGAACAGTGCCGCTTTCTGCATCATTACACTAAGGCCTGGTTCACACCTATGCATTTTTTAGTGCATTTTCAGTTTTGCAGAAACACACTACAGTCCATTTAACGTGGTTTCCTGTGGGTCACATTCACATCTGTGCATTTTATGGAAAGGACTTTTTTCTGATTTTTGGTTCCAAAGATTCCAGTGGATCAAAAATGTGTATTCAAAAACGCAAACTGTACCTGGAATATGCAAACTGCAACCTGCAAAGGTGTGAACCAGGCCTAAGAGTCCATGACACTATGTACTCAAAGAATGTCCTCAGTCTTCTGGACTGAAGTATGCTGGGAGAGTGGGAGTCATTCAACCTGCAAGACTGAGGACATCTAGTGGAATAAAAGAATTACTACCAAGGACAATGCCAGAGAGAAGGTGGATATTTCAGCCAATGCTGTTCTGAAAGGCACATAGGGGACCCTTCTTTTATATTAATTTGTCATTAATGATGTAAAAAATTTAGGCACAGCCAAAAGCTTTCTCCTGATATTACATTTGACTTCGATGACTATTTGCAATAAAAGTAGCCTTAGTATACGTGAAATTCTCTTGTGATGTCACTAAAGTGCTTTATAAATTATTTTGACGTTTTTCCCACCAGAATTGGTGCTTATTGGATAACACAAAAAGTAAAAAATATTTAAACAATTTAACTCCGCTCTATAAACACCAAAATCTGCAGGATGAAAATAATGTGAAGTGGCTGCAAGATTACACGGACTTCTTCGCCACCTAGAGGATAAATCTGATATTACTTCATGCTGACAGCTTGCCAAAGAGAAGACGGAAGTGCATTTTCCTAAAAATCAATGTACCTTTCCCTACAAGCCATATAGTAGTTTATTCCGCTTCCGTTTTATTCTGCAAACATCAATGATTGAGGAGACTCGCCAATAAAAGTAAGTTCCTCTAATTGTTCCTTACTCTACAACGGTTTGTAATCCTTTCACCTGCTATTTCTTATACTGATAATTAATTAATGTCACAAGTGTTCAACTAGCTGTCCATTAAACAACTTTTTCACTTCTCACTATGAATTCCCATACGTTCCACAATACAACCTCCTCATCCCCACACACACACACACACACAGGTCCTTATTTGCCTCCTCCAATGGCAGCGACCTTCAAATATGCAGCCCGGTAAGTTAAAAATATAGCTCTGGCCTACCTGCACCATTGCACCAACATTCCATAAAGCTAAATGAGACATTGCTCCTGCCATACTGGTACATCCCATTTAAACCCATGGGCCATTGATGTGCAGCTAAAAGCGGCCCAGAGCAAACAATGGAAATTGGCAGGGTCTGCATCCCTTTAGATGTGATTTCCCTTTGGATAGGTTCACACCTATGCAAATTGGATCTGGGTTTTCCCACAGGAAATTTTGATTTCCTTATTATTTTTTCTTATTTGCAATGTTTTTGCCAAGTGGAGTTACCCTTTAAAAGAGAATTATGGCCATAGCTTTTATTGCCCATACTTCTCTTGTGGGTCAAAGGAGTGCACTTAAGTCCACTGTCAACTAATGTCCCAGAGCTGCTACAGGCTCTAGAAGGTTTCCGACCATATTGTTGGGATCCAGCCAGATGACTGATCAGCAGCTAGCTCAGCCTCTCAGCACGCCACTAAAAGCATGAGCCAGCTGCGCCTGCCCCCTCCCTCACTCGATGCTCCAGTGAGCACTGGAGGGGCAGAGCAGAGACTCACAGTCACCGCTCTCTGCTCAGAGCGAACCAAAAGTAATCAGTGGTCATGTAATCGCTCAGTTCTCAGGCTTGGAGCCAGCGGGGGGGACAGCTGCAGCGTCACACAGATGCTGCAGCATAGAGGTGAGTATGAAGGTTCGTTTTTTTTCTATTCCCAGCCTTCTTCTTTAAAGATGCAGAACACACTAGAAGCCCAGCACAATACAATAGTAGCATCCAATGGGGTTTATTTACCAAAGGCTAATCCACTGTAGCACCCTCTACCTTTAGGTAGGTTCTAGAATAGGATTTTTCTGGGTTTAAGGTATCAGTGTAGGCAAATTTAGACAGGCCTGTGCTTTAGGTTGGGCCTGTTTGTTTTGATTTGAGGCTGGGAGTGTTTAGTGTAGTAGTGGGTGTGATCACCTGTGCTCTGACTCAGAGGTGCCTCCCTTGCTTTCAGGATGATTGTTCTGGAACAGGGACTGGACCTGAAGTTTGAGTAGCAGGCAGCTCATGTGAGGAGCTCTGACCAATTCCCATTCTGTATTGGCAGGGGGCAGGCCTCCCATATAAGCTGGGGTCACATTCTGCTAGGGGAATTCTGACAGAACAGGAAAAAGGAGAATGGAGTTTTAGGTACCTGCTGCAGGGCGTCCCCATGTGGGGGGGGGGGGGGGCGCCAAGCGTGGAGGAGGGCTGGAGGAGCTGTTAGGATGTGTTCCTGGATAAAGATCTTCACCATGGTGTTAGTGTCAGAGTCCTGTGACTGGGGAACACAGGACTTGCACTTTGGAGAAGATCAGTGTGGATGAAGCCAAAGGAGGATTGTTGAGAGTAGTGCAGAATGCTGTGGCCGGGGAACGCAGCGTTTGCCGTTATGAACTGGCTGGAAGCAGTAGTCTGCTTATTGCCGTGTGCTAGGCCATCGGGGAGAGGTACCGTGTATCTCTGGCCTGGTACTCTGGTAATATCATCCAAGAGACTGTGTAGCTACCAAACTCACTGAGCCGCCAGGGAGAGGTGTTGTATGCCTCTGGCTTATTGATTTGCTGAAGCGACACCATTCAAGAGACTTTATTACAATACCAAAGTACAGCCAGCAAACTTGGGTTATTCAGAGTGATCCCTTTTTGTCTTACTGGAAGTGATGAGACAGGAATCTAACAGTTTTGCAGCAAAGGATGTGTACAAGAGGAGTTTGAGGTAGTATTATCTGCAGGAGCCAGTGCAGAGGAAGAGGAGTAATTGTCTGCAGTGGAGATATGCAGGGTAAGAGACTGTAAATGTTAGAAGTGCATCATTTTCAGGGCTACATCTAATAACTAATGTTCTACAAATGTGATGGAAATTCGATAAGTGCTATGGGCATCCCATATCCTCCTTTACCCCAACCTGGTTGTGTCCCGTAATAAACGCAACAAAACTGCGCAAATGACTGCTCATTGTCTCAGAGGTGATATATGGGGGTGTGGCAGCAGGGTGATTTGGTGGATGTTAGTATCCCGTAGCAACTTACCGCTACGGGATAGTGGAAGTGGACTTAGATGTGCAGTCGCTGTAAATCTGAGGGGGACAGGCAAGGAAAAATAAAAAACAGCTATTTTTCTTGTACATGATTGGGTGATAAAATCAACAGAGCTTCCCCTCATTTCAGATCTTTCCCTCAGATTTACAGCGACTGCACTTCCAAGTACTACACTTGCCTTTAGTAACTCAACCCCAATGTGTCAATGTATTCAGCATGCTATACAAAAATGACAACAGCCCCAATTTATAACTAGCTTTTAAAGTTAGGGTCCATTCACACCTGCAAATACACCAGTGGTGGTAATGTTTTTTGGGGGGTGGCAAACAGTGTGGTGGTGTCACCCATGTAGGTGGTCCCGCCTCTTCCCCTCCTGGGTGACACAGGGGCCGGAGGGGGGTGGCATCACCCATAGGCTCCCATGTTGCAGTGTGGTGTCACCCATAAGGCTCCCAAGTTGCGGTGTGTTGATGTCACCCATAGGCTCCCATGCTGCGGTGTGATATCACCCATAGGCTCCCAATTTGCAGTGTCATGTCACCGATAGGCTCCCAAGTTGCTGTGTGGTGTCATCCATAGGTTCCTAAGTTGCTGTGTGGTGTCACCCATAGGCTCCCAAGTTGCAGTGTGTTGATGTCACCCATAGGCTCCCAAGTTGCGGTGTTGTGGTGTCACCCATAGGCTCCTATGTTGCGGTGTGGTGGCATCACCCATAGGCTCCCAAAGATTGGAGGTTATCCATGAAACGCGTTGAGCTATATAGATGCCTACATTTTGATGACATAATCCAAGAGTGATATCAAATAATTTTAATCATTACTGGCCTATACCAATGTGTTATGGTCTTGCTACAAATATGCAAACATAGATTTTAGAGTCTGGTGGTTTCTTTTTTATCATGTTGTTATTGTGATGTACCCACATGTTACTATGATACTATATTACCTTGTTACTATTTGATTCATATGTAATAAACTATATATAATTCTATGCATTTGGTTCATGCTATGATATTATGTACATGATATGACACAATGCTATTAACCTATTTATTATTGTATACCCGTCAGACACTCCTTGTTCATGTTGTTGGGCCGTATGCTTCACACAAAGTCCCAAACTCTCTCTTTATGCAAATTGCCATTAGGGATGGAGACACTTAACGTTCTATGTCCTGGCCTCATATAAAGTCCCAAACCTCTTTGGTTGCATCACCCATAGGATCCCATGTTGCGGTGTGGTGGTGTCACCCATAGGCTCCCATGTTGCAATGTGGTGCATCACCCATAGGCTCCCCTGTTGCAGTGTGGTGGTGTCACCCATAGGCTCCCATGTTGCAGTGTGGTGGCATCACTCATAGGCTCCCATGTTGCTGTGTTGTGGCAACACTGATAGGCTCCCATGTTGCACTGTGGTGGCATAAGCCATAGGCTCCCATGTTGCAGTGTGGTGGCATCACCCATAGGTTCCCATGTTGCTGTGTGGTGACATCATCCATAGGCTCCCATGTTGCTGTGTGGTGATGTCAACCATAGGCTCCCATATTGCTGTGTGGTGACGTCAACCATAGGCTCCCATGTTGCTGTGTGGTGACGTCAACCATAGGATTGAATGTTGCGGTGTGGTGGCGTCACTCATAGGCTCCATTGTTGCAGTGTGGTGGCGTCACTCATAGGCTCCCATGTTGCAGTGTGGTGGCATCACTCATAGGCTTCCATGTTGCAGTGTGGTGGCGTACCCCATATGCTCCTATATTGCTGTGTGGGGACGTCAACCATAGGATCACATGTTGCTGTGTGGTGACGTCACCCAAATGTTCCCATGTTGCTGTGTGGTGATGTAACCCATAGGCTCCCATATTGCTGTGTGCTGATGTCAACCATAGGATCGCATGTTGTGATGTGGTGGCATCACTCATAGGCTCTCATGTTGCACTGTGGTGGCATCACCCATAGGTTCCCATGTTGCTGTGTGGTGACATCATCCATAGGCTCCCATTTTACTGTGTGGTGACGTCAACCATAGGCTCCCATATTGCTGTGTAGTGACGTCACCCATAGGCTCCCACGTTGCTGTGCGGTGACGTCAACCATAGGATTGCATGTTGCGGTGTGGTAGCGTCACTCATAGGCTCCATTGTTGCAGTGTGGTGGCATCACTCATAGGCTCCCATGTTGCAGTGTTGTGACGTACCCCATATGCTCCTATATTGCTGTGTGGTGACGTCAACCATAGGATCACATGTTGCTGTGTGGTGACGTCACCCAAATGTTCCCATGTTGCTGTGTGGTGATGTAACCCATAGGCTCCCATATTGCTGTGTGCTGATGTCAACCATAGGATCGCATGTTGTGATGTGGTGGCATCACTCATAGGCTCTCATGTTGCACTGTGGTGGCATCACTCATGGACTCCAATGTTGCAGTGTGTTGATGTCACCCATAGACTCCGATGCGTTGGACCGGCTATGAGGGGAGGTTGGAGGCCGGTATTTTTTTTCAGGCGTGTGTTGGATCGGCTATGAGGAGAGGTTGGAGGCTGCTATTTTTTAATCACGCGTGCGTTGGACCGGCTATGAGGGAAGGTTGGAGGCCGGTATTTTTTTTCAGATGTGTGTTGGACCGGCTATGAGGGCAGGTTGGAGGCCTGTTTTTTTTTATAGGCGTGGGTTGGACTGACTGTGAGGGGAGGTTGAAGCACCGAATTTTTTTTCAGGCATGTGTTGGACCGGCTATGAGGGGAGGTTGGAGGCTAGTATTTTTTTTCAGGCGTGCGTTGGACCGGCTATGAGGGGAGGTTGGAGGCCGGTATTTTTTTTCAGACGTGCGTTGGACCGGCTATAAGGGCAGGTTGGAGGCCTGTTTTTTTTATAGGCATCGGTTGGACCAGCTATGAGGGGAGGTTGGAGTCCCAGATTTTTTTTTCAGGCGTGCATTGGACTGGCTATGAGGGGAGGTTGGAGGCCAGTATTTTTTTTCAGATATGTGTTGGACCAGCTATGAGGGCAGCTTGGAGGCCTGTTTTTTTTTTATAGGCATGGGTTGGACTGGCTATGAGGGGAGGTTGGAAGCCGGAATTTTTTTTCCACGCGTGAGTTGGACCGGCTATGAGGGGGGGCTGGAGGCCGGTATTTTTTTCAGGTGTGCTTTGGACTGACTATGAGGGGAGGTTGGAGGCCGGTATTTTTTTTCAGGCATGCGTTGGACCGGGTATGAGGGGAGGTTGCAGGCCAGTATTTTTTTCAGGTGTGAGTTGGACCGGCTATGAGGGGAGGTTGGAGGCCGGTATTTTTTCAGGCGTTCGTTGGACCAGCTATGAGGGGAGGCTGGAGGCCGGTATTTTTTTCATGCGTGCGTTGGACTGGCTATGAGGGGAGGTTGGAGGCCGGTATTTTTTTTCAGGCATGCGTTGGACCATGTATGAGGGGAGGTTGCAGGCCAGTATTTTTTTCAGGTGTGAGTTGGACCGGCTATGAGGGGAGGTTGGAGGCTGGTATTTTTTCAGGCGTTCGTTGGACCAGCTATGAGGGGAGGTTGGAGGCCGGTATTTTTTTCAGGCATGTGTTGGACCGGCTATGAAGGAAGGTTGGAGGCGGTATTTTCTTTTCAGGCGTGTCTTTAACCGGGTATGAGGGGGTTGGAGGCTGGTATTTTTTTTCAGGTGTGCGTTGGACCGGCTATGAGGGGAGGTTGGAGGCCAGTATTTTTTGTTTGCAGGCGTGAGTTGGACTGGCTATGAAGGGAGGTTGGAAGCTGGTATTTTTTGTCAATTATTTTATTTATTCAATCATAAGACAAATTCAAGAACGTACACAGGGGAAAAGAGTAACACACCATCAAATCTCAAAATAAGAGCACAACATTATATCTACATTGCAATAAATTGGGTCACTATCTAGAATAATTCAACGCCATCACAATATACTTGACCAAAGACCCCATATCCTGCCAACCTATAGTCACGGACTCGTCTCAATCAGTTTTATACAATTATATAAAAAAAAGAGAAGGGGGGAGAAAGTAAAAATGTATAAGGAAGACCAAAATAAAAAAAAAATAAAGAAGGGGGGAAGAAAAGTAAAACCCCTCCAAGGGAGTGCTCCTCAGGTGTGCTCGCATATCAAAAGGGGAATTGAGATGAGAACCTTAAATATCTTAAATACCCACTCTAGCTGCTCAAATTATTGTCAAGGAGGGTGCTTCCCTCCCCCGAGGCCATAAATACATTTTAAAGTGACCAGGTCCTAGAGTAACGCTCCTGCTGATGTCGTGCAGAGAGAACCAAATCTTCTAATTTGTTAATCTTTTTTACTTTAAGTAACCACATCCCTATTGTCGGGGGTAATGGTGATTTCCATGTCAGGGGGATACATGCCTTAGCGGCATCTAAAAGATGACGAGTAATAGATTCCTTATAAACCTTTTCTGGTATGTGAGACGCATGGAGGAGAAAGAAGGCCGGATCTTCTGATATTGTACCATCCATAAAAATTTGGACAATGCGTCCAACCTCTGTCCAAAACTTCCTTAGTTTGGGGCATTTCCAAAAAATATGTAGCATAGTACCTCTATCTCTCTGACATCTCCAGAGGAGTCGGAAAAAATTCTCTTCAATTTCACTGGCGTTCTGTACCACCGGGTAAAAATTTTGAAATTAGTCTCTTGAGTTTTCACACAAATCGATGATTCGTGCGTAAATTTAAGAATATGTTGTAACTGTATTGAGCTAAAAGTTTTACCCAACTCCTGTTCCCATTCACGAACACAATTCAAAAGATTAGTTTCAGTAGGTATAATCAGTAATTCATAATTGGCCGATAGGGTATGAGACATTGCTCCCGTCTCCGAACACAATTTCTCAAAAATAGTGGGGGACCTGGTAAACTGCCCCGGGGCTGGAAGAGTACTGAAAAAGTGGGTGATCTGAAGAGCACTCCAAAATCTTAGTCTAAACTTACCCGCCTGCTCCATCAACTCTGGGACTGTCGGCCACGCCCCAGCTAGCTAGACACTTGTACATAGCCCATATTCCATAGGTGCTTAAAAGCGACATCATCAATCCCCGGAGGAAAGCGGGGGTTTTTCCCAGTATCAGGTACAAGGGGGAAACCTCAGGTGTCATGCCCATACTAGGCAACAAGGCCGAAACTGAGTTTAATAGTAGTACCTATTAAGGGGTGTTTGATAAGCTCTCCAGGAAGATGGGTAAAGCACCAAGGGGTTCCGCCCAATGGGACGGGCGACTGGGCATATTCCATCTGCATCCAAAGTTTAAGATCTTTATGTCTATTCCAATCAATTACCCTGCTCAAATATATAGCTTGATAGTATTTGCATATATCTGGCACCGCTAGTCCCCCCTATCTTTTGGGAAGTGTTAGTTGGTTGCGTTGCAACCGAGGCTACTTATGTGCCCAAATAAAATCAAAAATTAACCTCTGGCTCTGTTTAAAGTATGCAGTTGGGATGTGTATCGGCAATGCCTGTAAAAGAAAAAGAAATTTGGGAAGAATGCTCATCTTAATGATATTGCAGCGTCCAAGCGAGTGAAGGCCTGTTTTCTAATTGCCCAGTAGACTCTTGACTTTTTTAAGCAATGGGGGGAAATTTAACTCAAAAATCTTAACCATATTAGGTGGAATCAAGGTACCCAAATATGTTAGCGCTTTATCAGTCCATTTAAACTTAAAGTTTTGCTTAAGTTTCTCAATTGATGTTTGAGGACAATTAACCCCCATTGCCTCCGACTTAGAAAAATTAATACGGAGATTGGAAATTAGACTATACTTCTCAAACTCCTTCATTAAATTTGGGATTGTGATCAAAGGGTTCGTAAGAGAGAACAACATATCGTCTGCGTAAGCTGAGATTTTACATTGGGCTCACCTATCTGTATTCCTGTAATATCCTGATTTAGGCATATTGTGCAGAGAAACGGTTCCAATGACAGGGCGAACAGGAGTGGCGACAGGGGACATCCCTGGCGTGTCCCATTCGAGATTGAAAAAGTTTCTGATAATACTCCGTTAGCTCGTACTTGGGCTGCCGAGCGAGAGTAAATGGAGGTAATCCACTGCAACATTTTACTCCCAAAGCCTCCATATCGCAGTACTGCCAACATATAACTCTGTGTTTATAAACACACATTGTTTTATTTGCTACCTGTAAGAGATTCAGGACCTTCGTAGTGTTATCTCTTGCTTCACGTGTGGGAACAAATCCCACTTGGTCCAGGTGTATTAGATTCAGGATATACTGTTGGATCCTATTTGCTAAAATTTTGGTAAAGAGTTTGAGGTCTAAATTAAGCAGAGAAATCGGTCGATAGCTTCCACAGGAAGCCGGGTCCTTCCCCTCTTTCAGTATCACCAAGATATGAGCTAGTAAGGTGTCTTTTGTTAATGTTGCTGATGAGCCAAGAGCATTAAATAGTTTAACCATATATTGAGCTAAAGAAGGGAGCAAGTTCTTATAGTATTGGGCCGTCAACCCGTCGGGACCTGGTGCTTTACCCATTTTAGTGGCCTTTACAGCTCCTTGAAGTTCTTCCATTGTTATGGGATTTTCAAGGTTATCTCTATCCTCATCCGATAATCGGGACATTAATGACCGCAAGAGATACGAATCTATCTGGGCTTGGGTAGGGGGCTTCGTCTGCAGATTATATAGAGATTTGTACAATTTTTGGAATTCTCGTGCTATATCATGTGGTTTTGTGACCTTAAGCCTATTAGATGGAACCAAATGTGGGATATAATTCCTTCATTTCTGCTCACGCAAAGTCCTAGCTAAAAATCTACCACATTTGTCCCCAGACTCGTACGAGAACTTCCTACAGATTTGTAATGCTGCCTTCGCCTTAAAATGAAGAAGATCTGAAATTTGTTTTCGTTTAGCCAGAAGATCTTTCTCTAAAGAAGGGGACTGGGCCCGTTTATGACGAAGCTCTAAGGTAGTCAAATCTTCCAGTAATAATTTGAGCTGTTCCACCCGTTTCCGTTTAATCCTGGCTCCATGTTTAATCAGCACCGCTCTAATAACTGCCTTATATGCTTCCCAGACAATTCCGGGATCAAATCTGGGGTATCGTTAGTGCTAAAATAAAATTCTAACTCTTTGATTACGTCCTCCAGGACATCTTTATCCTGTAAAAGGCTCCATTCAATCTCCACTGAGTGGGCCTATTCGTCCGAGAGTTATATAAGTCATATGTCAAAAAAATAGGTGCATGGTCTGACCAGGTGATAGAGCCTATAGTGGCAGCTTGTACTGAATGAAGTTGGGCATGTGGAACAAAAAAAAAAGATCTATACGGGAATAAGATTTATGAGGAAGGGAGTAAAAAGTATAATCTTTTTCTGTAGGATGGAGTAAACGCCATATATCGATCAATTGATTCCTGTGCAGGATTTGGGCAATACAATTGCGTGCGCTAAGGGAAATAGATGACAGTCCAGTGGAAGTATCTTCCACTGGCAGTCCAGTGGAAGTATCTTCCACTGGATTTAATGGCATACTCCAGTCTCCTCCTATAATCAACTGTCCTTCTGTGAATTCAGTTAACCGCTTGAGCGTTTCACCTAAAAATGTCCCTTGATGTACATTGGGAGCATACACTGTCACCAGTGTAACCCCAACATCGCCCACCCTGCCCTTTACAAACAGGAAACGCCCTCCAGGATCTCTGACCGCATCTACTAAAAACCATGGTACTCTGCTCGAGAGGATGATAGACACCCCCCTTGACTTCGCCATTTGATTTGTAGAGTGATAAGCCATCAGAAATAGCCGACTTTTTAAAATAGGTACTTTGTCGTCTCTAAAATGCGTCTCCTGTATGAATGCAACATCTGATTTAAGACGCTGCAAATCATGCAGGAGCATCCGCCTTTTTTTCTGGCGTATTTAAACCCTTAACATTAAGTGAGAACACACTGAGGGTTTCCATGGTAGGAATTTAGGATAAGAAAAGGTATTAGATAGGGGAAGAACAGGAAAACAAAAAAAAAAGCAATATATTGCTAAAACGCTCAACGGTTAAACCCGGTACTTGAGCGTTGGCCTATATGGGGCTGTGGACGAAGATGGTCGCAGATAGAGCTCCGGGCGTACCCGCTCCCCTCGACTATCTAAAAAAAAAGAAAAGTAAAAATAAAAAAAGCCAACATTCTAAAATATATTGATCGGCATATAGCAATACTTATACTACTACACACTAGCAACCTGCGGATCATGAGGGCAATATCGTGTGATTGACAGCTTATAATCTAAAGCATATGATAGGTTCCCCTCGATATCTGAGGGCTTCCCTTTTCTAAGATCATCTCTCTTTTTAAGGGGACCTTTTAAATCAAAATAAAGGCTATGTGCATAGCTCAATGGGACCCCCTCTACAATTCCAAATAGGGGAGGCACCAAACGTCTTCCCTATAATACACACCTTCAAGTCACATTCTAGAAAGGGGACCCACTATATAATTATATCTAAGCTGTTTATCCTTAATAAAGACAAGGAGTTTAAAGATCCCTCTTCTGATATCCAGGGTACTATAAACAAATAATTAGAAAGAGAACCTAGATGCAGCCTAATCATATAACCTATTCCCCTCTCCAAGAAAAACAGAGAAGGGAACAGGTCCCATAGGGACCATCTCTAAGCTGCCATAGACTACTCTTCCCCTTCGCCCTCTACCAGCCCCATCACCTGAAGGAGTTTTTAGGGGTTAATGGTCATCTTCCATTCAGGGGTGCACCAAATAAAGAAAACAAAAAAAAAGAGAATTCAAATACATATATATATATATATATATATATATATATATATATATATATATATATGTGTGTACACATACAAACACACACACACATATATATATATATATATATATATATATATATATATATATATATATATATATACACATATATATGTATATATATATGTATATATGTATATATATATATATATATATATATATATATATATATATATATATATACCCCCAAAAAATTTAGTTATTACATCCATATAGCAACGCAAAAAAAAGTGCCTTACGAGATATATCATGTATAGGTTGAGGAGGCTACAGCTAAACAAGATAGTGCTACTAACGAGAAAGGCACATAAATTCCAATTCTATTAAAAAAAAAAAAAAAAAGAAGGGGGAATAATTGCTGCTTCAAAGTAATACAGTAAACACTAAACAGAACCAAATCAAAAACAAAATAGTTATTGCATCTATATAGTGAAAACCAAGACCCAGTGCTTTGAAAACTATATCATATGTGAATTGCAAAAACTGTAACATAGCAAAACATAACAAAATTGTGCTACTAACGCACCCTGTGGGGTACATGGGAGAAAAAAAAAAGAAAAAAAAAACCCAAATTCCATTAACATTTTAAAGGAGGGGGAGGGGAACACCTGTTGCTTCAATATATTAAAACACAGATAAGTGCCTAAGAAAAATATCAAATACGAGTTGCAGAAACTGCATCTCAAAAACACAGTGCTACCCATGTGTCTTAAAAAAAAAGGAGCGCATGCGCGGAGGCTAGCGGGAGGGACATGTCAGGCTAGAGCTCCGCTCCGTGAGGGGAAGAAAGCCGAATCTCACAGACAACCCGCCATCATAAAATTTATAATACTTCAAGGCATTTACTCCTGAGAGGTGAGGGGAACATTTTGAATCTAAAATGGTGCTGGGGGGGGCTAGAAATAAGATAAAAAGACCCCTAATAGCGGCACACAACCGCGGAATACCACAAAAAAAGCGCCAGTCACCTCAGACAAATTTACCTCAGAGAAGATTAATAAGCCTAAGATGTCACAACTTATCTCCCCTGGGGACTCTGAATCAGAGACTGATTTAACTGTGTCACATACAACAATTCAAGAGTCTACAGTTCCCACAAGCATAATGAAACAATTTGAAAAAATGCTTAATAAAGCTTTAAAGAAAACCTCAGAGCAAATACCTGCTAATTTAACCAAGGAAATAAGAGAATTAGGGCAACGCACAGCTTCACTGGAACTTAAAATGGAGGAAATTGAAAGCACTACCCAAGAATTTATAACTCCTGAAGGAAGAAAATGTAACATTGCAGAACAGACTGGAAGATTATGAGAATCGTGCGAGAAGATCAAACCTGTGATTCAGAGGCATACCAGAATCGGTCATAGATCTACAAGCAACTATAACAGCACTATGCCAAGAACTACATCCAGGAATACCGTTAGAAAGGATGGAAATGGACAGAGTGCATAGGGCTCTCATGCCCAAAAAAGTGGATGGCCCCCAAGAGAGCAAAATTCCATTTTTACCGAACAAAGGAACAGCTCTTAAATGCAGCTAGAGAAAAGAACAACCTCACGTTTCAAGGATATAATTACCAACTCTTTGCTGATCTCTCCCAATTAACAATAACTAAAAAGAGATCAATGAAGCCACAGTTAATGGAATTACAGCGTCATAATATAAAATACCAATGGGGCTTCCCTTTTTCTGTACGATTCACCCGCCAAAGCACAAGAGTCTCCTGCAGAACAGCTGATGAACTTCAACAAGCACTCCAAGACCTCAATTTAATAGATGGAAATTCATCCAACACTGCTACACAAAGAAGGTCAGCTTCAGCCTCCTCCCTCCAAAATGCAACACATTCAGAGGCAAGAAATGGAAATTATCATTCAAATAAAAGAGGGCGATTTACAACCTCACCCCATAATACATTTTTAGGGTTAAGAAAAATTTAAGTGATGCTTTAATTTTGCTTATTATCCCATGTAACACCATGATATATATCTCATAAGTTGAGATGCATTGAAAAATGTCATATAAAATTTATATATCTCTATGAATTATTTCTAAGTTTTCAGTAATAATTCATTATCCTAATTGATCCCTTTTATTTTTATTTTCTCTTCAGATTCAATATTAAAATATATTGAATTTGTTGCTCAAATCAAATATTTTTTTATAATTCCTGTTTGAAATATTTGAAATTTTCCTTTTTCTTTCTCAGCCTAAGATCCACTATTACTTACGGACTAAGTAATTATAGATCTTCCATTTGTTATTGTTATCTAGTAAAAGTTTTGAGAGTTACTTTGTAATTATATAGTTATCTTCAGTTTTGAAACTAAATAACAAAGTTTGTGGGTAATTCGTTTTCACTGTTCTGAACACACTTTGGTTACATCAACACAGAGGATAATCTTGTTTTCATAACTTTAGCTTTATAAAATAGATTTCTGAGGGATTTCTCCTCTCATTTCATTTTTACTCTGTTATCTTAGATCTTTATATATATATGACTCTGAAATATGTAGATAGGGCTAGAATTATTACATCCTTGAGATGTACATTATACTTCTTAGGCGATTCCCCAGTGCATGGAAGCTTCATATGCCTCAATCTGTATTCCTCGGACCCCCACATTATTATGTGGGGACTTGACGAAGGTCCTTTACCCCCTGATGAGGAGTTTAACTCTTCATCACGGGCAATTTTTGTATCCCTATGTGTTTTTACTGTATTAGCATGCTATATAATAATTTATTTTTCCATTTTCTTTTTTAAGTTAGATTATACTGAACTTTCTTATCTTTTTTTCTCTTTCTTGTCCGCGAAGGTAAGTCTAAATATCACTGCACTAAATTTATCTCATAAGCTATATTTAGCAAGCGGAATAATTTGAACAAAAGCATTTAGGTCTTTTCAAGCTAAAAAGGCGCACATTGTCTGTCTTCAGGAAACACACTTTACACAAACTACAACTCCCACTTTTTTCAGTAAATCCTACCCACAAGTGTTTACATCTTCAGCTAACATCAAAAAGCTTGGTACTCTCATAGCATTTCATCGTACTACACCATTCACATTACATTCTGAAATCAAAGATCCAGAAGGACGTTATCTAATACTAACAGGATATGTGATGGATACCCCTATAACAGTGGTTTGTTATTATGCCCCCAACCATCAATCTCTATCATTTTTATCACATCTTTTTCAAGTTATAAATACGCACAAAATGGGTTCCATTTTTGTGTGCGGTGATTCCAATCAAGTACTCCTCCCATTTCTAGATAAAACCCCATATACCACACCAAAATACAAAACTAAATGGTCTCTTTCTCAGCTTCTTTCCAGTAGACATGTGCATTCGTTTTGGTCCGAATGCATTTTCGTCCGAATTTCAGGTATTTTCATTATCGTTTTAACAAACGATAACGAAAGCGCAGATTCTGAAAAACGAAAGATCCGACATAAACAAATGCTTTATTTTCGTTTTGCGACAACTGTTCGATATAGATAGGAGATTCGACATGACGCTAACAATAACAATTTGTGTCTATCGAACCTGTGGTCGAATGTGCCTAACCTTAACTCTATAGTCTATCCACCATAGTAGTCCAAGATTATTCGAAAAGATTCGACATAGAGAGAAAAGATTCGACATAGAGAGAGAAGATTCGACATAGAGAGAAAAGATTCGATGTAGAGAGAAAAATTAAGTAAAATAAAAATAATGATGATGATGGTTATTGGCCATTTGTAACCAAAGAGGAGGGGCAGTAAAATAGCTAGAACCGCATGTACAGCCAACTTAGTTTCACTTACGATTTTCTAGCAGAGAGAGACAGACAGACTGATTTATTTCAGAACAGTCAATCTTAGCTGGTCCGTTTGAATTCATTGTCACTTTGTCAGAGAACCTGAACTATTTAATTTGAGCATAATCTAAGCACAGCAGCAGAACAGTAGTGAAGCAAGCTACATCTGTGTTGTAAACTTGATAGATAGACTAGTGATACTAGTGTTGCTGCTATTCTTGTGATAGCCTCAGAGGGTGGTGGGTGGGGGTGTTGTGGCGTGTTGTGGTGGGGGGTGATTTATAGATTGAGATTCTATATACCCTATCTCCACTCCAGTCCATTTTCTGACTTGCAGTTGCTGTAAAGTTCAGAAATGTACCGTTCTAATGTAAAAGTGAAGGCTGGTAGAGGTAGTGGTTGTGGTCGCGGTGGATGCCTTGCTAAAAAAAGTGGCAAGGTCTCTGCTACTAGTGCCTCTGATACTTCTGCCACCACCAACATGCTGTCCACAGCAGTGGGTGTCACCGCCAGTGCCACCAGCAAAGCTAGTTCCACCACCCCCATTCTTCTAATATTACTTTTCCTGCCAGACCACCAACATCTGCTGCCACTTCCACTGCCAGTACAGTGCCTCCTTCCACTTCTACAGGTGTCATGGCTGCATATTTTTATGGAATAGGCAAGAAACCTAGTAAAGTGGAGTTGCCTCTACAGTCACCACCACCAATCACACTACCAGTGCCACTGCCCAGCTCCTCAAAGAAGCAATTGAGGGAGACAGCAGCAGAGACAGAGTGTGAGACTTTTTCTTCATTGGCCCAAGAAGATGATTTAGAATGTGATGCTTCTCTTTCCCCAAACACTGCGGATGTTTTATACAATCCTAGCCCACAGGACTTACAGTTTGACCTGGAGAAAGTGCAAGAGGGATATTCTGTGAGGAGTAGGACAGGTAGCAGTCCACTTTTTTCATCTGCTGCTAACTCCCCTTCTCCCTCTGTTATTATGGAAGAATCCTGTGATGATGATATCACTGACCTCCCAGTCCCCAGCACCCCTGTCATTAGCAGCACTAGTTCTAGTTCACCAAGTGTAACTGCAGTGGCAACAGCTTCCACCACTGGTGTGCTACCTGCTGCAGCTATATCAGCCCTAAATAGATATCAACAGGGTCAAGGGGCTGCATCCTGTCGCAGCAACGTTTGGAAATACTTTCAAACATTGGAAGGTGGGTTCTTTGCCAAATGTAAATTGTGTGGGAAGCAAGTAAGTAGGGGTAAAAAGTTAGGTCATTTAACCAATGCTGGTATGAACCTACACCTTAAAAATTACCACCACTCTACTTTACTGCAGGCAGAGGCAGAAAAAGAAGATGGTAGCGCAGGAAGCAGCATAACGGACTCTGACTGTACTGGTGGTACCTCCTCAAGCACTCAGAGCACAGGAGGCAATAGAGAGGGTTCAATTAATACAACCCGTCCACGTGCAGTAGTTCCACTGCAGAGTCAGACCCAATCAGCCTCCTCATCCTCCCAAGGACATCATCAGCATACCCGCGATAGTTTTGTTGGCTTTAGTTCCAAGGGCATGTCAAAACAGCAGGCCAACAAGATCACCTGCCTCACTGGCCAATTCATTGCTGTTGGAGGAGCCTCTTTTCGCATGATGGAAGGGGAGCCGTTTAAACAGCTCATGCATGCCCTTGCTCCACGATACGTTGTTCCTGCACGAACAACTTTCAGCAGAAAGATTATTCCAGCACTATACCACTCGTGCATTGGATTATTGAAGGAAAAAATGGCCAAAGCCGAGGGTCAGACAATTCATTTGACAACTGATTTGTGGACAGCTCCCAGCGGTCCATACGCTTTCCTGTCTTTGACTGCACACTGGTGGCAGGCCACTGTTCAAACATGGTTAAAGCTCTCCAAGATGGATCTTTTGTCGGTGTGTGCTGTTCTGCACACATACTGCATTTAGTGGTCAAGGGTGCAATCCCAGTGGAGAAAAACAACAAGATTGCTCAAATCTTGGACCTTTGCAGAAAGATTGCAGGGCATTTCCACCGCAGTGTAGGGGCTAGTCAACTGTTGAGGGAGGAGCAAGAACAATCAGGGCTCCCCATACATCGCCTGTCAGCACCCGGTAGAACTATACCCTAGAAATGCTGGAATGCATTTTGGAGCAAAAGACAGCCATCCACAATCTATCATCCCACCACAGCATCGGGATTGATTTCACACTGGGGCGTGATGACTGATGTATAATTGGGCAGCTCATTTATGTCTTAAAACCCTTTCAGAATGTGACGGAAAACTTGAGTCAGAGCAATGCCAACCTAGGACAGGTCATACCCTTGTTTACCTATCTCATAGATAAGATGGGATTGTTCCTAGAAAACAGTGAGCCTGTTTGTGGCAGCCCACTTCATGCCGATGTAGCGTCTTTCATCAGAAAGCTACAAGCTAACTTAAAAGATTGGCTAAATGACCGTGTAAGCAAAAGCCCTGAACTCATGCTGGCTTCCCTGTGTGATCCCAGGATGAAAGGTAAACTGGCACTCAGAGACAACAGCCTCTCCTACTGGAAAGAAAAATTGATTGAAAGGGTCCGGAATTTGCAGCAACAGAGATGTACGACGGATGAGGCGGGTTTGGAAGATTCACCTGCCATGTCTGCTATTCCAAGGCCTGGCACCATCACTCAACAGAGTGATGATCACTCAACAAAACAACAGAGTGGAGCATGTGCATGTTGGGTAGAGGCACTTGACAATCTGGTGGATGCAGGTCAAGCAGCAGGTAATCGAGAGGAGAGCAGTGCCTCTGAAATGGTCAGGGCCTACCTATATGAAGCACCTTTGCTTCCTACAGGGGACCCTTTCACCTATTGGGATGGTAAGAAAAGTTTGTGGCCTGGTCTTTGCCTGGTTGCCCAGCAACTACTATCCTGTCCTCCAACCACTGTACAAAGTGAGAGAGTTTTCTCTATTACTGGGAATATCCTTAATCCACACCGTTCACAACTAACACCCCATTTGATGGAACAAATAACTTTCCTCAAATTTAACCTCCCCAAGCTGGGTTACCCTACCCTTAACTTGTGAGACCTGAATCATTGTTACCATGTGAAGATAGATGGGACTAGAGTGACTTGAGTGTGCGTGATTGCATGAATGAATGTTGTGTGAATGGACAGTGAAGATAGATGGGAACCATCCAAATGTTGAGGAAAATCATTTTTTTTATTTTCTTCTTACCACTTGACACAATAGCAGTTGTCTACTTGACTTTGGTGTGACCCCAAGATTTAAATAGAATTATATTGTTTTAAGCAATCCAAATTTTTCCCTTTATTCCTTCCATCACCCTTTTTTGTAATGAATGTTGTGTAGAGTGACTAGAGTGTGCGTGATTGCATGAATGAATGTTGTGTGAATGGACAGTAGCAAGGGTTGAAGCCTTGACGTGGCGCTACTGCTCACGTGTTGCTGTCTTTGTAAATACAAACAGCAACATGTGCTAATTTAACCATTTTTGTTTGATGGTCTGGAAATAAGAGACAATGATTAAAGATGACCTCAACAGCATGACAGTTCCTCTTGATGGAGAGACTGTCAACTCAAGGATCAGAATATGCTACCAACACAACATAGCACAAAGAAGCATACAGTTGGAAATGTGATTCTATGCAAGATAGATTAGTTGGTCACTGCTGAGCTGCATCCAGATGCCCAGGACCCCTCCCATTTACCATCTCTGACCCTGGGGACACCAGGACCCTCTCTGATCCTCCGCCTGTTTCATGACCATCTGCAATTGTCCAAAGTCACCAGTGTGACTGAGTAATCTACCCTGCTGCCATGTTACTCAAGCCCTGGAAATGATGACTGCCTGTCAGGTCACCTTGAGGCTAGGTGACAGATGCACTCTGTGGGAATCGGAAGTGCACCGCTAGGTAGTGGACCCTAGGACTGACTGCTGTGGATTGAACCCTTGGAGGTTCAGGAAGCAGGTCTACTGGATCACTAACACAGATCCCACTGAGAGCTAGAGCATAGATTCCCCAGGGCGCGGAGTCTAAGAGCCAGCAGGTGTTCATCAGAGCCTCTAGTGGTGAGGATGGACTGCGCTGCAGTCTGGCTCCAGGTCGTGGCCCCCAGGGTCTCACAGCTCATGCTCACGGTAGACTACAGGAGGAGAGGAAAGAGGCAGCAGGCTGGAACAACAAGCAAGTAAGGGATAAGCCAAGGTCGGGGCCACAAGCAGACAAGGACAACAGAGTACACGCCAAGGTTCAGGGTCACAGGCAAACAGAGATGGTCAGGGACACGCCAAAGGTCAGGGTCACGAGCAGACAGGAATAGTAGAGAACAGGCCAAAGTCGGTTAACTGGAATAAGACGTAGGAAACACAGCCAGTACACACGAAAGCTAACACACAATGGTTGATCAGCACTGCTGGCTTGCAGTGCACAGGTTAATATAGGGTTCCCTGATAGGAGCTGGGGTGGAGCCATGCTAGAGGAGAGCTTACAAAAGCAGTCAGGTGAGGGTCAGCTGGTCTCTAGAGATGAACACATGGAGACAGGTATGCTGACAGACAAACTCTATTGCATAACTACAGTACTTACTGCACATTGATGACGTGGAGGACTGCTCCTCTGCCCTGTCGCGTTGCATACTTGACAAAAAAAATGTCCTGCGCACAATGCAATGCTGACACCAACCTTGATGAGCCAGCAGCTTTCTTATCTCATCTTCCCCTACAGCTGCTAAAAGCTCCTTCTCGTGGGGGAGCAGAGGTACCTGCTTTCCTCTGCGCCCCGACTGCCTGTGCTTACGGCGCTATGGAACTGCAAAACAAAAAGAGAAGAGAAACGAGTTCCACAATTAAACTACAATTGTAATCTGAAAATGACATCAACACATGAAACACATGTAGAATGAACCCGTACAATGAAACAATGCAAATGGAATTTTTGGATTAGGCACATTTTTTCATGTTGCACAAGGTTTGCACATTTATTTATTAACCAAATTTATTGTAAGAAAAACGTATGCTTTTTTGGTGCACAATAAATAATAAAAGACAGGATTGGGATTGTGCCGAGTAAATGTCCATTGTGTCCACTCCAGTCCACCTTTCTATTACGCGCTTGTGTGAACTGTGTATAGTGTAAAATTTCCTAAAATGTTTCTTTTGCAAAGCATTAACCCACTTGCGGATGTGGACCCCCCCATAGTAACTAAACATATGGCGGGTCCGCAAGCTGGTTAAGTCCAGCCACCGAAAAACACTTGGGTAATACATTTGGGTAGTACATCGCAGGAGCGTGCAGTTTAAAGCTGCAACGAGCTAAATAGCAGAATATGGCCTGGTCAGAAAGGGGGCGTAACCTACAGGTGGTCAGGTCAAGTGGAACTTAAAAGCACTTACTGCTCAGTTTAGTGATAACTAACTAAGAACAAATAACGGCATGGAAATATTCCTCTTAAAATGATCGTGGCGATAATATATAACATGTGCAACTGCAAACTATGTGTAGGCTAGGCACACCTATGCGCAAGTTTGGTTTTTCACAGGAGGGAGGATAAATTGAAAATTATTTATTCCTTTTTAAAAAAAATTCACTTAACTTTACTGACATCACATGTGATAGCAATAATATATGTGTGTGTGTAAAATCAGTGCATTTTTGGAGCTTTTATCATTGTATAAATGACAATGGTCCTGAAATGGCATCAAAAGTGTCCGATGTGTCCGCCATAATGTCGCAGTCACAATAAAAATCGCCGATCGCCGCCATTACTAGTAAAAAAAATTGTTAATAAAAATGCCATAAAACTATCCCTATTTTGTAGACGCTATAACTTTTGCACAAACCAATCAATAAACGCTTATTGCAAGTTTTGTTACCAAAATATATGTAGAAGAATACATATCGGCCTAAACTGAGGAAAAAATTTGTTTTTTTATAGATTAGTTGGGGATACCTATATAGCAAAAAGTAAATAAAAACCGCAGAGGTGATCAAATACCACCAAAAGAAAGCTCTATTAGTGGGAAAAAAAAGGACGTCAATTTTATTTGGGAGTAACGTCACACCACCGCGCAATTGTCAGTTAAAGCGTCGCAGTGCCGAATCGCACAAAGTGGCACGGTCATTTGGCAGCCATACCTCCGGGGCTGAAGTGGTTAAAATGTAAAAAAATAAATAATCAGACACGTTACTTACCGTTTTATGTCGCTGAATTTTTTGCGACAGGCAGTCGGGTCACGCCGATGGCGATAGGTCTCCTCGACCTTCCTGAAGATCTCCTCCCACTTCTCCCGCTTCTACTCCGCAGTGGTTTCCCTGGAGCGGGGGCCACACAGCTGCATCCAGCAAGGAAGCGTTTCCTTTACAAGGACCTGGGACTCAATGTGAGTCCACATAAGATTACGCTTCCTGCTGATTGCAGCTTGTGTCCCCCTCCTGCGCCCATTTTTGGATGCTGCCTCCATAGAAGGCCCAGGAAGTTCAGGAATGTCCTCCTCCATGCTTTCATGGGTTGCTGCTGGTGCTGCCATTGCCATATTATCTCTTTCTTTCTAAGCCAGACACAGCATCAAATTTTGCGGCCGCACTTCCGATTGAGAAACGAATGTGAAAGTTTGGTTGGCTGACTGCTGGGGCAGAGTAGACCAATGAGCATGAACGATGAAGATTCGACACAGAAACAAAAACATGCAAACGTAAATCTTTGGCTTATGGTGTCTGTCGAAAGTTAGAAGATTCGACGGAGCAGCTAAACAAACTGTACAATGCTGCTATCGTACATTTCCGGTCAAATGCATCCCGGAAAATTTGAAAATTCGGAATGTACGATTGCGACGTCGTACAGTTTAGCTACTCCTTTGAATCTACTTTGAACATTCGACAGACACCATAAGCCTTTAATGACAGATTCGACCTTAATTAATTTCGATTTTCGGATGAATGCAAGTTTTTAACAAAGTTTTTAACGAAAAATGAAATAAAGAAAAACTAATTTCGGGAGTAACTAAATACATTTATTTTTCGGACGAAAACGAAATTCCGAAACGAAATATTTCAGTGTGCACATGTCTACTTTCCAGACACAAATTGATTGATTCTTGGAGAGAATCTAATCCAACAAAAAGAAATTACACGTATTTCTCAAATCCGCATCAACATTTAACCGTATAGATCACATATTTATAACAATAGGTATGGTGCCAGAAATACTTATGTCCAACATCATTCCCATTCCTTGGTCGGATCATAATGCGGTATGTACCACTATTGCTTCAATTATACCTAGAGCACAAGACCCAACTTGGTACCTCCCTGACACATTACTTAAACACCCACCTCACCACAAAATCATTGCATTAGCATTAAAGGATTATTTAAAGAACAATGCAAGTACTGACATATCCTCTCTTACACTATGGGAAGCACATAAGCCGGTCCTTAGAGGTATTTTTCAACAACAATCAGGAATTCTTAAACGAGAAGGTAGAAAATTAGCAAAACGATTAGAGACGGAATTTAATTCAGCGTTTATGTCCTTTCAAAATAGTCCCACTTCTTCTGCTAGAACTCGGTTAGAAAAAACGCGTCTAGAATATGACCTTTTTCTCACAAACTCCGCTGATAAATCAGTTCATAGAACTAAACATACTTTCTATGTGAAATCTAACAAACATGATACATTATTAGCTAAGGCATTAAAAACCATTAATAAACCTTTCAAACCTATAAAACTTAAATTGGCTAATAATATATATACTAGTAATCCACAAAAATTGTACAGAAATTCAAATCTCATCTAAAATATCTATATACTGAAACAAATACATATAACACTAATGAGGCAGATTCCTTTTTCTCGCAAATAAATATCCCTCAATTGACTGAAAAGCACACAAAAAGCACAACTAGAAAACATTATTACAGTCAAAGATGTTACAGAAGCCATTAAAGACTTAAAAATAAATAAGAGACTGAGTCCTGACGGATATTCAGCATTGTATTATAGAAGTTATAGTGATATTATTTCTCCTATACTCGCAGGAGCGTTTAATGACCTCTTAAATAATAAATCGTTCCGTCAAGAATCGTTAATGGCTACCATCTGCATGATCCCGAAGCCACAATCAGATGACACCCTCAGCATAAACTATCGCCCTATATCTATGATAAACATTGATATTAAGATATTAGCGAAAATCTTAGCAGCTCGGCTAAAAAAGATTATTGGCACTCTTATCCATAGTGATCAGGTTGGTTTTATGCCTTCACGTCAGGCTGGTGACAATATACGCAGAGCAGTTCTGTTGGCCCACATTGCAAAAACACGCAATATTCCTGCTTGTTTTCTCTCCCTTGATATCAAAAGAGCCTCTGATCTATTTCCTGGAAATATATGCAATATACATTCCAAAAATAGGGATTTGGTCCAAACTACACAAATTGGATTTTTAAACTTTATAACAAACCAAAAGCATACGTCAAATATGCCGGTTATAAATCTGACTCTTTTGATATTGAGCGAGATACTAGACAGGGATGTCCACTCTCTCCTTTACTTTTTGCCCTTCTTATAGATCCACTAGCACAAAAAATTAGAAATGAACCTACAATTACTGGAATTGAAATAGCAGGTTATCATCACAAACTTTGTCTATTCGCTGATGACATTCTCTTATTTCTTTCCTCACCGCAAGTGTCTGGCCCTAATCTTGTGCCAACTCTTAATAATTTTGCTACAATTTCAGGTCTTTACATTAACCCTAAAAAATGTATAGCTCTAAATATATCCCTCTCAAATTTGGAATTATCCTCTGCAAAAATTGGACTCCCATTTACATGGACTGACAATTCAATCCCATACCTTGGCGTGCAACTTACATCATTATTATCTGATTTATTTTCAGCCAACTATCCTCAGGCATTGAAAAATATATCAAATATGATTGATTCCTGGTCCCACCTTCCAATTTCGTGGTTTGGTAGAAAAATGCCATTAAAATGACATTGTTACCTAAATTAATTTATTTGTTTAGAGTCTTACCAATTCCAATTCCAGCACATTATCTGAGAATTATACAAAGGAAAACAATGTCATTCATCTGGGGATCTTCCAAACCACGGATTCAGCAAAATACACTTTATCTACCTAAAACAAATGGGGGCTTAGGATGTCCTAATTTTGCATATTATTATAGGGCAGCACATTTAGCAAGTATTGCTAAATATCATGCTCAGCATTAAGTTCCACTTTGGGTATCTATTGAAGCTGCTGAATGTGATGCTATTTCAATTTCCAACTTATTCTGGTTGTCTTCAAAAAAACGTAAAAAACTACGAAACCCGGTTACCAACCATTTTATTTCCCTCTGGGATAGATTTAAATTTAAAAATCAATTACAATCCTTACATAATCATTTACTCTCTTTTTTCAAAAAGCCTGCTTTTTACCCTGCATGGGTATATCCCAAATCCTTCAAAGAATGGACATCTAGAGATGTAATTCACATGCACAAATTTGTAAATTCTTCATCATTCATTTCTTTTCTGAATTTATGTGAAATGTATAATATACCACAATCGGAGTTGTTCACACCATTATTAAATACTGTAACATCTCTAACTCACTTGTCCACTTTTGAAGCTATTTGTAAGAATAGCTCACATTCTAGAGGTACTATTTCTGTACTATATTCACATGCACTGGTTCATACCAATCATAACGAGCCACAATATATACAGAAATGGGAAAAAGACTTGAAAAGAAAACTGGATAGCTCTGAATGGAATCAAATATGGTCTTCAACTAAAGCAGCATCACCTAATATATTGGCGCTTGAAGCAAGCTATAAAGTGTTAACAAGATGGTACCTAGTACCAGCCAGGGTGGCAAAATATATACCAAATTACTCTGCACAGTGTTTTAGGGAATGCTCTGAATTGGGAACATTGTTTCACATTTGGTGGATGTGTCCAAAAGCTCAAATATATTGGAAGGAAATTTTTAATATAGCATCTAAATTATTTGATAAGATAATTCCTTTTGAGCCTGCAATAGCACTAATTAATCTGAAACCTGAAAATATAACACATGCTCAATTCAAATTGTTAATGCAATTCTTTACAGCGGCTAAACAAACACTAGCAAGAGCATGGAAATCTTCTAATCTAATCGTAAAAGAAGCATTAGTTAAAATTAATAATACTATGACCCATGCTAAAATGATAGCTATTGACATGGACACGATCCCTAAGTTTGAAAGAACATGGCAACCCTGGATAAACTATACTATACCACAAACCTTTGATAATCAAGTACTATTGCCGTGGTAGCTTGAATGAAGAATTTTAACATTTATGCTTCTTTAAATAGTAGTAATGGATTATGGTCTTACCTTGCGGACTTCTCCACTCTTCCTCCTCTTCTTCACCTCCTTTCTCCTTTCTTTTATTTTTTATGGTATATTTTTTGATTTTATAATACCCATATTGTTTAATTTATATATTTTTATTTTCATATTTTCAACTCAATAGTCTCTTTGATATTGTCAAGATTGTAAAAAATGTCTATTACTATTATAATAATACATAATATCTTGAAGAAGTCTTATGTATTATCAATAACATTTTAATTTGTTCTTGATATTAATATATTGTCTCTAAGGATATAATATTTGATTACTTATGTAAATATAATTAACCATCTTCTACAAGACTGTATTATTACTATTATATGTTACTTGTACAATGTCATTTCCATACTGAAATATATAATAAAATATTTTGACAAGGAAAAAAAAAACAGTGTAGTTATTACATCCATATATGAATAGAAAAACCAGTGCTTTGAAAGCTATATCATATTTGAGTTGCACAAACTGCAGCATAACAAAATCGTGCTACTAACGTGCCCTTAAAAGAAAACAAATTCCATTCATATTTAAAGAGGGGGGGAAATGCCCCTTCAAATGTGGGTGATTAATTACCAGTCAAGTGCTATGAAGCAACAGGTGAAACCCCCCCCAAACAAAGGGAAGGGGGAAACCCCAGTATGTAACCAAAATGTTTATAACCTGTGGCATCATCTCAGAGACTTCAAGGTGCTTATCTTAATACGTGGGACAGGGGACAAAGTTGAAGATTTAAGATGGGGGAATTGTGAGAAACGTCCACTAATGTCCTCTCTGTCACCTCTTTCACTCGATAGAGCAAAAGGCCTAAGTTCTGGCTCTTGATTCTGTTCCCTGCAGGGGCTTTGGGGTCCGCATCGAGGCTGCTGTTGTTGTAGTACTTGAGTATGATTCCCACGACCTTGCTTTCTCTGGGGACCCAGTCTACCCCCCATATGTGGAATGTATAAAAGCCAGTTGGGAATCTGGATAGGTACCACTTCTATGAATGCAAATAGTCCCGGAAGATCTGTCGGTACCCTACGGAAGGTATATGAAGATGATGCCTTACGAAATGTCACTGCCAATGGGTATCCCCATCTGTATGTGTACCCCTGTTCTCTAGCCAGGTCCAAAATTGGCCACAGACAGGCTCTAGGCTGAAGGGTAGCCCGAGATAAATCCGACAAGATTTTAATAGGATTCCCCTCAAAATCAATATTCCCTTCCTCCCACGCAGCCCTAAGTATCTGCTCCTTCTGTGAATAACTATATAGTCGGCATAAAACGTCTCTAGGTCTCTCTGGGTCTCTTGATTTGGGGCCCAAAGCTCTATGGACCCTATCTAATTCAACCGTCGTCTGGGGGGATTTTAAGACCGCCTGAAATATAACATTCACTATTTTCTGGAGATCTTCCAGATCAGAATTTTTTTTCAGGCGTGAGTTGGACTGGAAATAATGGTAGGTTGGAGGCCAGTATTTTTTTCAGGCATGAGTTGGACCGGCTATGAGGGGAGGTTGGAGGCTGGAATTTTTCTTTTCAGGCATGCTTTGGACCAGATGTGAGGGGAGGTTGGAGACCTGGATTTTTTTTCAGGCGTGTGTTGGACCGGCTAAGAGGGGAGGTTGGAGGCCGGTATGTATTTTATCAGGCGTGCGTTGGACCGGCTATGAGGAGAGGTTGGAGGCCGGTATTTTTATATTCAGACGTGTGTTGGACTGGCTATAAGGGGAGGTTGGAGGCTGATAATTTTTTTTCAGGTGTGCGTCTGACCGGCTATGAGGGGAAGTTGGAGGCCGGTATTTTTTTTCAGGTGTGATGGAGCGGCTATGAGGGGAGGTTGGAGGCCGGTATTTTTTAATCAGGCATAAGTTGGACCAGCTATGAGAGGAGTTTGGAGGCCGGTAATTTTTTAAGGCATGCATTGGACCGGCTATGGGGGGAGGTTGGAGGCCAGTATTTTTATTTTCAGGCGTGTGTTGGACTGGCTATAAGGGGAGGTTTGAGGCTGGTATTTTTTTCAAGCGTGTATTGGACTTGCTATGAGGGCAGTTGGAGGCTGGTATTTGTTTTTCAAGCGTGCGTTGGACCGGCTAGGAGGGGAGGGTGGAGGCCAGAATTTTTCTTTTCAGGCATGCTTTGGACCGGCTGTGAAGAGAGGTTGGAGGCCAGGATTTTTTTTCAGAAATGTGTTGGACAGGCTAAGAGTGGAGGTTGGAGGCCGGTATGTATTTTTTTTTCAGGCGTGCATTGGACCGGCTATGAGGAGAGGTTGGAGGCTGGTAATTTTATATTCAGGCATGTGTTGGACCGGCTATAAGGGGCAGATGGAGGCCGATCATTTTTTTTCAGGCGTGCATCTGACCGGCTATGAGGGGAGGTTGGAGGCTGGTATTTTTTTTCAGGTGTGTTGGAGCGGCTATGAGGGGAGGTTAGAGACCGGTATTTTTAAATCAGGCATGCGTTGGACCAGCTATGAGAGGAGTTCGGAGGCCGGTCATTTTTTTCAGGCATGCGTTGGACCAGCTATTGGGGGGGAGGTTGGAGGCCAGTATTTTTCTTTTCAGGCATGTGTTGGATCGGCTATAAGGGGAGGTTTGAGGCTGGTATTTTTTTCAAGCGTGTGTTGGACCGACTATGACGGAAGGTTGGAGGCCGGTATTTTTCTTTTCAGGCGTGAGTTGGACCGCCTATGAGGGGAGGATGGAGGCAGGATTTTTTTTTCAGGCGTGAGTTGGACTGGCAATAACGGTAGGTTGGAGGCCAGTATTTTTTTCAGGCATGAGTTAGACCGGCTATGAGGGGAGGTTGGAGGCCGGAATTTTTCTTTTCAGGCATGCTTTGGACCAGATGTGAGGGGAGGTTGGAGACCTGGATTTTTTTTCAGGCGTGTGTTGGACCGGCTAAGAGGGGAGGTTGGAGGCCGGTATGTATTTTTTTCAGGCGTGCGTTGGACCGGCTATGAGGAGAGGTTGGAGGCCGGTATTTTTATATTCAGATGTGTGTTGGACTGGCTATAAGGGGAGGTTGGAGGCTGATAATTTTTTTTCAGGCGTGCGTCTGACCAGCTATGAGGGGAGGTTGGAGGCTGTTTTTTTCAGATGTGATGGAGCGGCTATGAGGGGAGGTTGGAGGCCGGTATTTTTTAATCAGACATGCGTTGGACCAGCTATGAGAGGAGTTTGGAGGCCAGTAATTTTTTTCAGGCATGCGTTGGACCGGCTATGGGGAGAGGTTGGAGGCCAGTATTTTTCTTTTCAGGCGTGTGCTGGACCGACTATAAGGGGAGGTTTGAGGCTGGTATTTTTTTCAAGCGTGTATTGGACTGGCTATGAGGGCAGGTTGGAGGCCGGTATTTGTTTTTCAGGCGTGCCTTGGACGGCTATGAAGGGAGGTTGAAGGCCAGAATTTTTCTTTTCAGGCATGCTTTGGACCGGCTGTGAAGGGAGGTTGGAGGCCTGGATTTTTTTCAGGAATGTGTTGGACCGGCTAAGAGTGGAGGTTGGAGGCCGGTATGTATTTATTTTCAGGTGTGTGTTGGACCGGCTATGAGGAGAGGTTGGAGGCCGGTAATTTTATATTCAGGCGTGTGTTGGACCGGCTATAAGGGGCGGTTGGAGGCCGATAATTTTTTTTCAGGCATGCATTGGACCGGCTATGGGGGGAGGTTGGAGGCCAGTATTTTTATTTTTAGGCGTGTGTTGGACTGGCTATAAGGAGAGGTTTGAGGCTGGTATTTTTTTCAAGCGTGTATTGGACTTGCTATGATGGCAGGTTGGAGGCTGGTATTTGTTTTTCAGGCGTGCTTTGGACTGGCTATGAGGGGAGGTTGGAGGCCGGAATTTTTCTTTTCAGGCATGCTTTAGACAGGCTGTGAAGGGAGGTTGGAGGCCAGGATTTTTTTTCGGAAATGTGTTGGACAGGCTAAGAGTGGAGGTTGGAGGCCGGTATGTATTTTTTTTTAGGCGTGCATTGGACCGGCTATGAGGAGAGGTTGGAGGCCGGTAATTTTATATTCAGGCATGTGTTGGACCGGCTATAAGGGGCGGTTGGAGGCTGATAATTTTTTTTCAGGCGTGCGTCTGACCGGCTATGAGGGGAGGTTGGAGGCCGGTATTTTTTTTCAGGTGTGTTGGAGCGGCTATGAGGGGAGGTTGGAGGCCGGTATTTTTAAATCAGGCATGCGTTGAACCAGCTATGAGAGGCGTTCGGAGGCTGGTCATTTTTTTCAGGCATGCGTTGGACCAGCTATGGGGGGAGGTTGGAGGCCAGTATTTTTCTTTTCAGGCATGTGTTGGACCGGCTATAAGGGGAGGTTTGAGGCTGGTATTTTTTTCAAGCGTGTATTGGACCGACTATGACGGAAGGTTGGAGGCCGGTATTTTTTTCAAGTGTGTATTGGACCGACTATGACGGAAGGTTGGAGGCCGGTATTTTTCTTTTATGGCGTGCGTTGAACTGGCTATGAGGGGAGGTTGGAGGCCGGATTTTTTTTCAGGCGTGAGTTGGAATGGCAATAACGGTAGGTTGGAGGCCAGTATTTTTTTCAGGCATGCTTTGGACCGGATGTGAGGGGAGGTTGGAGACCTGGATTTTTTTTTCAGGCGTGTGTTGGACCGGCTAAGAGGGGAGGTTTGAGGCTGGTATTTTTTTGGAGGCCGGTATGTATTTTTTTCAGGTGTGCGTTGGACCGGCTATGAGGAGAGGTTGGAGGCCGGTATTTGTATATTCAGACGTGTGTTGGACTGGCTATAAGGGGAGGTTGGAGGCTGATAATTTTTTTTCAGGCGTGCGTCTGACCGGCTATGAGGGGAGGTTGGAGGCCGTTTTTTTTTCAGATGTGATGGAGCGGCTATGAGGGGAGGTTGGAGGCCGGTATTTTTTAATTAGGCGTGTGTTGGACCAGCTATAAGGGGCTGTTGGAGGCCGATAATTTTTTTCAGGCGTGCGTCTGACTGGCTATGAGGGGAGGTCGGAGGCCGGTATTTTTTTTCAGGTGTGTTGGAGCGGCTATGAGGGGAGGTTGGAGGCCGGTATTTTTTATCAGGCATGCGTTGGACCAGCTATGAGAGGAGTTCGGAGGCCGGTCATTTTTTTCAGGCATGCGTTGGACCGGCTATGGGGGGGAGGTTGGAGGCCAGTATTTTTCTTTTCAGGCGTGTGTTGGACCGGCTATAAGGGGAAGTTTGAGGCTGGTATTTTTTCAAGCATGTATTGGACCGACTATGACGGTAGGTTGGAGGCCGGTATTTTTTTGCAGACGTGCGTTGGACCAGCTATGAGGGGCAGTTGGAGGCCGGTATTTTTCTTTTCAGGCGTGCGTTGGACCGGCTATGAGGGGAGGTTGGAGGCCGGAATTTTTTTTTCAGCCGTGAATTGGACTGGCAATAACGGAAGTTTGGAGGCCAGTATTTTTTTCAAGCGTGAGTTGGACCTCCTATGAGGGGAGGTTGGAGACCGGAATTTTTCTTTTCAGGCATGCTTTGGACCGAATGTGAGGGGAGGTTGGAGGAAGATTTTTTTTTCAGGCATGCGTTGGACCGGCTATGGGGGGAGGTTGGAGGCCAGTATTTTTCTTTTCAGGCGTGTGTTGGACCGGCTATAAGGGGAGCTTTGAGGCTGGTATTTTTTTCAAGCGTGTATTTGACTGGCTATGAGGGCAGATTGGAAGCCGGTATTTTTTTTCAGGCGTGCATTGGACCGGCTATGAGGGGAGGTTGGAGGCCGGAATTTTTCTTTTCAGGCATGCTTTGGACCGGCTGTGAAGGGAGGTTGGAGGCCTGGATTTTTTTTCAGGCATGTGTTGGACCAGCTAAGAATGGAGGTTGGAGGCCAGTATGTATTTTTTCAGGCGTGCGTTGGACCGGCTATGAGGAGAGGTTGGAGGCCTGTATTTTTATATTCAGGCGTGTGTTGGACCGGCTATAAGGGGCAGTTGGAGGCCGATAATTTTTTTTCAGGCGTGCGTCCGGCTATGAGGGGAGGTTGGAGGCTGGTATTTTTTTTCAGGTGTGTTGGAGCGGCTATGAGGGGAGGTTGGAGGCCGGTATTTTTTAATCAGGCATGCGTTGGACCAGCTATGAGAGGAGTTTGGAGGCCAGTAATTTTTTTCAGGCATGCGTTGGAAAGGCTATGGGGGGAGGTTGGAGGCCAGTATTTTTCTTTTCAGGCGTGTGTTGGACCGGCTATAAGGGGAGGTTCGAGGCTGGTATTTTTTTCAAGCGTGTGTTTGACTGGCTATGAGGGCAGATTGGAGGCCGGTATTTTTTTTCAGGCGTGCATTGGACCGGCTATAAAGGCATGTTGGAGGCCGGTATTTTTTAATCAGGCATGCGTTGGACCAGCTATGAGGGGAGATTGGAGGCTGGTAATTTTTTTCAGGAGTGTTTTGGACTGGCTATGGAGGGGAGGTTGGAGGCCGGTATTTTTTTTCAGGCGTGCGTTGGATCGGCTATGAGGGGAGGTTGGAGGCTGGTATTTTTGTATTTTTTTTGCAGGCGTGAGTTGGACTGGCTATGAGGGGAGGTTGGAGGCCGGAATTTTTTTTTCAGGCGTGAGTTGGACTGGCAATAACGGAAGTTTGGAGGCCAGTATTTTTTTCAATCGTGAGTTGGACCTCCTATGAGGGGAGGTTGGAGACAGGAATTTTTCTTTTCAGGCATGGTTTGGACCAAATGTGAGGGGAGGTTGGAGGCCTGGATTTTTTTTCAGGCATATGTTGGACCACTTAAGAGGGGAGGTTGGAGGCCGGTATGTATTTTTTTCTGGCGTGCGTTGGACCGGCTATGGGGGGAGGTTGGAGGCCAGTATTTTTCTTTTCAGGCGTGTGTTGGACCGGCTATAAGGGGAGCTTTGAGGCTGGTATTTTTTTCAAGCGTGTATTTGACTGGCTATGAGGGCAGATTGGAAGCCGGTATTTTTTTTCAGGCGTGCATTGGACCGGCTATGAGGGGAGGTTGGAGGCCGGAATTTTTCTTTTCAGGCATGCTTTGGACCGGCTGTGAAGGGAGGTTGGAGGCCTGGATTTTTTTTCAGGCATGTGTTGGACCAGCTAAGAATGGAGGTTGGAGGCCAGTATGTATTTTTTCAGGCGTGCGTTGGACCGGCTATGAGGAGAGGTTGGAGGCCTGTATTTTTATATTCAGGCGTGTGTTGGACCGGCTATAAGGGGCAGTTGGAGGCCGATAATTTTTTTTCAGGCGTGCGTCCGGCTATGAGGGGAGGTTGGAGGCTATTTTTTTTCAGGTGTGTTGGAGCGGCTATGAGGGGAGGTTGGAGGCCGGTATTTTTTAATCAGGCATGCGTTGGACCAGCTATGAGAGGAGTTTGGAGGCCAGTAATTTTTTTCAGGCATGCGTTGGAAAGGCTATGGGGGGAGGTTGGAGGCCAGTATTTTTCTTTTCAGGCGTGTGTTGGACCGGCTATAAGGGGAGGTTCGAGGCTGGTATTTTTTTCAAGCGTGTGTTTGACTGGCTATGAGGGCAGATTGGAGGCCGGTATTTTTTTTCAGGCGTGCATTGGACCGGCTATAAAGGCATGTTGGAGGCCGGTATTTTTTAATCAGGCATGCGTTGGACCAGCTATGAGGGGAGATTGGAGGCTGGTAATTTTTTTTCAGGAGTGTTTTGGACTGGCTATGGAGGGGAGGTTGGAGGCCGGTATTTTTTTTCAGGCGTGCGTTGGATCGGCTATGAGGGGAGGTTGGAGGCTGGTATTTTTGTATTTTTTTTGCAGGCGTGAGTTGGACTGGCTATGAGGGGAGGTTGGAGGCCGGAATTTTTTTTCAGGCGTGAGTTGGACTGGCAATAACGGAAGTTTGGAGGCCAGTATTTTTTTCAATCGTGAGTTGGACCTCCTATGAGGGGAGGTTGGAGACAGGAATTTTTCTTTTCAGGCATGGTTTGGACCAAATGTGAGGGGAGGTTGGAGGCCTGGATTTTTTTTCAGGCATATGTTGGACCACTTAAGAGGGGAGGTTGGAGGCCGGTATGTATTTTTTTCTGGCGTGCGTTGGACCGGCTATGGGGGGAGGTTGGAGGCCAGTATTTTTCTTTTCAGGCGTGTGTTGGACCGGCTATAAGGGGAGCTTTGAGGCTGGTATTTTTTTCAAGCGTGTATTTGACTGGCTATGAGGGCAGATTGGAAGCCGGTATTTTTTTTCAGGCGTGCATTGGACCGGCTATGAGGGGAGGTTGGAGGCCGGAATTTTTCTTTTCAGGCATGCTTTGGACCGGCTGTGAAGGGAGGTTGGAGGCCTGGATTTTTTTTCAGGCATGTGTTGGACCAGCTAAGAATGGAGGTTGGAGGCCAGTATGTATTTTTTCAGGCGTGCGTTGGACCGGCTATGAGGAGAGGTTGGAGGCCTGTATTTTTATATTCAGGCGTGTGTTGGACCGGCTATAAGGGGCAGTTGGAGGCCGATAATTTTTTTTCAGGCGTGCGTCCGGCTATGAGGGGAGGTTGGAGGCTGTTATTTTTTTTCAGGTGTGTTGGAGCGGCTATGAGGGGAGGTTGGAGGCCGGTATTTTTTAATCAGGCATGCGTTGGACCAGCTATGAGAGGAGTTTGGAGGCCAGTAATTTTTTTCAGGCATGCGTTGGAAAGGCTATGGGGGGAGGTTGGAGGCCAGTATTTTTCTTTTCAGGCATGTGTTGGACCGGCTATAAGGGGAGGTTCGAGGCTGGTATTTTTTTCAAGCGTGTGTTTGACTGGCTATGAGGGCAGATTGGAGGCCGGTATTTTTTTTCAGGCGTGCATTGGACCGGCTATAAAGGCATGTTGGAGGCCGGTATTTTTTAATCAGGCATGCGTTGGACCAGCTATGAGGGGAGATTGGAGGCTGGTAATTTTTTTTCAGGAGTGTTTTGGACTGGCTATGAGGGCAGATTGGAGGCCGGTATTTTTTTTCAGGCGTGCATTGGACTGGCTATAAAGGCATGTTGGAGGCCGGTATTTTTTAATCAGGCATGCGTTGGACCAGCTATGAGGGGAGATTGGAGGCTGGTAATTTTTTTTCAGGCGTGTTTTGGACCGGCTATGGAGGGAAGGTTGGAGGCTGGTATTTTTTTTCAGACGTGCATTGGATCGGCTATGAGGGGAGGTTGGAGGCTGGTATTTTTGTATTTTTTTTTGCAGGCGTGAGTTGGATCGGCTATGAGGGGAGGTTGGAGGCCGGAATTTTTTTTCAGGCGTGATTTGGACCAGCTATGAGGGGAGATTGGAGGCTGGTAATTTTTTTCAGGCGTGTTTTGGACCGGCTATGGAGGGGAGGTTGGAGGCCGGTATTTTTTTTCAGGCGTGCGTTAGATTGGCTATGAGGGGAGATTGGAGGTTGGTATTTTTGTATTTTTTTTGCAGGCGTGAGTTGGACTGGCTAAGAGGGAAGGTTGGAGACCGGTATTTTTTTGCAGGCATGTTGGACCGGCTATGAGGGGAGGTTGGAGGCCAGTATTTTAATTTTCAGGCGTGCATCGGACCGGCTATAAAGCCATGTTGGAGGCCGGTATTTTTTAATCCGGCATGCGTTGGACCAGCTATGAGGGGAGATTGGAGGCTGGTAATTTTTTTTCAGGCGTGTATTTGACCGGCTATGAGGGCAGATTGGAGGCCGGTATTTTTTTTCAGGCGTGCATTGGACTGGCTATAAAGGCATGTTGGAGGCCGGTATTTTTTAATCAGGCATGCGTTGGACCAGCTATGAGGGGGAGGTTGGAGGAAGATTTTTTTTTCAGGCATGCGTTGGACCGGCTATGGGGGGAGGTTGGAGGCCAGTATTTTTCTTTTCAGGCGTGTGTTGGACCGGCTATAAGGGGAGCTTTGAGGCTGGTATTTTTTTCAAGCGTGTATTTGACTGGCTATGAGGGCAGATTGGAAGCCGGTATTTTTTTTCAGGCGTGCATTGGACCGGCTATGAGGGGAGGTTGGAGGCCGGAATTTTTCTTTTCAGGCATGCTTTGGACCGGCTGTGAAGGGAGGTTGGAGGCCTGGATTTTTTTTCAGGCATGTGTTGGACCAGCTAAGAATGGAGGTTGGAGGCCAGTATGTATTTTTTCAGGCGTGCGTTGGACCGGCTATGAGGAGAGGTTGGAGGCCTGTATTTTTATATTCAGGCGTGTGTTGGACCGGCTATAAGGGGCAGTTGGAGGCCGATGATTTTTTTTCAGGCGTGCGTCCGGCTATGAGGGGAGGTTGGAGGCTGGTATTTTTTTTCAGGTGTGTGGGAGCGGCTATGAGGGGAGGTTGGAGGCCGGTATTTTTTAATCAGGCATGCGTTGGACCAGCTATGAGAGGAGTTTGGAGGCCAGTAATTTTTTTCAGGCATGCGTTGGAAAGGCTATGGGGGGAGGTTGGAGGCCAGTATTTTTCTTTTCAGGCGTGTGTTGGACCGGCTATAAGGGGAGGTTCGAGGCTGGTATTTTTTTCAAGCGTGTGTTTGACTGGCTATGAGGGCAGATTGGAGGCCGGTATTTTTTTTCAGGCGTGCATTGGACCGGCTATAAAGGCATGTTGGAGGCCGGTATTTTTTAATCAGGCATGCGTTGGACCAGCTATGAGGGGAGATTGGAGGCTGGTAATTTTTTTTCAGGAGTGTTTTGGACTGGCTATGGAGGGGAGGTTGGAGGCCGGTATTTTTTTTCAGGCGTGCGTTGGATCGGCTATGAGGGGAGGTTGGAGGCTGGTATTTTTGTGTTTTTTTTGCAGGCGTGAGTTGGACTGGCTATGAGGGGAGGTTGGAGGCCGGAATTTTTTTTTCAGGTGTGAGTTGGACTGGCAATAATGGAAGTTTGGAGGCCAGTATTTTTGTCAATCGTGAGTTGGACCTCCTATGAGGGGAGGTTGGAGACAGGAATTTTTCTTTTCAGGCATGGTTTGGACCAAATGTGAGGGGAGGTTGGAGGCCTGGATTTTTTTTCAGGCATATGTTGGACCACTTAAGAGGGGAGGTTGGAGGCCGGTATGTATTTTTTTCTGGCGTGCGTTGGACCGGCTATGAGGAGAGATTGGAGGCCGGTATTTTTATATTCAGGCGTGTGTTGGACTGGCTATAAGGGGAGGTTGGAGGCCGAATTTATTTTTTAGGTGTGCGTCTGACAGGCTATGAGGGGAGGTTGGAGGTCGGTATTTTTTTTCAGGTGTGATGGAGCGGCTATGAGGGGAGGTTGGAGGCTGGTATTTTTTTTCAGGCGTGCGTTGGACAGGCTATGAGGGGAGGTTGGAGGAAGATTTTTTTTTCAAGCATGCGTTGGACCGGCTATGGAGCGAGGTTGGAGGCCAGTATTTTTATTTTTAGGCGTGTGTTGGACTGGCTATAAGGGGAGGCTTGAGGCTGGTATTTATTTCAAGCATGTATTGGACTGGCTATGAGGGCAGGTTGGAGGTTGGTATTTGTTTTTCAGGCATGCATTGGACCGGCTATGAGGGGAGGTTGGAGGCCGGAATTTTTCTTTTCAGGCATGCTTTGGACCAGCTGTGAAGGGAGGTTGGAGGCCTGGATTTTTTTTCAGGCATGTGTTGGACCGGCTAAGAATGGAGGTTGGAGGCCAGTATGTATTTTTTCAGGCGTGCGTTGGACCGGCTATGAGGAGAGGTTGGAGGCCTGTATTTTTATATTCAGGCGTGTGTTGGACCGGCTATAAGGGGCAGTTGGAGGCCGATAATTTTTTTCAGGCGTGCGTCCGGCTATGAGGGGAGGTTGGAGGCTGGTATTTTTTTTTCTGGTGTGTTGGAGCGGCTATGAGGGGAGGTTGGAGGCCGGTATTTTTTAATCAGGCATGCGTTGGACCAGCTATGAGAGGAGTTTGGAGGCCAGTAATTTTTTTCAGGCATGCGTTGGAAAGGCTATGGGGGGAGGTTGGAGGCCAGTATTTTTCTTTTCAGGCGTGTGTTGGACCGGCTATAAGGGGAGGTTCGAAGCTGGTATTTTTTTCAAGCGTGTGTTTGACTGGCTATGAGGGCAGATTGGAGGCCGGTATTTTTTTTCAGGCGTGCATTGGACCGGCTATAAAGGCATGTTGGAGGCCGGTATTTTTTAATCCGGCATGCGTTGGACCAGCTATGAGGGGAGATTGGAGGCTGATAATTTTTTTTCAGGCGTGTATTTGACCGGCTATGAGGGCAGATTGGAGGCCGGTATTTTTTTTCAGGCGTGCATTGGACTGGCTATAAAGGCATGTTGGAGGCCGGTATTTTTTAATCAGGCATGCGTTGGACCAGCTATGAGGGGAGATTGGAGGCTGGTAATTTTTTTTCAGGCGTGTTTTGGACCGGCTATGGAGGGGAGGTTGGAGGCTGGTATTTTTTTTCAGACGTGCATTGGATCGGCTATGAGGGGAGGTTGGAGGCTGGTATTTTTGTATTTTTTTTTGCAGGCGTGAGTTGGATCGGCTATGAGGGGAGGTTGGAGGCCAGAATTTTTTTTCAGGCGTGATTTGGACCAGCTATGAGGGGAGATTGGAGGCTGGTAATTTTTTTCAGGCGTGTTTTGGACCGGCTATGGAGGGGAGGTTGGAGGCCGGTATTTTTTTTCAGGCGTGCGTTAGATTGGCTATGAGGGGAGATTGGAGGTTGGTATTTTTGTATTTTTTTTGCAGGCGTGAGTTGGACTGGCTAAGAGGGAAGGTTGGAGACCGGTATTTTTTTGCAGGCATGTTGGACCGGCTATGAGGGGAGGTTGGAGGCCAGTATTTTAATTTTCAGGCGTGCATCGGACCGGCTATAAAGCCATGTTGGAGGCCGGTATTTTTTAATCCGGCATGCGTTGGACCAGCTATGAGGGGAGATTGGAGGCTGGTAATTTTTTTTCAGGCGTGTATTTGACCGGCTATGAGGGCAGATTGGAGGCCGGTATTTTTTTTCAGGCGTGCATTGGACTGGCTATAAAGGCATGTTGGAGGCCGGTATTTTTTAATCAGGCATGCGTTGGACCAGCTATGAGGGGGAGGTTGGAGGAAGATTTTTTTTTCAGGCATGCGTTGGACCGGCTATGGGGGGAGGTTGGAGGCCAGTATTTTTCTTTTCAGGCGTGTGTTGGACCGGCTATAAGGGGAGCTTTGAGGCTGGTATTTTTTTCAAGCGTGTATTTGACTGGCTATGAGGGCAGATTGGAAGCCGGTATTTTTTTTCAGGCGTGCATTGGACCGGCTATGAGGGGAGGTTGGAGGCCGGAATTTTTCTTTTCAGGCATGCTTTGGACCGGCTGTGAAGGGAGGTTGGAGGCCTGGATTTTTTTTCAGGCATGTGTTGGACCAGCTAAGAATGGAGGTTGGAGGCCAGTATGTATTTTTTCAGGCGTGCGTTGGACCGGCTATGAGGAGAGGTTGGAGGCCTGTATTTTTATATTCAGGCGTGTGTTGGACCGGCTATAAGGGGCAGTTGGAGGCCGATAATTTTTTTTCAGGCGTGCGTCCGGCTATGAGGGGAGGTTGGAGGCTGTTATTTTTTTTCAGGTGTGTTGGAGCGGCTATGAGGGGAGGTTGGAGGCCGGTATTTTTTAATCAGGCATGCGTTGGACCAGCTATGAGAGGAGTTTGGAGGCCAGTAATTTTTTTCAGGCATGCGTTGGAAAGGCTATGGGGGGAGGTTGGAGGCCAGTATTTTTCTTTTCAGGCATGTGTTGGACCGGCTATAAGGGGAGGTTCGAGGCTGGTATTTTTTTCAAGCGTGTGTTTGACTGGCTATGAGGGCAGATTGGAGGCCGGTATTTTTTTTCAGGCGTGCATTGGACCGGCTATAAAGGCATGTTGGAGGCCGGTATTTTTTAATCAGGCATGCGTTGGACCAGCTATGAGGGGAGATTGGAGGCTGGTAATTTTTTTTCAGGAGTGTTTTGGACTGGCTATGAGGGCAGATTGGAGGCCGGTATTTTTTTTCAGGCGTGCATTGGACTGGCTATAAAGGCATGTTGGAGGCCGGTATTTTTTAATCAGGCATGCGTTGGACCAGCTATGAGGGGAGATTGGAGGCTGGTAATTTTTTTTCAGGCGTGTTTTGGACCGGCTATGGAGGGAAGGTTGGAGGCTGGTATTTTTTTTCAGACGTGCATTGGATCGGCTATGAGGGGAGGTTGGAGGCTGGTATTTTTGTATTTTTTTTTGCAGGCGTGAGTTGGATCGGCTATGAGGGGAGGTTGGAGGCCGGAATTTTTTTTCAGGCGTGATTTGGACCAGCTATGAGGGGAGATTGGAGGCTGGTAATTTTTTTCAGGCGTGTTTTGGACCGGCTATGGAGGGGAGGTTGGAGGCCGGTATTTTTTTTCAGGCGTGCGTTAGATTGGCTATGAGGGGAGATTGGAGGTTGGTATTTTTGTATTTTTTTTGCAGGCGTGAGTTGGACTGGCTAAGAGGGAAGGTTGGAGACCGGTATTTTTTTGCAGGCATGTTGGACCGGCTATGAGGGGAGGTTGGAGGCCAGTATTTTAATTTTCAGGCGTGCATCGGACCGGCTATAAAGCCATGTTGGAGGCCGGTATTTTTTAATCCGGCATGCGTTGGACCAGCTATGAGGGGAGATTGGAGGCTGGTAATTTTTTTTCAGGCGTGTATTTGACCGGCTATGAGGGCAGATTGGAGGCCGGTATTTTTTTTCAGGCGTGCATTGGACTGGCTATAAAGGCATGTTGGAGGCCGGTATTTTTTAATCAGGCATGCGTTGGACCAGCTATGAGGGGGAGGTTGGAGGAAGATTTTTTTTTCAGGCATGCGTTGGACCGGCTATGGGGGGAGGTTGGAGGCCAGTATTTTTCTTTTCAGGCGTGTGTTGGACCGGCTATAAGGGGAGCTTTGAGGCTGGTATTTTTTTCAAGCGTGTATTTGACTGGCTATGAGGGCAGATTGGAAGCCGGTATTTTTTTCAGGCGTGCATTGGACCGGCTATGAGGGGAGGTTGGAGGCCGGAATTTTTCTTTTCAGGCATGCTTTGGACCGGCTGTGAAGGGAGGTTGGAGGCCTGGATTTTTTTTCAGGCATGTGTTGGACCAGCTAAGAATGGAGGTTGGAGGCCAGTATGTATTTTTTCAGGCGTGCGTTGGACCGGCTATGAGGAGAGGTTGGAGGCCTGTATTTTTATATTCAGGCGTGTGTTGGACCGGCTATAAGGGGCAGTTGGAGGCCGATGATTTTTTTTCAGGCGTGCGTCCGGCTATGAGGGGAGGTTGGAGGCTGGTATTTTTTTTCAGGTGTGTGGGAGCGGCTATGAGGGGAGGTTGGAGGCCGGTATTTTTTAATCAGGCATGCGTTGGACCAGCTATGAGAGGAGTTTGGAGGCCAGTAATTTTTTTCAGGCATGCGTTGGAAAGGCTATGGGGGGAGGTTGGAGGCCAGTATTTTTCTTTTCAGGCGTGTGTTGGACCGGCTATAAGGGGAGGTTCGAGGCTGGTATTTTTTTCAAGCGTGTGTTTGACTGGCTATGAGGGCAGATTGGAGGCCGGTATTTTTTTTCAGGCGTGCATTGGACCGGCTATAAAGGCATGTTGGAGGCCGGTATTTTTTAATCAGGCATGCGTTGGACCAGCTATGAGGGGAGATTGGAGGCTGGTAATTTTTTTTCAGGAGTGTTTTGGACTGGCTATGGAGGGGAGGTTGGAGGCCGGTATTTTTTTTCAGGCGTGCGTTGGATCGGCTATGAGGGGAGGTTGGAGGCTGGTATTTTTGTGTTTTTTTTGCAGGCGTGAGTTGGACTGGCTATGAGGGGAGGTTGGAGGCCGGAATTTTTTTTTCAGGCGTGAGTTGGACTGGCAATAATGGAAGTTTGGAGGCCAGTATTTTTTTCAATCGTGAGTTGGACCTCCTATGAGGGGAGGTTGGAGACAGGAATTTTTCTTTTCAGGCATGGTTTGGACCAAATGTGAGGGGAGGTTGGAGGCCTGGATTTTTTTTCAGGCATATGTTGGACCACTTAAGAGGGGAGGTTGGAGGCCGGTATGTATTTTTTTCTGGCGTGCGTTGGACCGGCTATGAGGAGAGATTGGAGGCCGGTATTTTTATATTCAGGCGTGTGTTGGACTGGCTATAAGGGGAGGTTGGAGGCCGAATTTATTTTTTAGGTGTGCGTCTGACCGGCTATGAGGGGAGGTTGGAGGTCGGTATTTTTTTTCAGGTGTGATGGAGCGGCTATGAGGGGAGGTTGGAGGCTGGTATTTTTTTTCAGGCGTGCGTTGGACAGGCTATGAGGGGAGGTTGGAGGAAGATTTTTTTTTCAAGCATGCGTTGGACCGGCTATGGAGCGAGGTTGGAGGCCAGTATTTTTATTTTTAGGCGTGTGTTGGACTGGCTATAAGGGGAGGCTTGAGGCTGGTATTTATTTCAAGCATGTATTGGACTGGCTATGAGGGCAGGTTGGAGGTTGGTATTTGTTTTTCAGGCATGCATTGGACCGGCTATGAGGGGAGGTTGGAGGCCGGAATTTTTCTTTTCAGGCATGCTTTGGACCAGCTGTGAAGGGAGGTTGGAGGCCTGGATTTTTTTTCAGGCATGTGTTGGACCGGCTAAGAATGGAGGTTGGAGGCCAGTATGTATTTTTTCAGGCGTGCATTGGACCGGCTATGAGGAGAGGTTGGAGGCCTGTATTTTTATATTCAGGCGTGTGTTGGACCGGCTATAAGGGGCAGTTGGAGGCCGATAATTTTTTTCAGGCGTGCGTCCGGCTATGAGGGGAGGTTGGAGGCTGGTATTTTTTTTTCTGGTGTGTTGGAGCGGCTATGAGGGGAGGTTGGAGGCCGGTATTTTTTAATCAGGCATGCGTTGGACCAGCTATGAGAGGAGTTTGGAGGCCAGTAATTTTTTTCAGGCATGCGTTGGAAAGGCTATGGGGGGAGGTTGGAGGCCAGTATTTTTCTTTTCAGGCGTGTGTTGGACCGGCTATAAGGGGAGGTTCGAAGCTGGTATTTTTTTCAAGCGTGTGTTTGACTGGCTATGAGGGCAGATTGGAGGCCGGTATTTTTTTTCAGGCGTGCATTGGACCGGCTATAAAGGCATGTTGGAGGCCGGTATTTTTTAATCCGGCATGCGTTGGACCAGCTATGAGGGGAGATTGGAGGCTGATAATTTTTTTTCAGGCGTGTATTTGACCGGCTATGAGGGCAGATTGGAGGCCGGTATTTTTTTTCAGGCGTGCATTGGACTGGCTATAAAGGCATGTTGGAGGCCGGTATTTTTTAATCAGGCATGCGTTGGACCAGCTATGAGGGGAGATTGGAGGCTGGTAATTTTTTTTCAGGCGTGTTTTGGACCGGCTATGGAGGGGAGGTTGGAGGCTGGTATTTTTTTTCAGACGTGCATTGGATCGGCTATGAGGGGAGGTTGGAGGCTGGTATTTTTGTATTTTTTTTTGCAGGCGTGAGTTGGATCGGCTATGAGGGGAGGTTGGAGGCCGGAATTTTTTTTCAGGCGTGATTTGGACCAGCTATGAGGGGAGATTGGAGGCTGGTAATTTTTTTCAGGCGTGTTTTGGACCGGCTATGGAGGGGAGGTTGGAGGCCGGTATTTTTTTTCAGGCGTGCGTTAGATTGGCTATGAGGGGAGATTGGAGGTTGGTATTTTTGTATTTTTTTTGCAGGCGTGAGTTGGACTGGCTAAGAGGGAAGGTTGGAGACCGGTATTTTTTTGCAGGCATGTTGGACCGGCTATGAGGGGAGGTTGGAGGCCAGTATTTTAATTTTCAGGCGTGCATCGGACCGGCTATAAAGCCATGTTGGAGGCCGGTATTTTTTAATCCGGCATGCGTTGGACCAGCTATGAGGGGAGATTGGAGGCTGGTAATTTTTTTTCAGGCGTGTATTTGACCGGCTATGAGGGCAGATTGGAGGCCGGTATTTTTTTTCAGGCGTGCATTGGACTGGCTATAAAGGCATGTTGGAGGCCGGTATTTTTTAATCAGGCATGCGTTGGACCAGCTATGAGGGGAGATTGGAGGCTGGTAATTTTTTTTCAGGCGTGTTTTGGACCGGCTATGGAGGGGAGGTTGGAGGCCGGTATTTTTTTTCAGGCGTGCGTTAGATCGGCTATGAGGGGAGATTGGAGGTTGGTATTTTTGTATTTTTTTTGCAGGCGTGAGTTGGATCGGCTATGAGGGGAGGTTGGAGGCCGGAATTTTTTTTCAGGCGTGATTTGGACCAGCTATGAGGGGAGATTGGAGGCTGGTAATTTTTTTCAGGCGTGTTTTGGACCGGCTATGGAGGGGAGGTTGGAGGCCAGTATTTTAATTTTCAGGCGTGCATTGGACCGGCTATGGAAGGGAGGTTGGAGGCTGGTATTTTTTTTCAGGCGTGCGTTGGATCGGCTATGAGGGGAGGTTGGAGGCTGGTATTTTTGTATTTTTTTTTGCAGGCGTGAGTTGGATCGGCTATGAGGGGAGGTTGGAGGCCGGAATTTTTTTTCAGGCGTGATTTGGACCAGCTATGAGGGGAGATTGGAGGCTGGTAATTTTTTTCAGGCGTGTTTTGGACCGGCTATGGAGGGGAGGTTGGAGGCCGGTATTTTTTTTCAGGCGTGCGTTAGATCGGCTATGAGGGGAGATTGGAGGTTGGTATTTTTGTATTTTTTTTGCAGGCATGAGTTGGACTGGCTAAGAGGGAAGGTTGGAGGCCGGTATTTTTTTACAGGCATGTTGGACCAGCTATGAGGGGAGGTTGGAGGCCGGTATTTTTTTGCAGGCATGTTGGACCAGCTATGAGGGGAGGTTGGAGGCCAGTATTTTAATTTTCAGGCGTGTGTTGGATTGGCTATAAGGGGAGGTTGGAGGCTGTTACATTTTTCCAAGCGTGCGTTTGACTGGCTATGAGGGGAGGTTGGAGGCTGGTATTTTTATTTCAGGTATGTGTTGGACCGGCTATGAGGAGAGGTTGGAGGCTGGTATTTTTTCAAGCGTGTGTTGGACCGGATATGAGTGGAGGTTGGAGGCCGGTATTTTTTAATAGGGATGTGTTCGACTGGCTAGAACGGAGGTTGGAGGCCGTTATTTTTTTTCAGGTGTGCTTTGGATCGTGTTGTTTTTTTCAGGTGTGCATTGGACCGGCTATGACGGGAGGTTGGAGGCCGGTATTTTTTTTCAGGCGTGCGTTGGATCGGCTATGAGGGGAGGTCGGAGGTGGTATTTTTTTTCATGCATGCATTGCACCGGCTATAAGGGGAGGTTGGAGGCTGGTATTTTTTTCAGACTTGTGTTGGACCAGCTATGAAGGGAGGTTGGAGGCCTATATTTTTTATAGGCGTGCGTTGGACAGGCTATGAGGGGAGGTTGGAGGAAGATGTTTTTTTTGCAGGCGTGAGTTGGACTGGCTAAGAGAGGAGGTTGGAGGCCAGTATTTTTTGCAGGCGTAAGTTGGACCCGCTAAGAGGGAAGGTTGGAGGCCAGTATATTTTTCTGGTGTGTTGGAGCGGCTATTAAGGGATGTTGGAGGCCGGTATTTTTTTAATCAGGCGTGCTTTGGGATGGCAGAGGTTGGAGGCAGGTAATTTTTTTCAGGTGTGTGTTGGACCAGCTATGAGGGGAGGTTGGAGGCCAGTATTTTCATATTCAGGCATGCGTTGGACCGGCTATAAGAAGAGGTTGGAGGCCGGTAATTTATTTCAAGTTTGCGTTTGACCGGCTATGAGAGGAGGTTGGAGGCCAGGATTTTTATTTCAGGTGTGTGTTGGACCGGCTATGAGGAGAGGTTGGAGGGCGGTATTTATTTTTCGAGCATGTGTTGATACAGCTATGAGAGGAGGTTGGAGGCTGGAATTTTTTTTCAGTCGTGCGTTGGATCGGCTAAGAGGGGAGGTTGGAGGCCGGTATTTTTTTCAGGCGCGTTGGAGCGGCTATGAGGGGAGGATGGAAGCCGGTATTTTTTAATCAAGCATGCCTTGGATGAGGGGAGGTTGGAGGCCGGTAATTTTTTGCAGGCATATGTTGGACCGGCTGTGAGGGGAGGTGGGAGGCCAGTATTTTTATTTTCAGGAGTGTGTTGGACTGGCTATAAGGGGAGGTTTGAGGCTGGTAATTTTTTTCAGGTGTGCGTTGAACCGGCTAAGAGAGGAGGTTGGAAGTCGGTATTTTTTTCAGGTTTACTTTGGACCGACTATGAGGGGCGGTTGGAGGCTGGTATTTTTCTTTTCAGGCATGCTTTGGACCGGATGTGAGGGGAGGTTGGAGACCAGGATTTTTTTTCAGGCGTGTGTTGGACCGGCTAAGAGGGGAGGTTGGAGGCCGGTATGTATTTTTTTCAGGTGTGCGTTGGACCGGCTATGAGGAGAGGTTGGAGGCCTGTATTTTTATTTTCAGGCGTGTGTTGGACCGGCTATAAGGGGAGGTTTGAGGCTGGTATTTTTTTGAAGCATGTATTGGACTTGTCATGAGGGCAGGTTGGAGGCCGGTATTTGTTTTTCAGGCGTGCGTTGGACCGGCTATGAGGGGAGGTTGGAGGCTGGAATTTTTCTTTTCAGGCATGCTTTGGACTGGCTGTGAAGGGAGGTTGGAGGCCTGGATTTTTTTTCAGGAATGTGTTGGACCAGCTAAGAATGGAGGTTGGAGGCCGGTATGTATTTTTTTTCAGGCGTGCGTTGGACCAGCTATGAGGAGAGGTTGGAGGCTGATAATTTTATATTCAGGCGTGTGTTGGACCGGCTATAAGGGGCGGTTGGAGGCCGATAATTTTTTTCAGGCATGCGTCTGACCGGCTATGAATGGAGGTTGGAGGCCGGTATTTTTTTTCAGGTGTGTTGGAGTGGCTATGAGGGGAGGTTGGAGGCTGGTATTTTTTAATCAGGCATGCATTGGACCAGCTATGAGAGGAGTTTGGAGGCCGGTAATTTTTTTCAGGCATGCGTTGGACCAGCTATGGGGGGGAGGTTGGAGGCCAGTATTTTTCTTTTCAGGCTTGTGTTGGACCGGCTATAAGGGGTGGTTTGAGGCTGGTATTTTTTTCAAGCGTGTATTTGACCGGCTATGGGGGGGAGGTTGGAGGCCAGTATTTTTCTTTTCAGGCGTGTGTTGGAACGGCCATAAGGGGAGGTTTGAGGCTGGTATTTTTTCAAGCGTGAGTTGGACTGGCAATAACGGTAGGTTGGAGGCCAGTATTTTTTTCAAGCATGAGTTGGACCACCTATGAGGGGAGGTTGGAGAACGGAATTTTTCTTTTCAGGCATGCTTTGGACCGAATGTGAGGGGAGGTTGGAGGCCTGGATTTTTTTTCAGGTGTGTGTTGGACCACTTAAGAGGGAAGGTTGGAGGCCGGTATGTATTTTTTTCAGGCGTGCGTTGGACCGGCTATGAGGAGAGGTTGGAGGCCGGTATTTTTATATTCAGGCATTTGTTGGACTGCCTATAAGGGGAGTTTGGAGGCCGATAATTTTTTTTCAGGCGTGCGTCTGACCGTCTATGAGGGGAGGTTGGAGGCCGGTATTTTTTTTCAGGTGTGATGGAGCGGCTATGAGGGGAGGTTGGAGGCTGGTATTTTTTTCAGGCGTGCGTTGGACAGGCTATGAGGAGAGGTTGGAGGAAGATATTTTTTTTTCAGGCATGCGTTGGGCCAGCTATGGGGGCAGGTTGGAGGCCTGGATTTTTTTTCAGGCATATGTTGGACCACTTAAGAGGGGAGGTTGGAGGCCGGTATGTATTTTTTTCTGGCGTGCGTTGGACCGGCTATGAGGAGAGATTGGAGGCCGGTATTTTTATATTCAGGCGTGTGTTGGACTGGCTATAAGGGGAGGTTGGAGGCCGAATTTATTTTTTAGGTGTGCGTCTGACCGGCTATGAGGGGAGGTTGGAGGTCGGTATTTTTTTTCAGGTGTGATGGAGCGGCTATGAGGGGAGGTTGGAGGCTGGTATTTTTTTTCAGGCGTGCGTTGGACAGGCTATGAGGGGAGGTTGGAGGAAGATTTTTTTTTCAAGCATGCGTTGGACCGGCTATGGAGCGAGGTTGGAGGCCAGTATTTTTATTTTTAGGCGTGTGTTGGACTGGCTATAAGGGGAGGCTTGAGGCTGGTATTTATTTCAAGCATGTATTGGACTGGCTATGAGGGCAGGTTGGAGGTTGGTATTTGTTTTTCAGGCATGCATTGGACCGGCTATGAGGGGAGGTTGGAGGCCGGAATTTTTCTTTTCAGGCATGCTTTGGACCAGCTGTGAAGGGAGGTTGGAGGCCTGGATTTTTTTTCAGGCATGTGTTGGACCGGCTAAGAATGGAGGTTGGAGGCCAGTATGTATTTTTTCAGGCGTGCATTGGACCGGCTATGAGGAGAGGTTGGAGGCCTGTATTTTTATATTCAGGCGTGTGTTGGACCGGCTATAAGGGGCAGTTGGAGGCCGATAATTTTTTACAGGCGTGCGTCCGGCTATGAGGGGAGGTTGGAGGCTGGTATTTTTTTTTCTGGTGTGTTGGAGCGGCTATGAGGGGAGGTTGGAGGCCGGTATTTTTTAATCAGGCATGCGTTGGACCAGCTATGAGAGGAGTTTGGAGGCCAGTAATTTTTTTCAGGCATGCGTTGGAAAGGCTATGGGGGGAGGTTGGAGGCCAGTATTTTTCTTTTCAGGCGTGTGTTGGACCGGCTATAAGGGGAGGTTCGAAGCTGGTATTTTTTTCAAGCGTGTGTTTGACTGGCTATGAGGGCAGATTGGAGGCCGGTATTTTTTTTCAGGCGTGCATTGGACCGGCTATAAAGGCATGTTGGAGGCCGGTATTTTTTAATCCGGCATGCGTTGGACCAGCTATGAGGGGAGATTGGAGGCTGATAATTTTTTTTCAGGCGTGTATTTGACCGGCTATGAGGGCAGATTGGAGGCCGGTATTTTTTTTCAGGCGTGCATTGGACTGGCTATAAAGGCATGTTGGAGGCCGGTATTTTTTAATCAGGCATGCGTTGGACCAGCTATGAGGGGAGATTGGAGGCTGGTAATTTTTTTTCAGGCGTGTTTTGGACCGGCTATGGAGGGGAGGTTGGAGGCTGGTATTTTTTTTCAGACGTGCATTGGATCGGCTATGAGGGGAGGTTGGAGGCTGGTATTTTTGTATTTTTTTTTGCAGGCGTGAGTTGGATCGGCTATGAGGGGAGGTTGGAGGCCGGAATTTTTTTTCAGGCGTGATTTGGACCAGCTATGAGGGGAGATTGGAGGCTGGTAATTTTTTTCAGGCGTGTTTTGGACCGGCTATGGAGGGGAGGTTGGAGGCCGGTATTTTTTTTCAGGCGTGCGTTAGATTGGCTATGAGGGGAGATTGGAGGTTGGTATTTTTGTATTTTTTTTGCAGGCGTGAGTTGGACTGGCTAAGAGGGAAGGTTGGAGACCGGTATTTTTTTGCAGGCATGTTGGACCGGCTATGAGGGGAGGTTGGAGGCCAGTATTTTAATTTTCAGGCGTGCATCGGACCGGCTATAAAGCCATGTTGGAGGCCGGTATTTTTTAATCCGGCATGCGTTGGACCAGCTATGAGGGGAGATTGGAGGCTGGTAATTTTTTTTCAGGCGTGTATTTGACCGGCTATGAGGGCAGATTGGAGGCCGGTATTTTTTTTCAGGCGTGCATTGGACTGGCTATAAAGGCATGTTGGAGGCCGGTATTTTTTAATCAGGCATGCGTTGGACCAGCTATGAGGGGAGATTGGAGGCTGGTAATTTTTTTTCAGGCGTGTTTTGGACCGGCTATGGAGGGGAGGTTGGAGGCCGGTATTTTTTTTCAGGCGTGCGTTAGATCGGCTATGAGGGGAGATTGGAGGTTGGTATTTTTGTATTTTTTTTGCAGGCGTGAGTTGGATCGGCTATGAGGGGAGGTTGGAGGCCGGAATTTTTTTTCAGGCGTGATTTGGACCAGCTATGAGGGGAGATTGGAGGCTGGTAATTTTTTTCAGGCGTGTTTTGGACCGGCTATGGAGGGGAGGTTGGAGGCCAGTATTTTAATTTTCAGGCGTGCATTGGACCGGCTATGGAAGGGAGGTTGGAGGCTGGTATTTTTTTTCAGGCGTGCGTTGGATCGGCTATGAGGGGAGGTTGGAGGCTGGTATTTTTGTATTTTTTTTTGCAGGCGTGAGTTGGATCGGCTATGAGGGGAGGTTGGAGGCCGGAATTTTTTTTCAGGCGTGATTTGGACCAGCTATGAGGGGAGATTGGAGGCTGGTAATTTTTTTCAGGCGTGTTTTGGACCGGCTATGGAGGGGAGGTTGGAGGCCGGTATTTTTTTTCAGGCGTGCGTTAGATCGGCTATGAGGGGAGATTGGAGGTTGGTATTTTTGTATTTTTTTTGCAGGCATGAGTTGGACTGGCTAAGAGGGAAGGTTGGAGGCCGGTATTTTTTTACAGGCATGTTGGACCAGCTATGAGGGGAGGTTGGAGGCCGGTATTTTTTTGCAGGCATGTTGGACCAGCTATGAGGGGAGGTTGGAGGCCAGTATTTTAATTTTCAGGCGTGTGTTGGATTGGCTATAAGGGGAGGTTGGAGGCTGTTACATTTTTCCAAGCGTGCGTTTGACTGGCTATGAGGGGAGGTTGGAGGCTGGTATTTTTATTTCAGGTATGTGTTGGACCGGCTATGAGGAGAGGTTGGAGGCTGGTATTTTTTCAAGCGTGTGTTGGACCGGATATGAGTGGAGGTTGGAGGCCGGTATTTTTTAATAGGGATGTGTTCGACTGGCTAGAACGGAGGTTGGAGGCCGTTATTTTTTTTCAGGTGTGCTTTGGATCGTGTTGTTTTTTTCAGGTGTGCATTGGACCGGCTATGACGGGAGGTTGGAGGCCGGTATTTTTTTTCAGGCGTGCGTTGGATCGGCTATGAGGGGAGGTCGGAGGTGGTATTTTTTTTCATGCATGCATTGCACCGGCTATAAGGGGAGGTTGGAGGCTGGTATTTTTTTTCAGACTTGTGTTGGACCAGCTATGAAGGGAGGTTGGAGGCCTATATTTTTTATAGGCGTGCGTTGGACAGGCTATGAGGGGAGGTTGGAGGAAGATGTTTTTTTTGCAGGCGTGAGTTGGACTGGCTAAGAGAGGAGGTTGGAGGCCAGTATTTTTTGCAGGCGTAAGTTGGACCCGCTAAGAGGGAAGGTTGGAGGCCAGTATATTTTTCTGGTGTGTTGGAGCGGCTATTAAGGGATGTTGGAGGCCGGTATTTTTTTAATCAGGCGTGCTTTGGGATGGCAGAGGTTGGAGGCAGGTAATTTTTTTCAGGTGTGTGTTGGACCAGCTATGAGGGGAGGTTGGAGGCCAGTATTTTCATATTCAGGCATGCGTTGGACCGGCTATAAGAAGAGGTTGGAGGCCGGTAATTTATTTCAAGTTTGCGTTTGACCGGCTATGAGAGGAGGTTGGAGGCCAGGATTTTTATTTCAGGTGTGTGTTGGACCGGCTATGAGGAGAGGTTGGAGGGCGGTATTTATTTTTCGAGCATGTGTTGATACAGCTATGAGAGGAGGTTGGAGGCTGGAATTTTTTTTCAGTCGTGCGTTGGATCGGCTAAGAGGGGAGGTTGGAGGCCGGTATTTTTTTCAGGCGCGTTGGAGCGGCTATGAGGGGAGGATGGAAGCCGGTATTTTTTAATCAAGCATGCCTTGGATGAGGGGAGGTTGGAGGCCGGTAATTTTTTGCAGGCATATGTTGGACCGGCTGTGAGGGGAGGTGGGAGGCCAGTATTTTTATTTTCAGGAGTGTGTTGGACTGGCTATAAGGGGAGGTTTGAGGCTGGTAATTTTTTTCAGGTGTGCGTTGAACCGGCTAAGAGAGGAGGTTGGAAGTCGGTATTTTTTTCAGGTTTACTTTGGACCGACTATGAGGGGCGGTTGGAGGCTGGTATTTTTCTTTTCAGGCATGCTTTGGACCGGATGTGAGGGGAGGTTGGAGACCAGGATTTTTTTTCAGGCGTGTGTTGGACCGGCTAAGAGGGGAGGTTGGAGGCCAGTATGTATTTTTTTCAGGTGTGCGTTGGACCGGCTATGAGGAGAGGTTGGAGGCCTGTATTTTTATTTTCAGGCGTGTGTTGGACCGGCTATAAGGGGAGGTTTGAGGCTGGTATTTTTTTGAAGCATGTATTGGACTTGTCATGAGGGCAGGTTGGAGGCCGGTATTTGTTTTTCAGGCGTGCGTTGGACCGGCTATGAGGGGAGGTTGGAGGCTGGAATTTTTCTTTTCAGGCATGCTTTGGACTGGCTGTGAAGGGAGGTTGGAGGCCTGGATTTTTTTTCAGGAATGTGTTGGACCAGCTAAGAATGGAGGTTGGAGGCCGGTATGTATTTTTTTTCAGGCGTGCGTTGGACCAGCTATGAGGAGAGGTTGGAGGCTGATAATTTTATATTCAGGCGTGTGTTGGACCGGCTATAAGGGGCGGTTGGAGGCCGATAATTTTTTTCAGGCATGCGTCTGACCGGCTATGAATGGAGGTTGGAGGCCGGTATTTTTTTTCAGGTGTGTTGGAGTGGCTATGAGGGGAGGTTGGAGGCTGGTATTTTTTAATCAGGCATGCATTGGACCAGCTATGAGAGGAGTTTGGAGGCCGGTAATTTTTTTCAGGCATGCGTTGGACCAGCTATGGGGGGGAGGTTGGAGGCCAGTATTTTTCTTTTCAGGCTTGTGTTGGACCGGCTATAAGGGGTGGTTTGAGGCTGGTATTTTTTTCAAGCGTGTATTTGACCGGCTATGGGGGGGAGGTTGGAGGCCAGTATTTTTCTTTTCAGGCGTGTGTTGGAACGGCCATAAGGGGAGGTTTGAGGCTGGTATTTTTTCAAGCGTGAGTTGGACTGGCAATAACGGTAGGTTGGAGGCCAGTATTTTTTTCAAGCATGAGTTGGACCACCTATGAGGGGAGGTTGGAGAACGGAATTTTTCTTTTCAGGCATGCTTTGGACCGAATGTGAGGGGAGGTTGGAGGCCTGGATTTTTTTTCAGGTGTGTGTTGGACCACTTAAGAGGGAAGGTTGGAGGCCGGTATGTATTTTTTTCAGGCGTGCGTTGGACCGGCTATGAGGAGAGGTTGGAGGCCGGTATTTTTATATTCAGGCATTTGTTGGACTGCCTATAAGGGGAGTTTGGAGGCCGATAATTTTTTTTCAGGCGTGCGTCTGACCGTCTATGAGGGGAGGTTGGAGGCCGGTATTTTTTTTCAGGTGTGATGGAGCGGCTATGAGGGGAGGTTGGAGGCTGGTATTTTTTTCAGGCGTGCGTTGGACAGGCTATGAGGAGAGGTTGGAGGAAGATATTTTTTTTTCAGGCATGCGTTGGGCCAGCTATGGGGGCAGGTTGGAGGCCTGGATTTTTTTTCAGGCATATGTTGGACCACTTAAGAGGGGAGGTTGGAGGCCGGTATGTATTTTTTTCTGGCGTGCGTTGGACCGGCTATGAGGAGAGATTGGAGGCCGGTATTTTTATATTCAGGCGTGTGTTGGACTGGCTATAAGGGGAGGTTGGAGGCCGAATTTATTTTTTAGGTGTGCGTCTGACCGGCTATGAGGGGAGGTTGGAGGTCGGTATTTTTTTTCAGGTGTGATGGAGCGGCTATGAGGGGAGGTTGGAGGCTGGTATTTTTTTTCAGGCGTGCGTTGGACAGGCTATGAGGGGAGGTTGGAGGAAGATTTTTTTTTCAAGCATGCGTTGGACCGGCTATGGAGCGAGGTTGGAGGCCAGTATTTTTATTTTTAGGCGTGTGTTGGACTGGCTATAAGGGGAGGCTTGAGGCTGGTATTTATTTCAAGCATGTATTGGACTGGCTATGAGGGCAGGTTGGAGGTTGGTATTTGTTTTTCAGGCATGCATTGGACCGGCTATGAGGGGAGGTTGGAGGCCGGAATTTTTCTTTTCAGGCATGCTTTGGACCAGCTGTGAAGGGAGGTTGGAGGCCTGGATTTTTTTTCAGGCATGTGTTGGACCGGCTAAGAATGGAGGTTGGAGGCCAGTATGTATTTTTTCAGGCGTGCATTGGACCGGCTATGAGGAGAGGTTGGAGGCCTGTATTTTTATATTCAGGCGTGTGTTGGACCGGCTATAAGGGGCAGTTGGAGGCCGATAATTTTTTACAGGCGTGCGTCCGGCTATGAGGGGAGGTTGGAGGCTGGTATTTTTTTTTCTGGTGTGTTGGAGCGGCTATGAGGGGAGGTTGGAGGCCGGTATTTTTTAATCAGGCATGCGTTGGACCAGCTATGAGAGGAGTTTGGAGGCCAGTAATTTTTTTCAGGCATGCGTTGGAAAGGCTATGGGGGGAGGTTGGAGGCCAGTATTTTTCTTTTCAGGCGTGTGTTGGACCGGCTATAAGGGGAGGTTCGAAGCTGGTATTTTTTTCAAGCGTGTGTTTGACTGGCTATGAGGGCAGATTGGAGGCCGGTATTTTTTTTCAGGCGTGCATTGGACCGGCTATAAAGGCATGTTGGAGGCCGGTATTTTTTAATCCGGCATGCGTTGGACCAGCTATGAGGGGAGATTGGAGGCTGATAATTTTTTTTCAGGCGTGTATTTGACCGGCTATGAGGGCAGATTGGAGGCCGGTATTTTTTTTCAGGCGTGCATTGGACTGGCTATAAAGGCATGTTGGAGGCCGGTATTTTTTAATCAGGCATGCGTTGGACCAGCTATGAGGGGAGATTGGAGGCTGGTAATTTTTTTTCAGGCGTGTTTTGGACCGGCTATGGAGGGGAGGTTGGAGGCTGGTATTTTTTTTCAGACGTGCATTGGATCGGCTATGAGGGGAGGTTGGAGGCTGGTATTTTTGTATTTTTTTTTGCAGGCGTGAGTTGGATCGGCTATGAGGGGAGGTTGGAGGCCGGAATTTTTTTTCAGGCGTGATTTGGACCAGCTATGAGGGGAGATTGGAGGCTGGTAATTTTTTTCAGGCGTGTTTTGGACCGGCTATGGAGGGGAGGTTGGAGGCCGGTATTTTTTTTCAGGCGTGCGTTAGATTGGCTATGAGGGGAGATTGGAGGTTGGTATTTTTGTATTTTTTTTGCAGGCGTGAGTTGGACTGGCTAAGAGGGAAGGTTGGAGACCGGTATTTTTTTGCAGGCATGTTGGACCGGCTATGAGGGGAGGTTGGAGGCCAGTATTTTAATTTTCAGGCGTGCATCGGACCGGCTATAAAGCCATGTTGGAGGCCGGTATTTTTTAATCCGGCATGCGTTGGACCAGCTATGAGGGGAGATTGGAGGCTGGTAATTTTTTTTCAGGCGTGTATTTGACCGGCTATGAGGGCAGATTGGAGGCCGGTATTTTTTTTCAGGCGTGCATTGGACTGGCTATAAAGGCATGTTGGAGGCCGGTATTTTTTAATCAGGCATGCGTTGGACCAGCTATGAGGGGAGATTGGAGGCTGGTAATTTTTTTTCAGGCGTGTTTTGGACCGGCTATGGAGGGGAGGTTGGAGGCCGGTATTTTTTTTCAGGCGTGCGTTAGATCGGCTATGAGGGGAGATTGGAGGTTGGTATTTTTGTATTTTTTTTGCAGGCGTGAGTTGGATCGGCTATGAGGGGAGGTTGGAGGCCGGAATTTTTTTTCAGGCGTGATTTGGACCAGCTATGAGGGGAGATTGGAGGCTGGTAATTTTTTTCAGGCGTGTTTTGGACCGGCTATGGAGGGGAGGTTGGAGGCCAGTATTTTAATTTTCAGGCGTGCATTGGACCGGCTATGGAAGGGAGGTTGGAGGCTGGTATTTTTTTTCAGGCGTGCGTTGGATCGGCTATGAGGGGAGGTTGGAGGCTGGTATTTTTGTATTTTTTTTTGCAGGCGTGAGTTGGATCGGCTATGAGGGGAGGTTGGAGGCCGGAATTTTTTTTCAGGCGTGATTTGGACCAGCTATGAGGGGAGATTGGAGGCTGGTAATTTTTTTCAGGCGTGTTTTGGACCGGCTATGGAGGGGAGGTTGGAGGCCGGTATTTTTTTTCAGGCGTGCGTTAGATCGGCTATGAGGGGAGATTGGAGGTTGGTATTTTTGTATTTTTTTTGCAGGCATGAGTTGGACTGGCTAAGAGGGAAGGTTGGAGGCCGGTATTTTTTTACAGGCATGTTGGACCAGCTATGAGGGGAGGTTGGAGGCCGGTATTTTTTTGCAGGCATGTTGGACCAGCTATGAGGGGAGGTTGGAGGCCAGTATTTTAATTTTCAGGCGTGTGTTGGATTGGCTATAAGGGGAGGTTGGAGGCTGTTACATTTTTCCAAGCGTGCGTTTGACTGGCTATGAGGGGAGGTTGGAGGCTGGTATTTTTATTTCAGGTATGTGTTGGACCGGCTATGAGGAGAGGTTGGAGGCTGGTATTTTTTCAAGCGTGTGTTGGACCGGATATGAGTGGAGGTTGGAGGCCGGTATTTTTTAATAGGGATGTGTTCGACTGGCTAGAACGGAGGTTGGAGGCCGTTATTTTTTTTCAGGTGTGCTTTGGATCGTGTTGTTTTTTTCAGGTGTGCATTGGACCGGCTATGACGGGAGGTTGGAGGCCGGTATTTTTTTTCAGGCGTGCGTTGGATCGGCTATGAGGGGAGGTCGGAGGTGGTATTTTTTTTCATGCATGCATTGCACCGGCTATAAGGGGAGGTTGGAGGCTGGTATTTTTTTTCAGACTTGTGTTGGACCAGCTATGAAGGGAGGTTGGAGGCCTATATTTTTTATAGGCGTGCGTTGGACAGGCTATGAGGGGAGGTTGGAGGAAGATGTTTTTTTTGCAGGCGTGAGTTGGACTGGCTAAGAGAGGAGGTTGGAGGCCAGTATTTTTTGCAGGCGTAAGTTGGACCCGCTAAGAGGGAAGGTTGGAGGCCAGTATATTTTTCTGGTGTGTTGGAGCGGCTATTAAGGGATGTTGGAGGCCGGTATTTTTTTAATCAGGCGTGCTTTGGGATGGCAGAGGTTGGAGGCAGGTAATTTTTTTCAGGTGTGTGTTGGACCAGCTATGAGGGGAGGTTGGAGGCCAGTATTTTCATATTCAGGCATGCGTTGGACCGGCTATAAGAAGAGGTTGGAGGCCGGTAATTTATTTCAAGTTTGCGTTTGACCGGCTATGAGAGGAGGTTGGAGGCCAGGATTTTTATTTCAGGTGTGTGTTGGACCGGCTATGAGGAGAGGTTGGAGGGCGGTATTTATTTTTCGAGCATGTGTTGATACAGCTATGAGAGGAGGTTGGAGGCTGGAATTTTTTTTCAGTCGTGCGTTGGATCGGCTAAGAGGGGAGGTTGGAGGCCGGTATTTTTTTCAGGCGCGTTGGAGCGGCTATGAGGGGAGGATGGAAGCCGGTATTTTTTAATCAAGCATGCCTTGGATGAGGGGAGGTTGGAGGCCGGTAATTTTTTGCAGGCATATGTTGGACCGGCTGTGAGGGGAGGTGGGAGGCCAGTATTTTTATTTTCAGGAGTGTGTTGGACTGGCTATAAGGGGAGGTTTGAGGCTGGTAATTTTTTTCAGGTGTGCGTTGAACCGGCTAAGAGAGGAGGTTGGAAGTCGGTATTTTTTTCAGGTTTACTTTGGACCGACTATGAGGGGCGGTTGGAGGCTGGTATTTTTCTTTTCAGGCATGCTTTGGACCGGATGTGAGGGGAGGTTGGAGACCAGGATTTTTTTTCAGGCGTGTGTTGGACCGGCTAAGAGGGGAGGTTGGAGGCCAGTATGTATTTTTTTCAGGTGTGCGTTGGACCGGCTATGAGGAGAGGTTGGAGGCCTGTATTTTTATTTTCAGGCGTGTGTTGGACCGGCTATAAGGGGAGGTTTGAGGCTGGTATTTTTTTGAAGCATGTATTGGACTTGTCATGAGGGCAGGTTGGAGGCCGGTATTTGTTTTTCAGGCGTGCGTTGGACCGGCTATGAGGGGAGGTTGGAGGCTGGAATTTTTCTTTTCAGGCATGCTTTGGACTGGCTGTGAAGGGAGGTTGGAGGCCTGGATTTTTTTTCAGGAATGTGTTGGACCAGCTAAGAATGGAGGTTGGAGGCCGGTATGTATTTTTTTTCAGGCGTGCGTTGGACCAGCTATGAGGAGAGGTTGGAGGCTGATAATTTTATATTCAGGCGTGTGTTGGACCGGCTATAAGGGGCGGTTGGAGGCCGATAATTTTTTTCAGGCATGCGTCTGACCGGCTATGAATGGAGGTTGGAGGCCGGTATTTTTTTTCAGGTGTGTTGGAGTGGCTATGAGGGGAGGTTGGAGGCTGGTATTTTTTAATCAGGCATGCATTGGACCAGCTATGAGAGGAGTTTGGAGGCCGGTAATTTTTTTCAGGCATGCGTTGGACCAGCTATGGGGGGGAGGTTGGAGGCCAGTATTTTTCTTTTCAGGCTTGTGTTGGACCGGCTATAAGGGGTGGTTTGAGGCTGGTATTTTTTTCAAGCGTGTATTTGACCGGCTATGGGGGGGAGGTTGGAGGCCAGTATTTTTCTTTTCAGGCGTGTGTTGGAACGGCCATAAGGGGAGGTTTGAGGCTGGTATTTTTTCAAGCGTGACTTGGACTGGCAATAACGGTAGGTTGGAGGCCAGTATTTTTTTCAAGCATGAGTTGGACCACCTATGAGGGGAGGTTGGAGAACGGAATTTTTCTTTTCAGGCATGCTTTGGACCGAATGTGAGGGGAGGTTGGAGGCCTGGATTTTTTTTCAGGTGTGTGTTGGACCACTTAAGAGGGAAGGTTGGAGGCCGGTATGTATTTTTTTCAGGCGTGCGTTGGACCGGCTATGAGGAGAGGTTGGAGGCCGGTATTTTTATATTCAGGCATTTGTTGGACTGCCTATAAGGGGAGTTTGGAGGCCGATAATTTTTTTTCAGGCGTGCGTCTGACCGTCTATGAGGGGAGGTTGGAGGCCGGTATTTTTTTTCAGGTGTGATGGAGCGGCTATGAGGGGAGGTTGGAGGCTGGTATTTTTTTCAGGCGTGCGTTGGACAGGCTATGAGGAGAGGTTGGAGGAAGATATTTTTTTTTCAGGCATGCGTTGGGCCAGCTATGGGGGCAGGTTGGAGGCCAGTATTTTTATTTTCAGGCATGTGTTGGACTGGCTATAAGGGGAGGCTTGAGGCTGGTATTTTTTTCAAGCGTGTATTGGACTGGCTATGAGGGCAGGTTGGAGGCCGGTATTAGTTTTTCAGGCATGCGTTGGACTGGCTATGAGGGGAGGTTGGAGGCCGGAATTTTTCTTTTCAGGCATGCTTTGGACCGGCTGTGAAGGGAGGTTGGAGGCCTGGATTTGTTTTCAGGCATGTGTTGGACCAGCTAAGAGTGGAGGTTGGAGGCTGGTATTTATTTTTTTTTCAGGCGTACGTTGGACCGGCTATGAGGAGAGGTTGAAGGCCGGTATTTTTATATTCAGGCGTGTGTTGGACCAGCTATAAGGGGAAGTTGGAGGCCGATAATTTTTTTTCAGGCGTGCGTCTGACCGGCTATGAGGGGAAATTGGAGGCTGGTATTTTTTTCAGGTGTGATGGAGCGGCTATGAGGGGAGGTTGGAGGCCGGTATTTTTTAATCAGGCATGCGTTGGACCAGCTATGAGAGGAGTTTGAAGGCCGGTAATTTTTTTCAGCCATGCATTGGATCGGCTATGGGGGGGAGGTTGGAGGACAGTATTTTTCTTTTCAGGCGTGTGTTGGACCGGCTATAAGGGGAGGTTTGAGGCTGGTATTTTTTCAAGCATGTATTTGACCGGCTATGAGGGCAGATTGGAGGCCAGTATTTTTTTTCAGGCGTGCATTGGACCGGCTATAAAGGCATGTTGGAGGCCAGTATTTTTTAATAAGGCATGCGTTGGACCAGCTTTGAGGGGAGATTGGAGGCTGGTATTTTTGTATTTTTTTTGCAGGCGTGAGTTGGACTGCCTAAGAGGGAAGGTTGGAGGCCGGAATTTTTTTGCAGGCGTGAGTTGGACCCGCTATGAGGGAATGTTGGAGACCGATATTTTTTCAGGCATGTTGGAGCGGCTATGAGGGGAGGTTGGAGGCCTGCATTTTTTAATCAGGCGTGCTTTGGGCCGGCAATGAGGAGAGGTTGGAGGCCTGTAATTTTTTTCAGGCATGCGTTGTACCGGCTATGAGGGGAGGTTGGAGGCCAGTATTTTAATTTTCAGGCATGTGTTGGACCGGCTATAAGGGGAGGTTGGAGGCTGTTAAATTTTTCCAAGCATGTGTTTGACTGGCTATGAGGGGAGGTTGGAGGCTGGTATTTTTCTTTTCAGTCGTGCATTGGACCAGCTATGAGGGGAGGTTGGAGGCCGGAATTTTTTTCAGGCGTGAGTTGGACTGGCAATAATGGTAGGTTGGAGGATGGTATTTTTTTCAGGCGTGAGTTGGACCGGCTATGAGGGGAGCTTGGAGGTCGGAAATTTTCTTTTCAGGCATGCTTTGGACCAGATGTGAGGGGAGGTTGGAGACCTGGATTTTTTTTTCAGGCGTGTGTTGGACTGGCTAAGAGGGGAGGTTGTAGGCCAGTATGTATTTTTTTGCAGGCGTGAGTTGGAGCCGCTATGAGGGAATGTTGGAGGCCGATATTTTTTCAGGCATGTTGGAGCGGCTATGAGGGGAGGTTGGAGGCTGGTATTTTTTAATCAGGCGTGCTTTGGGCCGGCAATGAGGAGATGTTGGAGGCCTGTAATTTTTTTCAGGCATGCATTGTGCTGGCTATGAGGGGAGGTTGGAGGCTGTTAAATTTTTCCAAGCGTGCGTTTGACTGGCTATGAGGGGAGGTTGGATGCTGGTATTTTTATTTCAGGTATGTGTTGGACCGGCTATGAGGAGAGGTTGGAGGCCGGTATTTTTTTTTAGTCGTGTGTTGGACTGGCTATGAGGGGTGGTTGGAGGCTGGTATTTTTGTTTTCAGTCGTGCGTTGGACCGGCTATGAGGGGAGGTTGGAGGCTAGAATTTTTTTTCAGGCATGAGTTGGACTGGCAATAATGGTAGGTTGGAGGCCAGTATTTTTTTCAGGCGTGAGTTGGACCGGCTATGAGGGGAGGTTGGAGGCCGGAAATTTTCTTTTCAGGCATGCTTTGGACCAGATGTGAGGGGAGGTTGGAGACCTGGATTTTTTTTTCAGGCGTGTGTTGGACCGGCTATGAGGGGAGGTTGGAGGCCAGATTTTTTTTTCAGGCGTGAGTTGGACTGGCAATGGCAATAATGGTAGGTTGGAGGCCAGTATTTTTTCAGGCGTGAGTTGGGCCGGCTATGAGGGGAGCTTGGAGATCGGAAATCTTCTTTTCAGGCATGCTTTGGACCAGATGTGAGGGGAGGTTGGAGACCTGGATTTTTTTTCAGCAATGTGTTGGACCGGCTAAGAGGGGAGGTTGTAGGCCAGTATGTATTTTTTTCAGGCATGCGTTGGACGGGCTATGAGGAGAGGTTGGAGGCTGGTATTTTTATATTCAGGCGTGTGTTGGACTGGCTATAAGGGGAGGTTGGAGGCTGATAATTTTTTTTCAGGCGTGCGTCTGACCGGCTATGAGGGGAAATTGGAGGCCGGTATTTTTTTCAGGTGTGATGGAGCGGCTATGAGGGGAGGTTGGAGGCGGTATTTTTTTCAGGCGTGCGTTGGACAGGCTATGAGGAGAGGTTGGAGGAAGATATTTTTTTTTCAGGCATGCGTTGGGCCAGCTATGGGGGCAGGTTGGAGGCCAGTATTTTTATTTTCAGGCATGTGTTGGACTGGCTATAAGGGGAGGCTTGAGGCTGGTATTTTTTTCAAGCATGTATTGGACTGGCTATGAGGGCAGGTTGGAGGCCGGTATTAGTTTTTCAGGCATGCGTTGGACTGGCTATGAGGGGAGGTTGGAGGCCGGAATTTTTCTTTTCAGGCATGCTTTGGACCGGCTGTGAAGGGAGGTTGGAGGCCTGGATTTGTTTTCAGGCATGTGTTGGACCAGCTAAGAGTGGAGGTTGGAGGCTGGTATTTATTTTTTTTTCAGGCGTACGTTGGACCGGCTATGAGGAGAGGTTGAAGGCCGGTATATTTATATTCAGGCGTGTGTTGGACCGGCTATAAGGGGAAGTTGGAGGCCGATAATTTTTTTCAGGCGTGCGTCTGACCGGCTATGAAGGGAGGTTGGAGGCTGGTATTTTTTAATCAGACATGCGTTGGACCAGCTATGAGAGGAGTTTGAAGGCCGGTAATTTTTTTCAGCCATGCATTGGATCGGCTATGGGGGGGAGGTTGGAGGACAGTATTTTTCTTTTCAGGCGTGTGTTGGACCGGCTATAAGGGGAGGTTTGAGACTGTTAAATTTTTCCAAGCGTGCGTTTGACTGGCTATGAGGGGAGGTTGGATGCTGGTATTTTTATTTCAGGTATGTGTTGGACCGGCTATGAGGAGAGGTTGGAGGCCGGTATTTTCTTTTAGTCGTGTGTTGGACTGGCTATGAGGGGTGGTTGGAGGCTGGTATTTTTCTTTTCAGTCGTGCGTTGGACCGGCTATGAGGGGAGGTTGGAGGCTAGAATTTTTTTTCAGGCATGAGTTGGACTGGCAATAATGGTAGGTTGGAGGCCAGTATTTTTTTCAGGCGTGAGTTGGACCGGCTATGAGGGGAGGTTGGAGGCCGGAAATTTTCTTTTCAGGCATGCTTTGAACCAGATGTGAGGGGAGGTTGGAGACCTGGATTTTTTTTTCAGGCGTGTGTTGGACCGGCTATGAGGGGAGGTTGGAGGCCGGATTTTTTTTTCAGGCGTGAGTTGGACTGGCAATGGCAATAATGGTAGGTTGGAGGCCAGTATTTTTTCAGGCGTGAGTTGGGCCGGCTATGAGGGGAGCTTGGAGATCGGAAATTTTCTTTTCAGGCATGCTTTGGACCAGATGTGAGGGGAAGTTGGAGACCTGGATTTTTTTTCAGCAATGTGTTGGACCGGCTAAGAGGGGAGGTTGTAGGCCAGTATGTATTTTTTTCAGGCGTGCGTTGGACGGGCTATGAGGAGAGGTTGGAGGCTGGTATTTTTATATTCAGGCGTGTGTTGGACTGGCTATAAGGGGAGGTTGGAGGCTGATAATTTTTTTTCAGGCGTGCATCTGACCGGCTATGAGGGGAAATTGGAGGCCGGTATTTTTTTCAGGTGTGATGGAGCGGCTATGAGGGGAGGTTGGAGGCGGTATTTTTTAATCAGGCATACGTTGGACAAGCTATGAGAGGAGTTTGGAGGCTGGTAATTTTTTTCAGGCATGCGTTGGACCGGCTGTGAAGGGAGGTTGGAGGCCTGGATTTTTTTCAGGAATGTGTTGGACCGGCTAAGAGTGGAGGTTGGAGGCCGGTATGTATTTTTTTCAGGTGTGTGTTGGACCGGCTATGAGGAGAGGTTGGAGGCCGGTAATTTTATATTCAGGCGTGTGTTGGACCGGCTATAAGTGGTGGTTGGAGGCCGTTAATTTTTTTTTAGGCATGCGTCTGACCGGCTATGAGGGAAGGTTGGAGTCCAGTAATTTTTTTCAGGTGTGATGGAGTGGCTATGAGGGGAGGTTGGAGGCCGGTATTTTTTAATCAGGCATAAGTTGGACCAGCTATGAGAGGAGTTTGGAGGCCGGTAATTTTTTTAGACATGCGTTGGACTGGCTATGGGGGGAGGTTGGAGGCCAGTATTTTTATTTTCAGGCGTGTGTTGGACCAGCTATAAGGGGAGGTTTGAGGCTGGTATTTTTTTCAAGCGTGTATTGGACTTGCTATGAGGGCAGGTTGGAGGCTGGTATTTGTTTTTTGGGCGTGCGTTGGAACAGCTATGATTGGAGGTTGGAGGCTGGAATTTTTCTTTTCAGGCATGCTTTGGACCGTCTGTGAAGGGAGGTTGGAGGCCTGGATTTTTTTCAAGAATGTTTTGGACCAACTAAGAGTGGAGGTTGGAGTCCGGTATGTATTTTTTTTCAGGCGTGCGTTGGACCGGCTATGAGGAGAGGTTGGAGGCCAATAATTTTTTTCAGGCGTGCGTCTGACCGGCTATGAGGGGAGGTTGCAGGCCGGTATTTTTTTTCAGGTGTGTTGGAGCGGCTATGAGGGGAGGTTGGAGGTCGTTATTTTTTAATCAGGCATACGTTGGACCAGCTATGAGAGGAGTTTGGAGGCCGGTAATTTTTTTCAGGCATGCGTTGGACCGGATATGGGGGGAGGTTGGAGGCCAGTTTTTTTTATTTTCAGGCGTGTTTTGGACCGGCTATAAGGGGAGGTTCGAGGCTGGTATTTTTTCAAGCGTGTATTGGACTTGCTATGAGGGCAGGTTGGAGGCCGTTATTTGTTTTTCAGGCGTGCGTTGAACCGGCTATGAGGGGAGGTTGGAGGCCGGAATTTTTCTTTTCAGGTATGCTTTGGACCGGCTGTGAAGGGAGGTTGGAGGCCTAGATTTGTTTTCAGGCATGTGTTGGACCAACTAAGAATGGAGGTTGAAGACCGGATATGGGGGGAGGTTGGAGGCCAGTTTTTTTTATTTTCAGGCGTGTTTTGGACCGGCTATAAGGGGAGGTTTGAGGCTGGTATTTTTTTCAAGCGTGTATTGGACTTGCTATGAGGGCAGGTTGGAGGCCAGAATTTTTCTTTTCAGGCTTGCTTTGGACCAGCTGTGAAGGGAGGTTGGAGGCCTGGATTTTTTTTCAGGAACGTGTTGGACAGGCTAAGAGTGGAGGTTGGACGCCGATATGTAATTTTTCAGGCATGCCTTGGACCGAATGTGAGGGGAGGTTGGAGGCTTGGATTTTTTTTCAGGTGTGTGTTGGACCACTTAAGAGGGGAGGTTGGAGGCCGGTATGTCTTTTTTTTCAGGCGTGCGTTGGACCGGCTATGAGGAGAGGTTGGAGGCCAGTATTTTTATATTCAGGCGTTTGCTGGACTGGCTATAAGGGGAGGTTAGAGGCCGATAATTTTTTTTCAGGCGTGCGTCTGACCGTCTATGAGGGGAGGTTGGAGGCTGGTATTTTTTTTCAGGTGTGATGGAGCGGCTATGAGGGGAGATTGGAGGCTGGTATTTTTTTTCAGGCGTGCGTTGGACAGGCTATGAGGGGAGGTTGGAGGAAGATATTTTTTATTCAGGCATGCATTGGACCAGCTATGGGGGCAGGTTGGAGGCCAGTATTTTTATTTTCAGGCGTGTGTTGGACTGGCTATAAGGGGAGGCTTAAGGCTGGTATTTTTTCAAGCGTGTATTGGACTGGCTATGAGGGCAGGTTGGAGGCCGGTATTTGTTTTTCAAGCATGCGTTGGACCGGCTATGAGGGGAGGTTGGAGGCCGGAATTTTTCTTTTCAGGTATGCTTTGGACCGGCTGTGAAGGGAGGTTGGAGGCCTAGATTTGTTTTCAGGCATGTGTTGGACCAGCTAAGAATGGAGGTTGGAGACCGGTATGTATTTTTTTCAGGCGTACGTTGGACCGGCTATGAGGAGAGGTTGGAGGCCGGTATTTTTATATTCAGGCGTGCGTTTGACCGGCTATAAGGGGAAGTTGGAGGCCGATAATTTTTTTCAGGCGTGCATCTGACCGGCTATGAGGGGTGGTTGGAGGCCGGTATTTTTTAATCAGGCATGCGTTGGACCAGCTATGAGAGGAGTTTGGAGGCCGGTAATTTTTTTCAGGCATGCATTGGACCGGCTATGAGGGCAGATTGGAAGCCAGTAATTTTTTTTCAGGTGTGCATTGGACCGGCTATGAGGGGAGATTGGAGGCTGGTAATTTTTTTTCAGGCATGCTTTGGACCGGCTATGGAGGGGAGGTTGGAGGCCGGTATTTTATTTCAGGCGTGCATTGGATCGGCTATGAGGGGAGGTTGGAGGCCGGTATTTTTTGTATTTTTTTGCAGGCATGAGTTGGACTGGCTAAGAGGGAAGGTTGGAGGCTGGTATTTTTTTTTCAGGTGTGCGTTGGACTGCCTATGATGGGAGGTTGGAGGCCGTTATTTTTCTTTTCAGGCTTGCTTTGGACTGGCTATGAGGGGAGATTGGAGGCCTGTATTTTTTTTCATGCGTGTGTGGACCGGCTTTAAGGGAAGTTGTAGGCCGATATTTTTTTTCAGGCATGCATTGGACCGGCTATAAGGGGAGGTTGGAGGCCAGTGTTTTTTTCAGACGTGCATTGGACCGACTATGAGGGGAGCTTAGAGTCATGTATTTTTTTCAGGTGTGCGTTGGACCGGCTATGAGGGGAGGTTGGAGGCTGGTATTTTTTTTTTGCAGGCATGAGTTTGACCGGCTAAGAGGGGAGGTTGGAGGCCAGGATTTTTTTGCAGGCAAGAGTTGGCCCCGAAATGGGGGGAGGTTGGAGGCCAGTTTTTTTAATCAGGCGTGTGTTGGACTGGCAATGAGGAGAAGTTGGAGGCCGGTAATTTTTTTCAGGCGTGCGTTTGACTGGCTACGAGGGAAAGTTGGAGGCCAGTATTTTCATTTTCAGGCGTGTATTGGATCGGCTATAAGGGGAGGTTGGAGGCCGGTATTTTTTTATAGGTGTGCGTTGGACTGGCTATGAAGGAAGGTTGGAGGCTGTTTTTTTTTTTCAGATGTGCTTTGGACCGACTTTGAGGGGATGTTGGAGGCCGGTATTTTTTTTCAGGCATGTTGGAGCGGCTATGAGGGGAGGTTGGAAGCTGGTATTTTTATTGAGGTGTGTTGGACTGACTATAAGGGGAGGTTGGAGGCTGGTATTTTTTTGCAAGCGTGCGTTGGATTGGCAATGAGGGGAGGTTGGAGGCCAATATTTTTTTTCAGGCGTGCTTTGGACCGGCTATGGAGGGGAGGTTGGTGGCTGGTATTTTTATTTTCAGGTGTGTGTTGGACCTGCTATGAGGGTAGGTTGGAGTCCGGTATTTTTTTTCAAGCGTGTATTGGACCTGCTATAAAGGCAGGGTGGAGGCCGGTATGTTTTAATCAGGCTTGGGTTGGACCAGCTATGAGGGGAGGTTGGAGGCCGGTATTTTTTTTCAAGCGTGTATTGGACCTGCTATAAAGGCAGGGTGGACGCCGGTATGTTTTAATCAGGCTTGGGTTGGACCAGCTATGAGGGGAGGTTGGAGGCCGGTATTTTTTTTCAAGCATGCGTTGGACCGGATATGAGGGGAGATTGGAGGTAGTTTTTTTTTTTTCAGGCATGCATTGGACCAGCTATGAGGGGAGGTTGGAGGCCAGTTTTTTTTTTTTCTTGCAGGCATGAGTTGGATCGGCTAAGAGGGGAGGTTGGAGGCTGATATTTTTTTTTCAGGCGTGCGTTTGACCGGCTATGAGGGGAGGTTGGAGGTCGGTATTTTTTTTAGGTTTGCTTTCGACCAACTATGAGGGGAACTGCTAGGTTGGAGGTTGGAGGCCGTTTTTTTTCAGGTTTGCTTTGGACCGAATATGAGGGGAGGTTAGAGGCTGGTATTTTTTTCAAGCGTGCGTTGAACCGGCTATGAGGGGAGGTTGGAGACGTTGTTTTTTAGCAGGTGTGAGTTGGACTGGCTATGAGGGGAGGTTGGAGGCCGGTATTTTTATTCAGGCGTGTTGGAGCGGCTATGAGGGGAGGTTGGAGGCTGGTATTTTTCTTTCCAGTCGTGCGTTGGATCGGCTATGAGGGGAGGTTGGAGGCAGTTATTTTTCTTTTCTGGCGTACTTTGGAGTGAATATGAGTGGAGGTTGGAGGCCGGTATTTTTTTTCAGGCGTGAGTTGGATTGGCTATGAGGGGAGGTTGGAGGCCGGAACTTTTCTTTTCAGGCATGCTTTGGGCCGGATGTGAGGGTAGGTTGGAGACCTGGATTTTTTTTCAGGCGTGTGTTGGACCGGCTAAGAGGGGAGGTTGGAGGCCGGTATGTATTTTTTTTCAGGTGTGCATTTGACCGGCTATGAGGAGAGGTTGGAGGCCGGTATTTTTATATTCAGGCGTGTGTTGGACTGGCTATAAGGGGAGGTTGGAGGCTGATAGTTTTTTTTCAGGCGTGCGACTGACTGGCTATGAGGGGAAGTTGGAGGCCGGTATTTTTTTTCAGGTGTGATGGAACGGCTATGAGGGGAGGTTGAAGGCTGATATTTTTTAATCAGGCATATGTTGGACCAGCTATGAGAGGAGTTTGGAGGCCGGTAATTTTTTTCAGGCATGCGTTGGACTGGCTATGGGGGGAGGTTGGAGGCCAGTATTTTTATTTTCAGGTGTGTGTTGGACCAGCTATAAGGGGAGGTTTGAGGCTGGTATTTTTTTCAAACGTGAGTTGGACTGGCAATAACGGTAGGTTGGAGGCCAGTATTTTTTTCAAGCGTGAGTTGGACCACCTATGAGGGGAGGTTGGAGGCTGGAATTTTTCTTTTCAGGCATGCTTTGGACCGAATGTGAGGGGAGGTTGGAGGCCTGGATTTTTTTTCAGGTGTGTGTTGGACCACTTAAGAGGGAAGGTTGGAGGCCGGTGGTATGTATTTTTTTTTAGGCGTGCGTTGGACCGGTTATGAGGAGAGGTTGGAGGCCGGTATTTTTTTTCAGGTGTGATGGAGTGGCTATGAGGGGAGGTTGGAGGCTGGTATTTTTTTTCAGGCGTGCGTTGGACCAGCTATGGGGCAGGTTGGAGGCCAGTATTCTTATTTTCAGGCGTGTGTTGGACTGGCTATAAGGGGAGGCTTGAGGCTGGTATTTTTTTCAAGCGTGTATTGGACTGGCTATGAGGCCGGTATTTGTTTTTCAGGCATGCGTTGGACCGGCTATGAGGGGAGGTTGGAGGCCGGAATTTTTCTTTTCAGGCATGCTTTGGACCGGCTGTGAAGGGAGGTTGGAGGCCTGGATTTGTTTTCAGGCATGTGTTGGACCAGCTAAGAGTGGAGGTTGGAGGCTGGTATTTATTTTTTTTTCAGGCGTACGTTGGACCGGCTATGAGGAGAGGTTGAAGGCCGGTATTTTTATATTCAGGCGTGTGTTGGACCGGCTATAAGGGGAAGTTGGAGGCCGATAATTTTTTTCAGGCGTGTGTCTGACCGGCTATGAGGGGAGGTTGGAGGCCGGTATTTTTTAATCAGGCATGCGTTTGACCAGCTATGAGAGGAGTTTGGAGGCCGGTAATTTTTTTCAGGCATGCATTGGATCGGCTATGGGGGGGAGGTTGGAGGCCAGTATTTTTCTTTTCAGGCGTGTGTTGGACCGGCTATAAGGGGAGGTTTGAGGCTGGTATTTTTTTCAAGCGTGTATTTGACCGGCTATGAGGGCAGATTGGAGGCCAGTATTTTTTTTCAGGCGTGCATTGGACCGGCTATAAAGGCATGTTGGAGGCCAGAATTTTTTAATAAGGCATGCGTTGGACCAGCTATGAGGGGAGATTGGAAGCTGGTAATTTTTTTTCAGGTGTGCTTTGGACCGGCTATGGAGGGGAGGTTGGAGGCCGGTATTTTTTTTGCAGGCGTGAGTTGGACTGGCTAAGAGGGAAGGTTGGAGGCCGGAATTTTTTTGCAGGCGTGAGTTGGACTCGCTATGAGGGAAGGTTTGAGGCCGATATTTTTTCAGGCATGTTGGAGCGGCTATGAGGGGAGGTTGGAGGCCGGTATTTTTTAATCAGGCGTGCTTTGGGCCGGCAATGAGGAGAGGTTGGAGGCCTGTAATTTTTTTCAGGCATGCGTTGTACCGGCTATGAGGGGAGGTTGGAGGCCAGTATTTTAATTTTCAGGCGTGTGTTGGACCAGCTATAAGGGGAGGTTGGAGGCTGTTAAATTTTTCCAAGCGTGCGTTTGACTGGCTATGAGGGGAGGTTGGATGCTGGTATTTTTATTTCAGGTAAGTGTTGGACCGGCTATGAGGAGAGGTTGGAGGCCGGTATTTTTTTTCAAGCGTGTGTTGGACTGGCTATGAGGGGTGGTTGGAGGCTGGTATTTTTCTTTTCAGTCGTGCGTTGGACTGGCTATGAGGGGAGGTTTGAGTCCGGAATTTTTTTCAGGCGTGAGTTGGACCGGCTATGAGGGGAGGTTGGAGGCCGGAAATTTTCTTTTCAGGCATGCTTTGGACCAGATTTGAGGGGAGGTTGGAGACATGGATTTTTTTTTCAGGCGTTTGTTGGACAAGCTAAGAGGGGAGGTTGTAGGCCAGTATGTATTTTTTTCAGGCATGCATTGGACGGGCTATGAGGAGAGGTTGGAGGCTGGTATTTTTATATTCAGGCGTGTGTTGGACTGGCTATAAGGGGAGGTTGGAGGCTGATAATTTTTTTTCAGGTGTGCATCTGACTGGCTATGAGGGGAAGTTGGAGGCCAATATTTTTTTCAGGTGTGATGGAGCGGCTATTAGGGGAGGTTGGAGGCGGTATTTTTTAATCAGGCATAAGTTGGACCAGCTTTGAGAGGAGTTTGGAGGCCAGTATTTTTATTTTCAGGCATGTGTTGGACCGGCTATAAGGGGAGGTTTGAGGCTGGTATTTTTTCAAGCGTGTATTGGACTTGCTATGAGGGCAGGTTGGAGGCTGGTATTTGTTTTTCGGGCGTGCGTTGGACCAGCCATGAGGGGAGGTTGGAGGCTGGAATTTTTCTTTTCAGATATGTTTTGGACCATCTGTGAAGGGAGGTTGGAGGCCTGGATTGTTTTTCAGGAATGTGTTGGACAGGCTAAGAGTGGAGGTTGGAGGCCGGTGTGTATTTTTTTTCAGGCATGCTTTGGACCGCCTGTGAAGGGAGGTTGGAGGCCTGGATTTTTTTTCAAGAATGTGTTGGTCCGACTAAGAGTGGAGGTTGGAGGCCGGTATGTATTTTTTTTCAGGCGTGCGTTGGACCGGCTATGAGGAGAGGTTGGAGGCCAATAATTTTTTTCAGGCGTGTGTCTGACCGGCTATGAGGGGAGGTTGGAGGTCAGTATTTTTTAATCAGGTATACGTTGGACCAGCTATGAGAGGAGTTTGGAGGCCGGTAATTTTTTTCAGGCATGCGTTGGACCGGATATGGGGGAGGTTGGAGGCCAGTTTTTTTTATTTTCAGGCGTGTTTTGGATCGGCTATAAGGGGAGATTTGAGGCTGTTATTTTTTTCAAGCGTGTATTGGACTTGCTATGAGGGCAGGTTGGAGGCCGGCATTTGTTTTTCAGGCGTGCGTTGAACCAGCTATGAGGAGAGGTTGGAGGCCAATAATTTTTTTCAGGCGTGCGTCTGACCGGCTATGAGGGGAGGTTGGAGGCCGGTATTTTTTTTCAGGTGTGTTGGAGCGGCTATTAGGGGAGGTTGGAGGTTGGTATTTTTTAATCAGGCATACTTTGGACCAGCTATGAGAGGAGTTTGGAGGCCGGTAATTTTTTTCAGGCATGCGTTGGACCGGAATTTTTCTTTTCAGGCATGCTTTGGACCAGCTGTGAAGGGAGGTTGGAGGCCTAGATTTTTTTTTCAGGAACGTGTTGGACAGGCTAAGAGTGGAGGTTGGATGCCGGGATGTAATTTTTTAGGCATGCTTTGGACCGGCTGTGAAGGGAGGTTGGAGGCCGGAATTTTTTTTCAGGCGTGAGTTGGACTGGCAATAACGGTAGGTTGGAGGCCAGTATTTTTTTCAAGCGTGAGTTGGACCGCCTATGAGGGGAGGTTGGAGGCTGGAATTTTTCTTTTCAGGAATGCTTTGGACCGAATGTGAGGGGAGGTTGGAGGCCTGGATTTTTTTTCAGGTGTGTGTTGGACCACTTAAGAGGGGAGGTTGGAGGCCGGTATGTATTTTTTTTCAGGCGTGCGTTGGACCGGCTATGAGGAGAGGTTGGAGGCCGGTATTTTTATATTCAGGCGTTTGCTGGACTGGCTATAAGGGGAGATTGGAGGTCGATAATTTTTTTTCAGGCGTGCGTCTGACCGTCTATGAGGCGAGGTTGGAAGCTGGTATTTTTTTTCAGGTGTGATGGAGCGGCTATGAGGGGAGATTGGAGGCTGGTATTTTTTAGTCAGGCGTGCTTTGGGCCGGCAATGAGGAGAGGTTGGAGGCCTGTAATTTTTTTCAGGCATGCGTTGTACCGGCTATGAGGGGAGGTTGGAGGCCAGTATTTTAATTTTCAGGCGTATGTTGGACCGGCTATAAGGGGAGGTTGGAGGCTGTTAAGTTTTTCCAAGTGTGCATTTGACTGGCTATGAGGGGAGGTTGGAGGCTGGTATTTTTATTTCAGGTATGTGTTGGACCGGCTATGAGGAGAGGTTGGAGGCCGGTATTTTTTTCAGGCATGCGTTGGACCGGCTATGGGGGCAGGTTGGAGGCCAGTATTTTTATTTTCAGGCGTGTGTTGGACTGGCTATAAGGGGAGGCTTGAGGCTGGTATTTTTTCAAGCGTGTATTTGGACTGGCTATGAGGGCAGGCTGTTGGAGGCTGGTTTTTTTTAATCAGGCATGCTTTGGGATGGCAATGAGGAGAGGTTGGAGGCAGGTAATTTTTTTCAGGCATGCGTTGGACCGGCTATGTGTCGAGGTTGGAGGCCAGTAATTTCATATTCAGACGTGCATTGGACCGGCTATAAGGGGAGGTTGGAGGCCGGTATTTATTTTTATTTCAGGTGTGTGTTGGACCAGCTATGAGGAGAGGTTGGAGGCCGGTATTTATTTTTCGAGCATGTGTTGGAACAGCTATGAGGGGAGGTTGTAGGCTGGAATTTTTTTCAGGCATGCGGTGGACCGGCTATGAGTGGAGGTTGGAGGCTGATTTTTTTATAGGCATGCGTTGTACTGGCTATGAAGGGAGGTTGGATGCCGGTATTATTTTTTTAGGTCTGTTTTGCACCGACTATGAGGGGAGGTTGGAGGCTGGTATTTTTTTTCAGGCGTGTTGGAGCGGATATGAGGGGAGGTTGGAAGGCGGTATTTTTTAATCAAGCATGCGTTGGATGAGGGGAGGTTGGAGGCCGGTATATTTTTCAAGCGTGCTTTGGACTGGCTATGGAGGAGAGGTTGGAGGCTGGTATTTTTATTTTCAGGTGTGTGTTGGACCTGCTAAGAGCAGAGGTTGGAGGTTGGTATTTTTTTTTCAAGCGTGAATTGGACTGGCTATGAAGTCAAATTGGAGGCCGGTATTTTTTTTTTTTTTTTTTTTTTTAAATTCCTTTATTTTCACACTGAGTGGGTACAACCGTTTACATATTCAATTATACAACAGTGTTAGAAACAAGCAGGTGGAATACAAAAGTGAGTTTATAACCCGAGATATCAAAAGTAGCAAGGTCAGAATATCTGATTACTTAAATTAGCACCAAATTCACAGTTTGTGGGGATTATACCCCAACATAACACTACTGCCCAAAATTAGGATCTTGAGAGTGCTTCGGGGTCTTAGTTGCTTGGTTCAGTACTGATTCCCTACAGTGGTAGATTGCAACACTCAGTGAAAGATGGAGTTTTTTATTCCCAGTAAAAATAATAAAGGTGGGGTTCTAAGAAGCTATCAAACCCATACAAGGGACCAAATGAGAAGGTAGTTGATTTTAAGATTTACTTTATATCTGGCCGTAGGGAAACCCATGCATGAGAATGCGTTAAACAGAGACTGTTATCCCCAGGGATAGGTGGGGGAAATGTCAGGATAAGAGGGGGGGAGGGAGGGAGAGGAAAGGAAGGGGGGCAAAGAGGGGGGTAGAAGATGGTGGGTTAAGAGTAGAGGAGCGGAAGTACAGAAAGTATGAGAATATGAAATATAAGGAGGGTTGGCCTCCGCCTGATGTGTGGAGCATGTTCATTCAGTTGGCTTGGTTGCTGGATTTCTCCATTTCCTGGAGATATGCTTCCGTATATATAAAGTGCTGCCAGGGTCTCCAGGTTTCCCGAAAGGTCTCCTCCCTGTTGTACAGGGTAGCCGTGAGATCCTCCATATCCCTCAGTTCATTAACTTTAATGAACCACAAGGATTTCGCCGGTGGTCTCTCCGATTTCCAACACAGGGGAATGCATGCCTTTGCGGCGTTCAAAAGTTGAATGGTAAGAGAGGTCTTGTATTTTTTAATGGGTCGATCTGACAGATGGAGCAGACAGGCGGCAGGGTTCCCCTCCAGGGAAACACCCGTTAGGTGACCGATAGTGCGGGCCACTTCGAGCCAGAATGGAGCAAGTTTGGGACACGACCAAAAAATGTGTAGCATCGTCCCCTCCTCAGTACCACAACGCCAGCAGAGGCTGGGCAGCTGAGGGAAGAATCGGTGAAGGATGGCAGGGACCCTGTACCAGCGTGTCATGATTTTGTACCCAGTTTCTTGAACCCTGGTCGCAATGGAGGATTTCTGGGCAAAGTAAAGATTTTTTTGTCTCTGTACATCAGTGAATTGGATTCCAAGTTCCCCCTCCCATTTAGTGAGAAACGGGGGTACGTATCCCTCCTCCGGTTGAGTTAGGGATGAGTATATCAGTGACAGGCAGTGTCGTATCGGCTCCCCCCGGTGGCATATAAGCTCCAGTTCAGTAAGTTTGCGGGAAATTTCTGGTTTCCGTAGGCAACTGCGTAGAAAGTTCCTCAGCTGCAAACTGCTCCAGAAATCTAGGGGAGGGTCTGTCGCCACCGTCCCGACGTTAAGGGAGAGTTGGCCACTGGGCTCTATGAAGTCATGTAGATACAACTTGGTGTCTATTGCGAGTCGCTTAAATTGTGGGCTCTGTAATCCAGGTGGGAATTCCGGGTTACCCAGAATCGGGACCATGGGGGACGGCTGCGGGGACACAGATGTGTGCCGAAAAGCATCCCTAACTACCGTTAGGGTGCTGCCCAGAGTAGGGTGTGCTGTGATCTCCCTTGGTAACGATGTTGTGATCCAGGGCCAGCTCCTGGCCGTACCCCCAGAGTCCTCCTCTTCCATTGCAACCCAATGTTTCGCCTCAGCATGACAATGCCAGTCCACTAACCTAGTTAGGTGAACCGCTCTGTAGTAGGCCTTGATATCCGGCAGGCCCACCCCCCCCCTACTTTTCGCCAGATGGAGAAGCTGCAGTCGGACTCGCGGTTTACGGAGGGACCAGACAAATGCCCGGAACATAGAGTCAATCCGTTTAAAGAACGCTGGAGGCAGTCGAATGGGAAGTGCCTGAAGCAGGTATAGAACCCTTGGCAGAAGAGTCATTTTAAGGGCACTACATCTGCCGAACCACGTCAGCGTCAAGGAGTGCCAGTGTAGGAGGTCAGAAGAAGGCCGGTATTTTTTAATCAGGCGTGTGTTGGACCAGCTATGATGGGAGGTTGGAGCTGGTAATTATTTTTCAGCTGTGCTTTGGACCAGCTATGGAGGGAAGGTTGGAGGCCAGTATTTTTATTTTCAGGCATGCTTTTGACCAGCTATAAGGGGAGGTTGGAGGCCGGTAATTTTTTTTCAGGCGTGCTTTTGACCGGCTATGAGGGGAGGTTAAAGCCTAATATTTTTTTTTCAGGTGTGTGTTGGACCTGCTATGAGGGGAGGTTGGAGGCCGGTATTTTTTTCAAGCATGTATTGGACCAGCTATGAAGGCAGGTTGAAGGCCAGTATCTTTCTTTTCAGGCGTGCATTTGACTGGCTAAGAGGGGAGGTTGGAGGCCAGTATTTTTTTTTCAAGCATGCGTTGGACTGGATATGAGGGTAGGTTGGAGGTAGTTATTTTTCTTTTCAGGCGTGCTTTGGACTGGCTATGCGGAGAGGTTGGAGGCCTGTATTTTTTTCAGGCGTGCATTGGATCGGCTATGAGGGGAGTTTGGAGGCCGGATTATTTTTCAGGTGTGCTTTGGAATGACTATGAGGGGAGGTTGGAGGCATGTATTTTTTTTTCAGGTGTGCGTTGTACCAGCTATGAGGGGAGGTTGGAGGCCGGTAATTTTTTTCAAGTGTGCGCTTGACCGGCTATGAGGGGAGGTTGGAGGCCGGTATTTTTTTATAGGCGTGCGTTGGACTGGTTATAAAGGGAGGTTGGAAGACTGTATTTTTTTCAGGCGTGTTGGAGCGGCTATGAGGGGAGGTTGGAAGCTGGTATTTTTTATTCAAGCGTGTGTTGGACCAGCTATGAGGGGAGGTTGGAGGCCGGTAATTTTTTTCAGACGTGCGTTGTACCGGCTATGAGGGGAGTTTGGAGGCCAGTATTTTTATTTTCAGGCGTGTGTTGGACCAGCTATAAACGGAGGTTTGAGGTTGGTAATTTTTTTTCAGGCGTGCGTTTGACCGGCTATGAGGGGAGGTTGGAGGTCGGTATTTTTTTTTCATGCAAGCGTTGGACCGGCTATGAGGGGAGGTTGGAGGCTGGTATTTTTTTTCAGGTTTGCTTTTGACCAACTATGAGGGGAGGTTGGAGGCCGTTTTTTTTAAGGTTTGCTTTGGACCGAATATGAGGGGAGGTTAGAGGCCGGTATTTTTTTTCGAGCGTGTGTTGAACCGGCTATGAGGGGAGGTTGGAGCCGTTGTTTTTTGCAGGCGTGAGTTGGACCGGCTATGAGGGGAGGTTGGAGGCCGGTATTTTTTTTCAGGCGTGTTGGAGCAGCTATGAGGGGAGACTGGAGTAAGGTAGTTTTTTATCAGGCATGCGTTGGACCGGCTATGAGGAGAGGTTGGAGGCTGGTATTTTTATTTTCAGGCATGTGTTGGACTGGCTATAAGGGGAGGTTGGAAGCCGGTAATTTTTTTTCAAGCGTGTGTTTGACCGACTATGAGGGAAGATTGGAGGCCAGTATTTTTTTTCAGGCGTGCATTGGACCGGCTATAAAGGCATGTTGGAGGCCAGTATTTTTTAATCAGGCATGCATTGGACCAGCTATGAGGGGAGATTGGAGGCTGGTAATTTTTTTTCAGGCGTGCTTTGGACCGGCTATGGGGGCAAGTTTGGAGGCCGGATTTTTTTTCAGGTGTGCTTTGGAATGACTATGAGGGGAGGTTGGAGGCATGTATTTTTTTTTCAGGTGTGCGTTGTACCAGCTATGAGGGGAGGTTGGAGGCCGGTAATATTTTTCAAGTGTGCGCTTGACCGGCTATGAGGGGAGGTTGGAGGCCGGTATTTTTTATAGGCGTGCGTTGGACTGGTTATGAAGGGAGGTTGGAGGACGGTATTTTTTTCAGGTGTGTTGGAGCGGCTATGAGGGGAGGTTGGAAGCTGGTATTATTTATTCAAGCGTGCGTTGGACCAGCTATAAGGGGAGGTTGGAGGCCGGTAATTTTTTTCAGACATGCGTTGTACCGGCTATGAGGGGAGTTTGGAGGCCAGTATTTTTATTTTCAGGCGTGTGTTGGACCGGCTATAAACGGAGGTTTGAGGTTGGTAATTTTTTTTCAGGCGTGCGTTTGACCGGCTATGAGGGGAGGTTGGAGGTCGGTATTTTTTTTCATGCAAGCGTTGGACCGGCTATGAGGGGAGGTTGGAGGCTGCTATTTTTTTCAGGTTTGCTTTTGACCGACTATGAGGGGAGGTTGGAGGCCGTTTTTTTCAGGTTTGCTTTGGACCGAATATGAGGGGAGGTTAGAGGCCGGTATTTTTTTTCGAGCGTGCGTTGAACCGGCTATGAGGGGAGGTTTGAGTCGTTGTTTTTTGCAGGCGTGAGTTGGACCAGCTATGAGGGGAGGTTGGAGGCCGGTATTTTTTTTCAGGTGTGTTGGAGCAGCTATGAGGGGAGACTGGAGGCCGGTATTTTTTTATCAGGCATGCGTTGGACCGGCTATGAGGAGAGGTTGGAGGCTGGTATTTTTATTTTCAGGCATGTGTTGGACTGGCTATAAGGGGAGGTTGGAAGCCGGTAATTTTTTTTCAAACGTGTGTTTGACCGACTATGAGGGGAGGTTGGAGGCCGGTATTTTTTTTCAGGCGTGTTGGAGCAGCTATGAGGGGAGACTGGAGGCAGGTAGTTTTTTTATCAGGCATGCGTTGGACCGGCTATGAAGAGAGGTTGGAGGCTGGTATTTTTATTTTCAGGCATGTGTTGGACCGGCTATAAGGGGAGGTTGGAAGCCGGTAATTTTTTTTCAAGCGTGTGTTTGACCAACTACGAGGGCAGATTGGAGGCCAGTATTTTTTTTCAGGCGTGCATTGGACCGGCTATAAAGGCATGTTGGAGGCCAGTATTTTTTAATCAGGCATGTATTTTTTTTTCAGGTGTGCGTTGTACCAGCTATGAGGGGAGGTTGGAGGCCGGTAATTTTTTTCAAGTGTGCGCTTGACCGGCTATGAGGGGAGGTTGGAGGCCGGTATTTTTTTATAGGCGTGCGTTGGACTGGTTATGAAGGGAGGTTGGAGGCCGGTATTTTTTATAGGCGTGCGTTGGACTGGTTATGAAGGGAGGTTGGAGGACGGTATTTTTTTCAGGTGTGTTGGAGCGGCTATGAGGGGAGGTTGGAAGCTGGTATTATTTATTCAAGCGTGCGTTGGACCAGCTATAAGGGGAGGTTGGAGGCCGGTAATTTTTTTCAGACATGCGTTGTACCGGCTATGAGGGGAGTTTGGAGGCCAGTATTTTTATTTTCAGGGGTGTGTTGGACCGGCTATAAACGGAGGTTTGAGGTTGGTAATTTTTTTTCAGGCGTGCGTTTGACCGGCTATGAGGGGAGGTTGGAGGTCGGTATTTTTTTTCATGCAAGCGTTGGACCGGCTATGAGGGGAGGTTGGAGGCTGCTATTTTTTTCAGGTTTGCTTTTGACCGACTATGAGGGGAGGTTGGAGGCCGTTTTTTTCAGGTTTGCTTTGGACCGAATATGAGGGGAGGTTAGAGGCCGGTATTTTTTTTCGAGCGTGCGTTGAACCGGCTATGAGGGGAGGTTTAAGTCGTTGTTTTTTGCAGGCGTGAGTTGGACCAGCTATGAGGGGAGGTTGGAGGCCGGTATTTTTTTTCAGGCGTGTTGGAGCAGCTATGAGGGGAGACTGGAGGCCGGTATTTTTTTATCAGGCATGCGTTGGACCGGCTATGAGGAGAGGTTGGAGGCTGGTATTTTTATTTTCAGGCATGTGTTGGACTGGCTATAAGGGGAGGTTGGAAGCCGGTAATTTTTTTTCAAACGTGTGTTTGACCGACTATGAGGGGAGGTTGGAGGCCGGTATTTTTTTTCAGGCGTGTTGGAGCAGCTATGAGGGGAGACTGGAGGCAGGTAGTTTTTTTATCAGGCATGCGTTGGACCGGCTATGAAGAGAGGTTGGAGGCTGGTATTTTTATTTTCAGGCATGTGTTGGACCGGCTATAAGGGGAGGTTGGAAGCCGGTAATTTTTTTTCAAGCGTGTGTTTGACCAACTACGAGGGCAGATTGGAGGCCAGTATTTTTTTTCAGGCGTGCATTGGACCAGCTATAAAGGCATGTTGGAGGCCAGTATTTTTTAATCAGGCATGTATTTTTTTTTCAGGTGTGCGTTGTACCAGCTATGAGGGGAGGTTGGAGGCCGGTAATTTTTTTCAAGTGTGCGCTTGACCGGCTATGAGGGGAGGTTGGAGGCCGGTATTTTTTTATAGGCGTGCGTTGGACTGGTTATGAAGGGAGGTTGGAGGACGGTATTTTTTTTCAGGCGTGTTGGAGCGGCTGTGAGGGGAGGTTGGAAGCTGGTATTTTTTATTCAAGCGTGCGTTGGACCAGCTATGAGGGGAGTTTGGAGGCCAGTATTTTTATTTTCAGGCGTGTGTTGGACAGGCTATAAATGGAGGTTTGAGGTTGGTAATTTTTTTTCAGGCGTGCGTTTGACCAGCTATGAGGGGAGGTTGGAGGTTGGTATTTTTTTTCATGCGTGCGTTGGACCGGCTATGAGGGGAGGTTGGAGGCTGGTATTTTTTTTCAGGTTTGCTTTTGACCAACTATGAGGGGAGGTTGGAGGCCGTTTTTTTCAGGTTTGCTTTGGACCGAATATGAGGGGAGGTTAGAGGCCGGTATTTTTTTTCAAGCGTGCGTTGAACCGGCTATGAGGGGAGGTTGGAGCCGGTATTTTTTTTCAGGCGTGAGTTGGACCGGCTATGAGGGGAGACTGGAGGCAGGTTTTTTTTTATCAGGCATGCGTTGGACCGGCTATGAGGAGAGGTTGGAGGCTGGTATTTTTATTTTCAGGCATGTGTTGGACTGGCTATAAGGGGAGGTTGGAAGCCGGTAATTTTTTTCAAGCATGCTTTGGACCGGCTATGGAGGGGAGGTTGTAGGCCAGTATTTTTATTTTCAGGTGTGTGTTGGACCTGCTAAGAGCAGAGGAGGTCGGTATTTTTTTTCAGGCGTGAATTGAACTGGCCATGAAGTCAGGTTGGAGGCCTGTATTTTTTAATCAGATGTGTTTTTGACCAGCTATGGAGGGGAGGTTGGAGGCCAGTATTTTTATTTTCAGGCGTGTGTTGGACCGGCTATAAGGGGAAGTTGAAGGCCGGTAATTTTTTTTCAGGTGTGTGTTGGAGGCCATTATTTTTCTTTTCAAGCTTGTTTTGGACTGGCTATTAGGGGAGGTTGGAGACCTGTATTTTTTTTTCAGGCGTGTGTGGACCGGCTATTAGGGGAAGTTGGAGACCGATATTTTTTTCAGGCGTGTGTTGGACCGGCTATGAGGGGAGGTTGGAGGCCGGTATTTTTTTTCAGGCATGCGTTGGTCCGGCTATAAGGGGAGGTTGGAGGCCTTTTTTTTTGCAGGCGTGAGTTGGCCCGGATAAGAGGGGAGGTTGGAGGCCGGTATTTTTTTGCAGGCATGAGTTGGACCCGCTATGAGGGGAGGTTGGAGGCCAGTAATTTTTAATCAGGCGTGTGTTGGACTGGCAATGAGGAGAAGTTGGAGGCCGGTAATTTTTTTTCAAGTGTGCGTTTGACCGGCTATGAGGGGAGGTTGGAGGCCGGTATTTTTATTTCAAGTGTATGTTGGACTGGCTATGAGGGGAGGATGGAGGCTGGTATTTTTTTATAGGTGTGCGTTGGACTGGCTATGAAGGAAGGTTGGAGGCTGGTATTTTTGTTCAGGTGTGTGTTGGATTGGCTATGAGGGGAGGTTGGAGGCAGTTATTTTTCTTTTCTGGCGTACTTTGGACCGAATATGAGGGGAGGTTGGAGGCCGGTATTGTTTTCAGGCGTGTTTTGGACAGGCTATGAGGGAGGTTGGAGGCGGTGTTTTTTTGCAGACATGCGTACGACCGGCAATGAGGGGAGGTTGGAGGCCAGTATTTTTTTCAAGCGTGCTTTGGACCGGCTATGGAGGGGAGGTTGGAGGCCGGTATTTTTTTTTAGGTGTGCGTTGGACTGGCTATGAAGGAAGGTTGGAGGCCAGTAATTTTTTTTTCAGGTGTGCTTTGGACCAACTTTGAGGGGAATTTGGAAGCCGGTATTTTTTTTTCAAGCGTGTGTTGGATCGGCTATGAGGGGAGGTTGGAGGCTGGTATTTTTTTCAGGCGTGTTGGAGTGGCTATGAGGGGAGGTTGGAAGCTGGTATTTTTATTCAAGTGTGTTGGACCGACTATAAGGGGAGGTTGGAGGCCGGAATTTTTTTTCAAGCATGCATTGGACTGGCAACGAGGGGAGGTTGGAGGTCAATATTTTTTTCAGGCGTGCTTTGGACCGGCTATGGAGGGGAGGTTGGACTCCGGTATTTTTATTTTCAGGTGTGTGTTGGACCTGCTATGAGGGGAGGTTGGAGTCCGGATTTTTTTTCAAGCGTGTATTGGACTGGATATAAAGGCAGGGTGGAGGCCAGTATTTTTTAATTAGGCTTGGGTTTGACCAGATATGAGGGGAGGTTGGAGGTCGGTAATTTTTTTTCAGGCGTGTGTTGGACCGGCTATAAGGGGAGGTTGGAGGCCAGTATTTTTTTTTTCAGATCTGTGTTGGACCGGCTATGATGGGAGGTTGGAGGCCAGAATTTTTTTTCAGGTGTGCTTTTGAACGACTATGAGGGGAGGTTGGAGGCAAGTATTTTTTTTCAGGCATGCCTTGGACCGGCTATGAGGGGAGGTTGGGAGCCAGTATTTTTTATTGAAGGGAGCGTTGGACCGGCTATGAGGGGAGATTGGAGGCCGGTGATTTTTTTCAGATGTGCTTTGGACCGGCTATGAGGGGAGCTTGGAGGACGGTATTTTTATTTTCAGGGGTGTGTTGAACCGGCTATAAGGGGAGGTTTGAGGCTGGTAATTTTTTTTCAGGCGTGCGTTTGACCTGCAGGTTGGAGGCCAGTAATTTTTTTCCAGGCATGCGTTGGGCCAGCTATGAGGGGAGGTTGGAGGCCGGTATTTTTTTCAGGTTTGCTTTCAACCGACTATGAGGGGTTGGTTGGAGGCCGGTATTTTTTTCAAACGTGCGTTGGACCACTAATCATGGGAAGTTTGAGGCTGGTATTTTTTGTGCAGGCATGAGTTGGTCTGGCTATGAGGGGAGGTTGGAGGCCAGTATTTTTATTTTCAGGCATGTGTTGGACCGGATAAAAGGGGAAGTTGGAGGGTGGTATTTTTTTCAGGTTTGCTTTGGACCGAATATGAGGGGAGGTTGGAGGCAGTTATTTTTCTTTTCTGGCGTACTTTGGAGTGAATATGAGTGGAGGTTGGAGGCCGGTATTTTTTTTCAGGCGTGAGTTGGATCGGCTATGAGGGGAGGTTGGAGGCCGGAACTTTTCTTTTCAGGCATGCTTTGGGCCGGATGTGAGGGTAGGTTGGAGACCTGGATTTTTTTTCAGGCGTGTGTTGGACCGGCTAAGAGGGGAGGTTGGAGGCCGGTATGTATTTTTTTTCAGGTGTGCATTTGACCGGCTATGAGGAGAGGTTGGAGGCCGGTATTTTTATATTCAGGCGTGTGTTGGACTGGCTATAAGGGGAGGTTGGAGGCTGATAGTTTTTTTTCAGGCGTGCGACTGACTGGCTATGAGGGGAAGTTGGAGGCCGGTATTTTTTTTCAGGTGTGATGGAGCGGCTATGAGGGGAGGTTGAAGGCTGATATTTTTTAATCAGGCATATGTTGGACCAGCTATGAGAGGAGTTTGGAGGCCAGTAATTTTTTTCAGGCATGCGTTGGACTGGCTATGGGGGGAGGTTGGAGGCCAGTATTTTTATTTTCAGGTGTGTGTTGGACCAGCTATAAGGGGAGGTTTGAGGCTGGTATTTTTTTCAAACGTGAGTTGGACTGGCAATAACGGTAGGTTGGAGGCCAGTATTTTTTTCAAGCGTGAGTTGGACCACCTATGAGGGGAGGTTGGAGGCTGGAATTTTTCTTTTCAGGCATGCTTTGGACCGAATGTGAGGGGAGGTTGGAGGCCTGGATTTTTTTTCAGGTGTGTGTTGGACCACTTAAGAGGGAAGGTTGGAGGCCGGTGGTATGTATTTTTTTTTTAGGCGTGCGTTGGACCGGCTATGAGGAGAGGTTGGAGGCCGGTATTTTTTTTCAGGTGTGATGGAGTGGCTATGAGGGGAGGTTGGAGGCTGGTATTTTTTTTCAGGCGTGCGTTGGACCAGCTATGGGGCAGGTTGGAGGCCAGTATTCTTATTTTCAGGCGTGTGTTGGACTGGCTATAAGGGGAGGCTTGAGGCTGGTATTTTTTTCAAGCGTGTATTGGACTGGCTATGAGGCCGGTATTTGTTTTTCAGGCATGCGTTGGACCGGCTATGAGGGGAGGTTGGAGGCCGGAATTTTTCTTTTCAGGCATGCTTTGGACCGGCTGTGAAGGGAGGTTGGAGGCCTGGATTTGTTTTCAGGCATGTGTTGGACCAGCTAAGAGTGGAGGTTGGAGGCCGGTATGTATTTTTTTCAGGCATACGTTGGACCGGCTATGAGGAGAGGTTAAAGGCCGGTATTTTTATATTCAGGCGTGTGTTGGACCGGCTATAAGGGGAAGTTGGAGGCCGATAATTTTTTTCAGGCGTGCGTCTGACCGGCTATGAGGGGAGGTTGGAGGCCGGTATTTTTTAATCAGGCATGCGTTTGACCAGCTATGAGAGGAGTTTGGAGGCCGGTAATTTTTTTCAGGCATGCATTGGATCGGCTATGGGGGGGAGGTTGGAGGCCAGTATTTTTCTTTTCAGGCGTGTGTTGGACCGGCTATAAGGGGAGGTTTGAGGCTGGTATTTTTTTCAAGCGTGTATTTGACCGGCTATGAGGGCAGATTGGGGGCCAGTATTTTTTTTCAGGCGTGCATTGGACCGGCTATAAAGGCATGTTGGAGGCCAGAATTTTTTAATAAGGCATGCGTTGGACCAGCTATGAGGGGAGATTGGAAGCTGGTAATTTTTTTTCAGGTGTGCTTTGGACCGGCTATGGAGGGGAGGTTGGAGGCCGGTATTTTTTTTGCAGGCGTGAGTTGGACTGGCTAAGAGGGAACGTTGGAGGCCGGAATTTTTTTGCAGGCGTGAGTTGGACTCGCTATGAGGGAAGGTTTGAGGCCGATATTTTTTCAGGCATGTTGGAGCGGCTATGAGGGGAGGTTGGAGGCCGGTATTTTTTAATCAGGCGTGCTTTGGGCCGGCAATGAGGAGAGGTTGGAGGCCTGTAATTTTTTTCAGGCATGCGTTGTACCGGCTATGAGGGGAGGTTGGAGGCCAGTATTTTAATTTTCAGGCGTGTGTTGGACTGGCTATAAGGGGAGGTTGGAGGCTGTTAAATTTTTCCAAGCGTGCGTTTGACTGGCTATGAGGGGAGGTTGGATGCTGGTATTTTTATTTCAGGTAATTGTTGGACCGGCTATGAGGAGAGGTTGGAGGCCGGTATTTTTTTTCAAGCGTGTGTTGGACTGGCTATGAGGGGTGGTTGGAGGCTGGTATTTTTCTTTTCAGTCGTGCGTTGGACTGGCTATGAGGGGAGGTTTGAGTCCGGAATTTTTTTCAGGCGTGAGTTGGACCGGCTATGAGGGGAGGTTGGAGGCCGGAAATTTTCTTTTCAGGCATGCTTTGGACCAGATTTGAGGGGAGGTTGGAGGCATGGATTTTTTTTTCAGGCGTTTGTTGGACAAGCTAAGAGGGGAGGTTGTAGGCCAGTATGTATTTTTTTCAGGCATGCATTGGACGGGCTATGAGGAGAGGTTGGAGGCTGGTATTTTTATATTTAGGCGTGTGTTGGACTGGCTATAAGGGGAGGTTGGAGGCTGATAATTTTTTTTCAGGTGTGCATCTGACCGGCTATGAGGGGAAGTTGGAGGCCGGTATTTTTTTCAGGTGTGATGGAGCGGTTATTAGGGGAGGTTGGAGGCGGTATTTTTTAATCAGGCATAAGTTGGACCAGCTTTGAGAGGAGTTTGGAGGCCAGTATTTTTATTTTCAGGCATGTGTTGGACCGGCTATAAGGGGAGGTTTGAGGCTGGTATTTTTTCAAGCGTGTATTGGACTTGCTATGAGGGCAGGTTGGAGGCTGGTATTTGTTTTTCGGGCGTGCGTTGGACCAGCCATGAGGGGAGGTTGGAGGCTGGAATTTTTCTTTTCAGGTATGTTTTGGACCATCTGTGAAGGGAGGTTGGAGGCCTGGATTGTTTTTCAGGAATGTGTTGGACAGGCTAAGAGTGGAGGTTGGAGGCCGGTGTGTATTTTTTTTCAGGCATGCTTTGGACCGCCTGTGAAGGGAGGTTGGAGGCCTGGATTTTTTTTCAAGAATGTGTTGGTCCGACTAAGAGTGGAGGTTGGAGGCCGGTATGTATTTTTTTTCAGGCGTGCGTTGGACCGGCTATGAGGAGAGGTTGGAGGCCAATAATTTTTTTCAGGCGTGCGTCTGACCGGCTATGAGGGGAGGTTGGAGGTCAGTATTTTTTAATCAGGTATACGTTGGACCAGCTATGAGAGGAGTTTGGAGGCCGGTAATTTTTTTCAGGCATGCGTTGGACCGGATATGGGGGAGGTTGGAGGCCAGTTTTTTTTATTTTCAGGCGTGTTTTGGATCGGCTATAAGGGGAGATTTGAGGCTGTTATTTTTTTCAAGCGTGTATTGGACTTGCTATGAGGGCAGGTTGGAGGCCGGCATTTGTTTTTCAGGCGTGCGTTGAACCGGCTATGAGGAGAGGTTGGAGGCCAATAATTTTTTTCAGGCGTGCGTCTGACCGGCTATGAGGGGAGGTTGGAGGCCGGTATTTTTTTTCAGGTGTGTTGGAGCGGCTATTAGGGGAGGTTGGAGGTTGGTATTTTTTAATCAGGCATACTTTGGACCAGCTATGAGAGGAGTTTGGAGGCCGGTAATTTTTTTCAGGCATGCGTTGGACCGGAATTTTTCTTTTCAGGCATGCTTTGGACCAGCTGTGAAGGGAGGTTGGAGGCCTAGATTTTTTTTTCAGGAACGTGTTGGACAGGCTAAGAGTGGAGGTTGGACGCCGGGATGTAATTTTTTAGGCATGCTTTGGACCGGCTGTGAAGGGAGGTTGGAGGCCGGAATTTTTTTTCAGGCGTGAGTTGGACTGGCAATAATGGTAGGTTGGAGGCCAGTATTTTTTTCAAGCGTGAGTTGGACCGCCTATGAGGGGAGGTTGGAGGCTGGAATTTTTCTTTTCAGGCATGCTTTGGACCGAATGTGAGGGGAGGTTGGAGGCCTGGATTTTTTTTCAGGTGTGTGTTGGACCACTTAAGAGGGGAAGTTGGAGGCCAGTATGTATTTTTTTTCAGGCGTGCGTTGGACCGGCTATGAGGAGAGGTTGGAGGCCGGTATTTTTATATTCAGGCGTTTGCTGGACTGGCTATAAGGGGAGATTGGAGGTCGATAATTTTTTTTCAGGCGTGCGTCTGACCGTCTATGAGGCGAGGTTGGAAGCTGGTATTTTTTTTCAGGTGTGATGGAGCGGCTATGAGGGGAGATTGGAGGCTGGTATTTTTTAGTCAGGCGTGCTTTGGGCCAGCAATGAGGAGAGGTTGGAGGCCTGTAATTTTTTTCAGGCATGCGTTGTACCGGCTATGAGGGGAGGTTGGAGGCCAGTATTTTAATTTTCAGGCGTATGTTGGACCGGCTATAAGGGGAGGTTGGAGGCTGTTAAGTTTTTCCAAGTGTGCATTTGACTGGCTATGAGGGGAGGTTGGAGGCTGGTATTTTTATTTCAGGTATGTGTTGGACCGGCTATGAGGAGAGGTTGGAGGCCGGTATTATTTTCAGGCATGCGTTGGACCGGCTATGGGGGCAGGTTGGAGGCCAGTATTTTTATTTTCAGGCGAGTGTTGGACTGGCTATAAGGGGAGGCTTGAGGCTGGTATTTTTTCAAGCGTGTATTGGACTGGCTATGAGGGCAGGCTGTTGGAGGCTGGTATTTTTTTAATCAGGCATGCTTTGGGATGGCAATGAGGAGAGGTTGGAGGCAGGTAATTTTTTTCAGGCATGCGTTGGACCGGCTATGAGTCGAGGTTGGAGGCCAGTAATTTCATATTCAGACGTGCATTGGACCGGCTATAAGGGGAGGTTGGAGGCCGGTATTTATTTTTATTTCAGGTGTGTGTTGGACCAGCTATGAGGAGAGGTTGGAGGCCGGTATTTATTTTTCGAGCATGTGTTGGAACAGCTATGAGGGGAGGTTGTAGGCTGGAATTTTTTTCAGGCATGCGGTGGACCGGCTATGAGTGGAGGTTGGAGGCTGATTTTTTTATAGGCATGCGTTGTACTGGCTATGAAGGGAGGTTGGATGCCAGTATTATATTTTTAGGTCTGTTTTGCACCGACTATGAGGGGAGGTTGGAGGCTGGTATTTTTTTTCAGGCGTGTTGGAGCGGATATGAGGGGAGGTTGGAAGGCGGTATTTTTTAATCAAGCATGCGTTGGATGAGGGGAGGTTGGAGGCCGGTATATTTTTCAAGCGTGCTTTGGACTGGCTATGGAGGAGAGGTTGGAGGCTGGTATTTTTATTTTCAGGTGTGTGTTGGACCTGCTAAGAGCAGAGGTTGGAGGTTGGTATTTTTTTTTCAAGCGTGAATTGGACTGGCTATGAAGTCAAATTGGAGGCCGGTATTTTTTAATCAGGCGTGTGTTGGACCAGCTATGATGGGAGGTTGGAGCTGGTAATTATTTTTCAGCTGTGCTTTGGACCAGCTATGGAGGGAAGGTTGGAGGCCAGTATTTTTATTTTCAGGCATGCTTTTGACCAGCTATAAGGGGAGGTTGGAGGCCGGTAATTTTTTTTCAGGCGTGCTTTTGACCGGCTATGAGGGGAGGTTAAAGCCTAGTATTTTTTTTTCAGGTGTGTGTTGGACCTGCTATGAGGGGAGGTTGGAGGCCGGTATTTTTTTCAAGCATGTATTGGACCAGCTATGAAGGCAGGTTGAAGGCCAGTATTTTTCTTTTCAGGCGTGCATTTGACTGGCTAAGAGGGGAGGTTGGAGGCCAGTATTTTTTTTTCAAGCATGCGTTGGACTGGATATGAGGGTAGGTTGGAGGTAGTTATTTTTCTTTTCAGGCGTGCTTTGGACTGGCTATGCGGAGAGGTTGGAGGCCTGTATTTTTTTCAGGCGTGCATTGGATCGGCTATGAGGGGAGTTTGGAGGCCGGATTATTTTTCAGGTGTGCTTTGGAATGACTATGAGGGGAGGTTGGAGGCATGTATTTTTTTTTCAGGTGTGCGTTGTACCAGCTATGAGGGGAGGTTGGAGGCCGGTAATTTTTTTCAAGTGTGCGCTTGACCGGCTATGAGGGGAGGTTGGAGGCCGGTATTTTTTTATAGGCGTGCGTTGGACTGGTTATGAAGGGAGGTTGGAAGACTGTATTTTTTTCAGGCATGTTGGAGCGGCTATGAGGGGAGGTTGGAAGCTGGTATTTTTTATTCAAGCGTGCGTTGGACCAGCTATGAGGGGAGGTTGGAGGCCGGTCATTTTTTTCAGACGTGCGTTGTACCGGCTATGAGGGGAGTTTGGAGGCCAGTATTTTTATTTTCAGGCGTGTGTTGGACCAGCTATAAACGGAGGTTTGAGGTTGGTAATTTTTTTTCAGGCGTGCGTTTGACCGGCTATGAGGGGAGGTTGGAGGTCGGTATTTTTTTTCATGCAAGCGTTGGACTGGCTATGAGGGGAGGTTGGAGGCTGGTATTTTTTTTCAGGTTTGCTTTTGACCAACTATGAGGGGAGGTTGGAGGCCGTTTTTTTCAGGTTTGCTTTGGACCGAATATGAGGGGAGGTTAGAGGCCGGTATTTTTTTTTGAGCGTGCGTTGAACCAGCTATGAGGGGAGGTTGGAGCCGTTGTTTTTTGCAGGCGTGAGTTGGACCGGCTATGAGGGGAGGTTGGAGGCCGGTATTTTTTTTCAGGCGTGTTGGAGCAGCTATAAGGGGAGACTGGAGTAAGGTAGTTTTTTATCAGGCATGCGTTGGACCGGCTATGAGGAGAGGTTGGAGGCTGGTATTTTTATTTTCAGGCATGTGTTGGACTGGCTATAAGGGGAGGTTGGAAGCCGGTAATTTTTTTTCAAGCGTGTGTTTGCCCGACTATGAGGGAAGATTGGAGGCCAGTATTTTTTTTCAGGCGTGCATTGGACCGGCTATAAAGGCATGTTGGAGGCCAGTATTTTTTAATCAGGCATGCATTGGACCAGCTATGAGGGGAGATTGGAGGCTGGTAATTTTTTTTCAGGCGTGCTTTGGACCGGCTATGGGGGCAAGTTTGGAGGCCGGATTTTTTTTCAGGTGTGCTTTGGAATGACTATGAGGGGAGGTTGGAGGCATGTATTTTTTTTTCAGGTGTGCGTTGTACCAGCTATGAGGGGAGGTTGGAGGCCGGTAATTTTTTTCAAGTGTGCGCTTGACCGGCTATGAGGGGAGGTTGGAGGCCGGTATTTTTTATAGGCGTGCGTTGGACTGGTTATGAAGGGAGGTTGGAGGACGGTATTTTTTTCAGGTGTGTTGGAGCGGCTATGAGGGGAGGTTGGAAGCTGGTATTATTTATTCAAGCGTGCGTTGGACCAGCTATAAGGGGAGGTTGGAGGCCGGTAATTTTTTTCAGACATGCGTTGTACCGGCTATGAGGGGAGTTTGGAGGCCAGTATTTTTATTTTCAGGCGTGTGTTGGACGGCTATAAACGGAGGTTTGAGGTTGGTAATTTTTTTTCAGGCGTGCGTTTGACCGGCTATGAGGGGAGGTTGGAGGTCGGTATTTTTTTTCATGCAAGCGTTGGACCGGCTATGAGGGGAGGTTGGAGGCTGCTATTTTTTTCAGGTTTGCTTTTGACCAACTATGAGGGGAGGTTGGAGGCTGTTTTTTTCAGGTTTGCTTTGGACCGAATATGAGGGGAGGTTAGAGGCCGGTATTTTTTTTCGAGCGTGCGTTGAACCGGCTATGAGGGGAGGTTGGAGTCATTGCTTTTTGCAGGCGTGAGTTGGACCAGCTATGAGGGGAGGTTGGAGGCCGGTATTTTTTTTCAGGTGTGTTGGAGCAGCTACGAGGGGAGACTGGAGGCCGGTATTTTTTTATCAGGCATGCGTTGGACCGGCTATGAGGAGAGGTTGGAGGCTGGTATTTTTATTTTCAGGCATGTGTTGGACTGGCTATAAGGGGAGGTTGGAAGCCGGTAATTTTTTTTCAAACGTGTGTTTGCCCGAATATGAGGGGAGGTTGGAGGCCGGTATTGTTTTCAGGCGTGTTTTGGACAGGCTATGAGGGAGGTTGGAGGCGGTGTTTTTTTTGCAGACATGCGTAAGACCGGCAATGAGGGGAGGTTGGAGGCCAGTATTTTTTTTTAGGTGTGCGTTGGACTGGCTATGAAGGAAGGTTGGAGGCCAGTAATTTTTTTTTCAGGTGTGCTTTGGACCAACTTTGAGGGGAATTTGGAAGCCGGTATTTTTTTTTCAAGCGTGTGTTGGATCGGCTATGAGGGGAGGTTGGAGGCTGGTATTTTTTTCAGGCGTGTTGGAGTGGCTATGAGGGGAGGTTGGAAGCTGGTATTTTTATTCAAGTGTGTTGGACCAACTATAAGGGGAGGTTGGAGGCCGGAATTTTTTTTCAAGCATGCATTGGACTGGCAACGAGGGGAGGTTGGAGGTCAATATTTTTTTTCAGGCGTGCTTTGGACCGGCTATGGAGGGGAGGTTGGACTCCGGTATTTTTATTTTCAGGTGTGTGTTGGACCTGCTATGAGGGGAGGTTGGAGTCCGGATTTTTTTTCAAGCGTGTATTGGACTGGATATAAAGGCAGGGTGGAGGCCAGTATTTTTTATTTAGGCTTGGGTTTGACCAGATATGAGGGGAGGTTGGAGGTCGGTAATTTTTTTTCAGGCGTGTGTTGGACCGGCTATAAGGGGAGGTTGGAGGCCAGTATTTTTTTTTTCAGATCTGTGTTGGACCTGCTATGAGGAGAGGTTGGAGGCCGGTATTTTTTTTCAGTCATGCATTGGACTGGCTATAAGGGGAGGTTGAAGGCCGGTATTTTTTTTCAGGCGTGCGTTGGACCGGCTATGATGGGAGGTTGGAAGCCAGAATTTTTTTTCAGGTGTGCTTTTGAACGACTATGAGGGGAGGTTGGAGGCAAGTATTTTTTTTCAGGCATGGCTTGGACCGGCTATGAGGGGAGGTTGGGAGCCAGTATTTTTTATTCAAGGGAGCGTTGGACCGGCTATGAGGGGAGATTGGAGGCCGGTGATTTTTTTCAGATGTGCTTTGGACCGGCTATGAGGGGAGCTTGGAGGACGGTATTTTTATTTTCAGGGGTGTGTTGAACCGGCTATAAGGGGAGGTTTGAGGCTGGTAATTTTTTTTCAGGCGTGCGTTTGACCTACTACGAGGGGAGGTTGGAGGCCAGTAATTTTTTCCAGGCATGCGTTGGGCCAGCTATGAGGGGAGGTTGGAGGCCGGTATTTTTTTCAGGTTTGCTTTCAACCGACTATGAGGGGTTGGTTGGAGGCCGGTATTTTTTTCAAACGTGCGTTGGACCACTAATCATGGGAAGTTTGAGGCTGGTATTTTTTGTGCAGGCATGAGTTGGTCTGGCTATGAGGGGAGGTTGGAGGCCAGTATTTTTATTTTCAGGCGTGTGTTGGACCGGATAAAAGGGGAAGTTGGAGGGTGGTATTTTTTTCAGGTTTGCTTTGGACCGAATATGAGGGGAGGTTAGAGGCCGGTATTTTTTTTCAAGCGTGCGTTGGACCGGCTATGAGGGGAGGTTGGCAGCCAGTATTTTTTTTTCAGGCGTGTTGGAGCAGCTATGAGGGGAGATCGGAGGATGGTATTTTTTTATCTGGCATGCGTTGGAACAGCAATGAGGGGAGGTTGGAGGCTGGTGATTTTTTTCCAGGCATGCGTTGGGCCAGCTATGAGGGGAGGTTGGAGGCCGGTATTTTTTTCAGGTTTACTTTGGACCAACTATGAGGGGTTGGTTGGAGGCCGGTATTTTCTATAAACGTACGTTGGACCAGCAATCAGGGGAGGTTGGAGGCCGGTATTTTTTTTGCAGGCATGAGTTGGACTGGCTATGAGGGTAGGTTGGAGTCCGGTAATTTTTTCAAGTGTGTATTGGACTGGATATAAAGGCAGGGTGGAGGCCAGTATTTTTTAATTAGGCTTGGGTTGGACCAGCTATGAGGGGAGGTTGGAAGCCGGTAATTTTTTTTCAGGCGTGTGTTGGACCGGCTATAAGGGGAGGTTGGAGGCTGGTAATTTTTTCAGGCGTGCTTTTGACTGGCTATGAGGTGAGGTTTGAGGCCAGTATTTTTTTTCAGGCGTGCATTGGAGCGGCTATGAGGGGAGGTTGGAAGCCAGTATTTTTTATTCAAGCGAGCGTTGGACCAGCTATGAGGGGAGGTTGGAGGCCGGTATTTTTTTTCAGTCATGCATTGGACCGGCTATGATGGGAGGTTGGAGGCCAGAATTTTTTTTCAGGTGTGCTTTTGAACGACTATGAGGGGAGGTTGGAGGCAAGTATTTTTTTTCAGGCATGCCTTGGACCGGCTATGAGGAGAGGTTGGAGGCCGGTATCTTTTTAAAGGCGTGCATTGGACTGGCTATGAAGGGAGGTTGGAGACCGGTATTTTTTTCAGGTGTACTTTGGACCGACTATGCCTGGAAAAAAATTACCGGCCTCCAACCTCCCCTCATAGCCCGTCCAACGCACGCCAGATAAAAAATACCATCCTCCAATCTCCCCTCATAGCTGCTCCAACACGACTGAAAAAAAAATACCGGCTCCTATCTCCCCTCATAGCTGCTCCAACACACCTGAAAAAAAAATACCAGCCCCAACCTACCCTCATAGTCAGTCTGAATCATGCCTGCAAAAAAAACACCAACTCCAACCTCCCCTCATAGCCGGTCCAACGCACGATTGAAAAAAAATAGCGGTCTCTAACCTCCCCTCATATTCGGTCCAAAGCAAACCTGAAAAAAATACCAGCCTCAAACCTCCCCTCATAGCCGGTCAAACGCACTCCTGAAAAAAATTACCGGCCTCCAACTTCCCCTTATATCCGGTGCAACACACGCCTGAAAAAAAAATACCGGCCTCCAACCTTCCCTCATAGCCAGTCCAACTCATGCCTGCAAAAAAAATACTGGCCTCCAACCTCCCTTGATTGCTGATCCAACGCATGATTTTGGAGGCCGGTGATTTTTTTCAGATGTGCTTTGGACCGGCTATGAGGGGAGCTTGGAGGACGGTATTTTTATTTTCAGGGGTGTGTTGAACCGGCTATAAGGGGAGGTTTGAGGCTGGTAATTTTTTTTCAGGCGTGCGTTTGACCTGCTACGAGGGGAGGTTGGAGGCCAGTAATTTTTTTCCAGGCATGCGTTGGGCCAGCTATGAGGGGAGGTTGGAGGCCGGTATTTTTTTCAGGTTTGCTTTCAACCGACTATGAGGGGTTGGTTGGAGGCCGGTATTTTTTTCAAACGTGCATTGGACCACTAATCATGGGAAGTTTGAGGCTGGTATTTTTTGTGCAGGCATGAGTTGGTCTGGCTATGAGGGGAGGTTGGGGGCCAGTATTTTTATTTTCAGGCGTGTGTTGGACCGGATAAAAGGGGAAGTTGGAGGGTGGTATTTTTTTCAGGTTTGCTTTGGACCGAATATGAGGGGAGGTTAGAGGCCGGTATTTTTTTTCAAGCGTGCGTTGGACCGGCTATGAGGGGAGGTTGGCAGCCAGTATTTTTTTTTCAGGCGTGTTGGAGCAGCTATGAGGGGAGATCGGAGGATGGTAGTTTTTTATCTGGCATGCGTTGGAACGGCAATGAGGGGAGGTTGGAGGCCGGTGATTTTTTTCCAGGCATGCGTTGGGCCAGCTATGAGGAGAGGTTAGAGACCGGTATTTTTTTCAGGTTTACTTTGGACCAACTATGAGTGGAGGTTTGAGGCCAGTATTTTTTTTCAGGCGTGCATTGGAGCGGCTATGAGGGGAGGTTGGAAGCCAGTATTTTTTATTCAAGCGAGCGTTGGACCAGCTATGAGGGGAGATTGTAGGCCGGTGATTTTTTTCAGACGTCCGTTGGACTGGCTATGAGGGGAGCTTGAAGGACAGTATTTTTATTTTCAGGGGTGTGTTGAACTGGCTATAAGGGGAGGTTTGAGGCTGGTAATTTTTTCAGGTTTGCTTTCAACCGACTATGAGGGGTTGGTTGGAGGCCAGTATTTTTTTCAAACGTGTGTTGGACCAGTAATCAGGGGAAGTTTGAGACGGGTATTTTTTGTGCAGGCATGAGTTGGTCTGGCTATGAGGGGAGGTTGGAGGCCGGTATTTTTATTTTCAGGCGTGTGTTGGACCGGATAAAAAGGGAAGTTGGAGGGTGGTATTTTTTTCAGGTTTGCTTTGGACCGAATATGAGGGGAGGTTAGAGGCCGGTATTTTTTTTCAAGCGTGCGTTGGACCGGCTATGAGGGGAGGTTGGAGCCAGTGTTTTTTTTTTGCAGGCGTGAGTTTGACTGGCTATGAGGGGAGGTTGGCAGCCAGTATTTTTTTTCAGGCGTGTTGGAGCAGCTATGAGGGGAGATTGGAGGATGGTATTTTTTTATCTGGCATGCGTTGGACCGGCTATGAGGGGAGGTTGGAGGATGGTATTTTTTTCCAGGCGTGCGTTGGGCCAGCTATGAGGGGAGGTTGGAGGCCGGTATTTTTTTCAGGTTTGCTTTGGACCGACTATGAGGGGTTGGTTGGAGGCCGGTATTTTCTACAAACGTGCGTTGGACCAGCAATCAGGGGAGGTTGGAGGCTGGTATTTTCTTTGCAGGCATGAGTTGGACTGGCTATGAGGGGAGGTTGGAGGCTGGTATTTTTATTTTCAGGTGTGATGGACCGGATATAGGGGGGGTTGGAGGCCAGAATTTTTTTTCAGTCTTCAGTTTGACCAGCTTTAAGGGGAGGTTGCAGGCCAGGACCGGCTATGAAAGGAGGATGGAGGCTGGTATTTTTTTCAGATTTGCTTTGGATCGACTATGAGGGGGTGGTTGGAGGCCAGTATTTTTTTCAAACATGCGTTGGATCAGCAATCAAGGGAGGTTGGAGGCCAGTATTTTTTTTTGCAGGCATGAGTTGGACTGGCTATGAGGGAAGGTTGGAGGCCGGTATTTTTTTTTCAGGCGTGTGTTGCACCGGATATAAGGGGAAGTTGGAGGCCGGTAATTTTTTTCAGGAGTGCGTTTGACCGGCTATGAGGGGAGGTTTGAGGCTGGTATTTTTTTCAGGTTTGCTTTGGACCGAATATGAGGGGAGGTTAGAGACCGCTATTTTTTTTCAATCGTGCGTTGGACCGGCTATGAGGGGAGGTTGGAGTTGGTGTTTTTTTTGCAGGCATGATTCAGACTGACTATGAGGGTAGGTTGGGGCTGGTATTTTTTTTTCAGGTGTGTTGGAGCAGCTATGAGGGGAGATAGGAGCCGGTATTTTTTTTTCAGTCGTGTTGGAGCAGCTATGAGGGGAGATTGGAGGATGGTATTTTTTATCTGGCGTGCGTTGGACGGGCTATGAGGGGAGGTTGGAGGCCGGTAATTTTTTTCCAGGCATGCGTTGGACCGGCTATAAGGGGAGGTTGGATGCCGGTATTTTTTTTCAGGCATGCGTTTGACCGGCTATGAGGGGAGGTTGGAGGCCGGTAATTTTTTTCCAGGCATGCGTTGGACCGGCTATGAGGGGAGGTTGGATGCCGGTATTTTTTTTCAGGCATGCGTTTGACCGGCTATGAGGGGAGGTTGGAGGCCGGTATTTTTATTCAGGTGTGTGTTGGACCGGCTATGAGGGAAGGTTGGAGGCCGGTATTTTTTTCAGGCATGCTTTGGCCCGGCTATGAGGGGAGGTTGGAGACCAGTATTTTTTTTTCAGATGTGCGTTGGAACGGCTATGAGGGGAGGTTGGAGGCTGTTATTTTTCTTTTCTGGCATGCTTTGGACCGGCTATAAAGGGAGGTTGGAGGCCTGTTTTGTTTTTTTGAGGCGTGTGTTGGACCGGCTATGAGGGGAGGTTGAAGGCCGATTTTTTTTTCATAAGTGTGTTTGACCGGCTATGAGGGGTGATTGGAGGCTGGTATTTTTTTTCATGCAAGCGTTGGACCGGCTATGAGGGGAGGTTGGAGGCTGCTATTTTTTTCAGGTTTGCTTTTGACCGACTATGAGGGGAGGTTGGAGGCCGTTTTTTTCAGGTTTGCTTTGGACCGAATATGAGGGGAGGTTAGAGGCCGGTATTTTTTTTCGAGCGTGCGTTGAACCGGCTATGAGGGGAGGTTTGAGTCGTTGTTTTTTGCAGGCGTGAGTTGGACCAGCTATGAGGGGAGGTTGGAGGCCGGTATTTTTTTTCAGGTGTGTTGGAGCAGCTATGAGGGGAGACTGGAGGCCGGTATTTTTTTATCAGGCATGCGTTGGACCGGCTATGAGGAGAGGTTGGAGGCTGGTATTTTTATTTTCAGGCATGTGTTGGACTGGCTATAAGGGGAGGTTGGAAGCCGGTAATTTTTTTTCAAACGTGTGTTTGACCGACTATGAGGGGAGGTTGGAGGCCGGTATTTTTTTTCAGGCGTGTTGGAGCAGCTATGAGGGGAGACTGGAGGCAGGTAGTTTTTTTATCAGGCATGTGTTGGACCGGCTATGAAGAGAGGTTGGAGGCTGGTATTTTTATTTTCAGGCATGTGTTGGACCGGCTATAAGGGGAGGTTGGAAGCCGGTAATTTTTTTTCAAGCGTGTGTTTGACCAACTACGAGGGCAGATTGGAGGCCAGTATTTTTTTTCAGGCGTGCATTGGACCGGCTATAAAGGCATGTTGGAGGCCAGTATTTTTTAATCAGGCATGTATTTTTTTTTCAGGTGTGCGTTGTACCAGCTATGAGGGGAGGTTGGAGGCCGGTAATTTTTTTCAAGTGTGCGCTTGACCGGCTATGAGGGGAGGTTGGAGGCCGGTATTTTTTTATAGGCGTGCGTTGGACTGGTTATGAAGGGAGGTTGGAGGACGGTATTTTTTTTCAGGCGTGTTGGAGCGGCTGTGAGGGGAGGTTGGAAGCTGGTATTTTTTATTCAAGCGTGCGTTGGACCAGCTATGAGGGGAGTTTGGAGGCCAGTATTTTTATTTTCAGGCGTGTGTTGGACAGGCTATAAATGGAGGTTTGAGGTTGGTAATTTTTTTTCAGGCGTGCGTTTGACCAGCTATGAGGGGAGGTTGGAGGTTGGTATTTTTTTTCATGCGTGCGTTGGACCGGCTATGAGGGGAGGTTGGAGGCTGGTATTTTTTTTCAGGTTTGCTTTTGACCAACTATGAGGGGAGGTTGGAGGCCGTTTTTTTCAGGTTTGCTTTGGACCGAATATGAGGGGAGGTTAGAGGCCGGTATTTTTTTCAAGCGTGCGTTGAACCGGCTATGAGGGGAGGTTGGAGCCGGTATTTTTTTTCAGGCGTGAGTTGGACCGGCTATGAGGGGAGACTGGAGGCAGGTTTTTTTTATCAGGCATGCGTTGGACCGGCTATGAGGAGAGGTTGGAGGCTGGTATTTTTATTTTCAGGCATGTGTTGGACTGGCTATAAGGGGAGGTTGGAAGCCGGTATTTTTTTTCAAGCATGCTTTGGACCGGCTATGGAGGGGAGGTTGTAGGCCAGTATTTTTATTTTCAGGTGTGTGTTGGACCTGCTAAGAGCGGAGGTTGGAGGTCGGTATTTTTTTTCAGGTGTGAATTGAACTGGCCATGAAGTCAGGTTGGAGGCCTGTATTTTTTAATCAGATGTGTTTTTGACCAGCTATGGAGGGGAGGTTGGAGGCCAGTATTTTTATTTTCAGGCGTGTGTTGGACCGGCTATAAGGGGAAGTTGAAGGCCGGTAATTTTTTTTCAGGTGTGTGTTGGAGGCCATTATTTTTCTTTTCAAGCTTGTTTTGGACTGGCTATTAGGGGAGGTTGGAGACCTGTATTTTTTTTTCAGGCGTGTGTGGACCGGCTATTAGGGGAAGTTGGAGACCGATATTTTTTTCAGGCGTGTGTTGGACCGGCTATGAGGGGAGGTTGGAGGCCGGTATTTTTTTTCAGGCATGCGTTGGTCCGGCTATAAGGGGAGGTTGGAGGCCTTTTTTTTTGCAGGCGTGAGTTGGCCCGGATAAGAGGGGAGGTTGGAGGCCGGTATATTTTTGCAGGCATGAGTTGGACCCGCTATGAGGGGAGGTTGGAGGCCAGTAATTTTTAATCAGGCGTGTGTTGGACTGGCAATGAGGAGAAGTTGGAGGCCGGTAATTTTTTTTCAAGTGTGCGTTTGACCGGCTATGAGGGGAGGTTGGAGGCCGGTATTTTTATTTCAAGCGTATGTTGGACTGGCTATGAGGTGAGGTTGGAGGCTGGTATTTTTTTAGGCATGTATTGGACTGGCTATGAGGGGAGGTTGGAGGCTGGTATTTTTTTATAGGTGTGCGTTGGACTGGCTATGAAGGAGGGTTGGAGGCTGGTATTTTTGTTCAGGTGTGTGTTGGATCGGCTATGAGGGGAGGTTGGAGGCAGTTATTTTTCTTTTCTGGCGTACTTTGGACCGAATATGAGGGGAGGTTGGAGGCCGGTATTGTTTTCAGGCGTGTTTTGGACAGGCTATGAGGGAGGTTGGAGGCGGTGTTTTTTTGCAGACATGCGTACGACCGGCAATGAGGGGAGGTTGGAGGCCAGTATTTTTTTCAAGCGTGCTTTGGACCGGCTATGGAGGGGAGGTTGGAGGCCGGTATTTTTTTTTAGGTGTGCGTTGGACTGGCTATGAAGGAAGGTTGGAGGCCAGTAATTTTTTTTTCAGGTGTGCTTTGGACCAACTTTGAGGGGAATTTGGAAGCCGGTATTTTTTTTTCAAGCGTGTGTTGGATCGGCTATGAGGGGAGGTTGGAGGCTGGTATTTTTTTCAGGCGTGTTGGAGTGGCTATGAGGGGAGGTTGGAAGCTGGTATTTTTATTCAAGTGTGTTGGACCGACTATAAGGGGAGGTTGGAGGCCGGAATTTTTTTTCAAGCATGCATTGGACTGGCAACGAGGGGAGGTTGGAGGTCAATATTTTTTTCAGGCGTGCTTTGGACCAGCTATGGAGGGGAGGTTGGACTCCGGTATTTTTATTTTCAGGTGTGTGTTGGACCTGCTATGAGGGGAGGTTGGAGTCCGGATTTTTTTTCAAGCGTGTATTGGACTGGATATAAAGGCAGGGTGGAGGCCAGTATTTTTTAATTAGGCTTGGGTTTGACCAGATATGAGGGGAGGTTGGATGTCGGTAATTTTTTTTCAGGCATGTGTTGGACCGGCTATAAGGGGAGGTTGGAGGCCAGTATTTTTTTTTTCAGATCTGTGTTGGACCGGCTATGATGGGAGGTTGGAGGCCAGAATTTTTTTTCAGGTGTGCTTTTGAACGACTATGAGGGGAGGTTGGAGGCAAGTATTTTTTTTCAGGCATGCCTTGGACCGGCTATGAGGGGAGGTTGGGAGCCAGTATTTTTTATTCAAGGGAGCGTTGGACCGGCTATGAGGGGAGATTGGAGGCCGGTGATTTTTTTCAGATGTGCTTTGGACCGGCTATGAGGGGAGCTTGGAGGACGGTATTTTTATTTTCAGGGGTGTGTTGAACCGGCTATAAGGGGAGGTTTGAGGCTGGTAATTTTTTTTCAGGCGTGCGTTTGACCTGCTACGAGGGGAGGTTGGAGGCCAGTAATTTTTTTCCAGGCATGCGTTGGGCCAGCTATGAGGGGAGGTTGGAGGCCGGTATTTTTTTCAGGTTTGCTTTCAACCGACTATGAGGGGTTGGTTGGAGGCCGGTATTTTTTTCAAACGTGCGTTGGACCACTAATCATGGGAAGTTTGAGGCTGGTATTTTTTGTGCAGGCATGAGTTGGTCTGGCTATGAGGGGAGGTTGGAGGCCAGTATTTTTATTTTCAGGCATGTGTTGGACCGGATAAAAGGGGAAGTTGGAGGGTGGTATTTTTTTCAGGTTTGCTTTGGACCGAATATGAGGGGAGGTTGGAGGCAGTTATTTTTCTTTTCTGGCGTACTTTGGAGTGAATATGAGTGGAGGTTGGAGGCCGGTATTTTTTTTCAGGCGTGAGTTGGATCGGCTATGAGGGGAGGTTGGAGGCCGGAACTTTTCTTTTCAGGCATGCTTTGGGCCGGATGTGAGGGTAGGTTGGAGACCTGGATTTTTTTTCAGGCGTGTGTTAGACCGGCTAAGAGGGGAGGTTGGAGGCCGGTATGTATTTTTTTTCAGGTGTGCATTTGACCGGCTATGAGGAGAGGTTGGAGGCCGGTATTTTTATATTCAGGCGTGTGTTGGACTGGCTATAAGGGGAGGTTGGAGGCTGATAGTTTTTTTTCAGGCGTGCGACTGACTGGCTATGAGGGGAAGTTGGAGGCCGGTATTTTTTTTCAGGTGTGATGGAGCGGCTATGAGGGGAGGTTGAAGGCTGATATTTTTTAATCAGGCATATGTTGGACCAGCTATGAGAGGAGTTTGGAGGCCGGTAATTTTTTTCAGGCATGCGTTGGACTGGCTATGGGGGGAGGTTGGAGGCCAGTATTTTTATTTTCAGGTGTGTGTTGGACCAGCTATAAGGGGAGGTTTGAGGCTGGTATTTTTTTCAAACGTGAGTTGGACTAGTAATAACGGTAGGTTGGAGGCCAGTATTTTTTTCAAGCGTGAGTTGGACCACCTATGAGGGGAGGTTGGAGGCTGGAATTTTTCTTTTCAGGCATGCTTTGGACCGAATGTGAGGGGAGGTTGGAGGCCTGGATTTTTTTTCAGGTGTGTGTTGGACCACTTAAGAGGGAAGGTTGGAGGCCGGTGGTATGTATTTTTTTTTTAGGCGTGCGTTGGACCGGCTATGAGGAGAGGTTAGAGGCCGGTATTTTTTTTCAGGTGTGATGGAGTGGCTATGAGGGGAGGTTGGAGGCTGGTATTTTTTTTCAGGCGTGCGTTGGACCAGCTATGGGGCAGGTTGGAGGCCAGTATTCTTATTTTCAGGCGTGTGTTGGACTGGCTATAAGGGGAGGCTTGAGGCTGGTATTTTTTTCAAGCGTGTATTGGACTGGCTATGAGGCCGGTATTTGTTTTTCAGGCATGCGTTGGACCGGCTATGAGGGGAGGTTGGAGGCCGGAATTTTTCTTTTCAGGCATGCTTTGGACCGGCTGTGAAGGGAGGTTGGAGGCCTGGATTTGTTTTCAGGCATGTGTTGGACCAGCTAAGAGTGGAGGTTGGAGGCCGGTATGTATTTTTTTCAGGCATACGTTGGACCGGCTATGAGGAGAGGTTGAAGGCCGGTATTTTTATATTCAGGCGTGTGTTGGACCGGCTATAAGGGGAAGTTGGAGGCCGATAATTTTTTTCAGGCGTGCGTCTGACCGGCTATGAGGGGAGGTTGGAGGCCGGTATTTTTTAATCAGGCATGCATTTGACCAGCTATGAGAGGAGTTTGGAGGCCGGTAATTTTTTTCAGGCATGCATTGGATCGGCTATGGGGGGGAGGTTGGAGGCCAGTATTTTTCTTTTCAGGCGTGTGTTGGACCGGCTATAAGGGGAGGTTTGAGGCTGGTATTTTTTTCAAGCGTGTATTTGACCGGCTATGAGGGCAGATTGGAGGCCAGTATTTTTTTTCAGGCGTGCATTGGACCGGCTATAAAGGCATGTTGGAGGCCAGAATTTTTTAATAAGGCATGCGTTGGACCAGCTATGAGGGGAGATTGGAAGCTGGTAATTTTTTTTCAGGTGTGCTTTGGACCGGCTATGGAGGGGAGGTTGGAGGCCGGTATTTTTTTTGCAGGCGTGAGTTGGACTGGCTAAGAGGGAAGGTTGGAGGCCGGAATTTTTTTGCAGGCGTGAGTTGGACTCGCTATGAGGGAAGGTTTGAGGCCGATATTTTTTCAGGCATGTTGGAGCAGCTATGAGGGGAGGTTGGAGGCCGGTATTTTTTAATCAGGCGTGCTTTGGGCCGGCAATGAGGAGAGGTTGGAGGCCTGTAATTTTTTTCAGGCATGCGTTGTACCGGCTATGAGGGGAGGTTGGAGGCCAGTATTTTAATTTTCAGGCGTGTGTTGGACTGGCTATAAGGGGAGGTTGGAGGCTGTTAAATTTTTCCAAGCGTGCGTTTGACTGGCTATGAGGGGAGGTTGGATGCTGGTATTTTTATTTCAGGTAAGTGTTGGACCGGCTATGAGGAGAGGTTGGAGGCCGGTATTTTTTTTCAAGCGTGTGTTGGACTGGCTATGAGGGGTGGTTGGAGGCTGGTATTTTTCTTTTCAGTCGTGCGTTGGACTGGCTATGAGGGGAGGTTTGAGTCCGGAATTTTTTTCAGGCGTGAGTTGGACCGGCTATGAGGGGAGGTTGGAGGCCGGAAATTTTCTTTTCAGGCATGCTTTGGACCAGATTTGAGGGGAGGTTGGAGACATGGATTTTTTTTCAGGCGTTTGTTGGACAAGCTAAGAGGGGAGGTTGTAGGCCAGTATGTATTTTTTTCAGGCATGCATTGGACGGGCTATGAGGAGAGGTTGGAGGCTGGTATTTTTATATTTAGGCGTGTGTTGGACTGGCTATAAGGGGAGGTTGGAGGCTGATAATTTTTTTTCAGGTGTGCATCTGACCGGCTATGAGGGGAAGTTGGAGGCCGGTATTTTTTTCAGGTGTGATGGAGCGGTTATTAGGGGAGGTTGGAGGCGGTATTTTTTAATCAGGCATAAGTTGGACCAGCTTTGAGAGGAGTTTGGAGGCCAGTATTTTTATTTTCAGGCATGTGTTGGACCGGCTATAAGGGGAGGTTTGAGGCTGGTATTTTTTCAAGCGTGTATTGGACTTGCTATGAGGGCAGGTTGGAGGCTGGTATTTGTTTTTCGGGCGTGCGTTGGACCAGCCATGAGGGGAGGTTGGAGGCTGGAATTTTTCTTTTCAGGTATGTTTTGGACCATCTGTGAAGGGAGGTTGGAGGCCTGGATTGTTTTTCAGGAATGTGTTGGACAGGCTAAGAGTGGAGGTTGGAGGCCGGTGTGTATTTTTTTTCAGGCATGCTTTGGACCGCCTGTGAAGGGAGGTTGGAGGCCTGGATTTTTTTTCAAGAATGTGTTGGTCCGACTAAGAGTGGAGGTTGGAGGCCGGTATGTATTTTTTTTCAGGCGTGCGTTGGACCGGCTATGAGGAGAGGTTGGAGGCCAATAATTTTTTTCAGGCGTGCGCCTGACCGGCTATGAGGGGAGGTTGGAGGTCAGTATTTTTTAATAAGGTATACGTTGGACCAGCTATGAGAGGAGTTTGGAGGCCGGTAATTTTTTTCAGGCATGCGTTGGACCGGATATGGGGGAGGTTGGAGGCCAGTTTTTTTTATTTTCAGGCGTGTTTTGGATCGGCTATAAGGGGAGATTTGAGGCTGTTATTTTTTTCAAGCGCGTATTGGACTTGCTATGAGGGCAGGTTGGAGGCCGGCATTTGTTTTTCAGGCGTGCGTTGAACCGGCTATGAGGAGAGGTTGGAGGCCAATAATTTTTTTCAGGCGTGCGTCTGACCGGCTATGAGGGGAGGTTGGAGGCCGGTATTTTTTTTCAGGTGTGTTGGAGCGGCTATTAGGGGAGGTTGGAGGTTGGTATTTTTTAATCAGGCATACTTTGGACCAGCTATGAGAGGAGTTTGGAGGCCGGTAATTTTTTTCAGGCATGCGTTGGACCGGAATTTTTCTTTTCAGGCATGCTTTGGACCAGCTGTGAAGGGAGGTTGGAGGCCTAGATTTTTTTTTCAGGAACGTGTTGGACAGGCTAAGAGTGGAGGTTGGACGCCGGGATGTAATTTTTTAGGCATGCTTTGGACCGGCTGTGAAGGGAGGTTGGAGGCCGGAATTTTTTTTCAGGCGTGAGTTGGACTGGCAATAATGGTAGGTTGGAGGCCAGTATTTTTTTCAAGCGTGAGTTGGACCGCCTATGAGGGGAGGTTGGAGGCTGGAATTTTTCTTTTCAGGCATGCTTTGGACCGAATGTGAGGGGAGGTTGGAGGCCTGGATTTTTTTTCAGGTGTGTGTTGGACCACTTAAGAGGGGAAGTTGGAGGCCAGTATGTATTTTTTTTCAGGCGTGCGTTGGACCGGCTATGAGGAGAGGTTGGAGGCCGGTATTTTTATATTCAGGCGTTTGCTGGACTGGCTATAAGGGGAGATTGAAGGTCGATAATTTTTTTTCAGGCGTGCGTCTGACCGTCTATGAGGCGAGGTTGGAAGCTGGTATTTTTTTTCAGGTGTGATGGAGCGGCTATGAGGGGAGATTGGAGGCTGGTATTTTTTAGTCAGGCGTGCTTTGGGCCGGCAATGAGGAGAGGTTGGAGGCCTGTAATTTTTTTCAGGCATGCGTTGTACCGGCTATGAGGGGAGGTTGGAGGCCAGTATTTTAATTTTCAGGCGTATGTTGGACCGGCTATAAGGGGAGGTTGGAGGCTGTTAAGTTTTTCCAAGTGTGCATTTGACTGGCTATGAGGGGAGGTTGGAGGCTGGTATTTTTATTTCAGGTATGTGTTGGACCGGCTATGAGGAGAGGTTGGAGGCCGGTATTATTTTCAGGCATGCGTTGGACCGGCTATGGGGGCAGGTTGGAGGCCAGTATTTTTATTTTCAGGCGTGTGTTGGACTGGCTATAAGGGGAGGCTTGAGGCTGGTATTTTTTCAAGCGTGTATTGGACTGGCTATGAGGGCAGGCTGTTGGAGGCTGGTATTTTTTTAATCAGGCATGCTTTGGGATGGCAATGAGGAGAGGTTGGAGGCAGGTAATTTTTTTCAGGCATGCGTTGGACCGGCTATGAGTCGAGGTTGGAGGCCAGTAATTTCATATTCAGACGTGCATTGGACCGGCTATAAGGGAAGGTTGGAGGCCGGTATTTATTTTTATTTCAGGTGTGTGTTGGACCAGCTATGAGGAGAGGTTGGAGGCCGGTATTTATTTTTCGAGCATGTGTTGGAACAGCTATGAGGGGAGGTTGTAGGCTGGAATTTTTTTCAGGCATGCGGTGGACCGGCTATGAGTGGAGGTTGGAGGCTGATTTTTTTATAGGCATGCGTTGTACTGGCTATGAAGGGAGGTTGGATGCCGGTATTATTTTTTTAGGTCTGTTTTGCACCGACTATGAGGGGAGGTTGGAGGCTGGTATTTTTTTTCAGGCGTGTTGGAGCGGATATGAGGGGAGGTTGGAAGGCGGTATTTTTTAATCAAGCATGCGTTGGATGAGGGGAGGTTGGAGGCCGGTATATTTTTCAAGCGTGCTTTGGACTGGCTATGGAGGAGAGGTTGGAGGCTGGTATTTTTATTTTCAGGTGTGTGTTGGACCTGCTAAGAGCAGAGGTTGGAGGTTGGTATTTTTTTTTCAAGCGTGAATTGGACTGGCTATGAAGTCAAATTGGAGGCCGGTATTTTTTAATCAGGCGTGTGTTGGACCAGCTATGATGGGAGGTTGGAGCTGGTAATTATTTTTCAGCTGTGCTTTGGACCAGCTATGGAGGGAAGGTTGGAGGCCAGTATTTTTATTTTCAGGCATGCTTTTGACCAGCTATAAGGGGAGGTTGGAGGCCGGTAATTTTTTTTCAGGCGTGCTTTTGACCGGCTATGAGGGGAGGTTAAAGCCTAGTATTTTTTTTTCAGGTGTGTGTTGGACCTGCTATGAGGGGAGGTTGGAGGCCGGTATTTTTTTCAAGCATGTATTGGACCAGCTATGAAGGCAGGTTGAAGGCCAGTATTTTTCTTTTCAGGCATGCATTTGACTGGCTAAGAGGGGAGGTTGGAGGCCAGTATTTTTTTTTCAAGCATGCGTTGGACTGGATATGAGGGTAGGTTGGAGGTAGTTATTTTTCTTTTCAGGCGTGCTTTGGACTGGCTATGCGGAGAGGTTGGAGGCCTGTATTTTTTTCAGGCGTGCATTGGATCGGCTACGAGGGGAGTTTGGAGGCCGGATTATTTTTCAGGTGTGCTTTGGAATGACTATGAGGGGAGGTTGGAGGCATGTATTTTTTTTTCAGGTGTGCGTTGTACCAGCTATGAGGGGAGGTTGGAGGCCGGTAATTTTTTTCAAGTGTGCGCTTGACCGGCTATGAGGGGAGGTTGGAGGCCGGTATTTTTTTATAGGCGTGCGTTGGACTGGTTATGAAGGGAGGTTGGAAGACTGTATTTTTTTCAGGCATGTTGGAGCGGCTATGAGGGGAGGTTGGAAGCTGGTATTTTTTATTCAAGCGTGCGTTGGACCAGCTATGAGGGGAGGTTGGAGGCCGGTCATTTTTTTCAGACGTGCGTTGTACCGGCTATGAGGGGAGTTTGGAGGCCAGTATTTTTATTTTCAGGCGTGTGTTGGACCAGCTATAAACGGAGGTTTGAGGTTGGTAATTTTTTTTCAGGCGTGCGTTTGACCGGCTATGAGGGGAGGTTGGAGGTCGGTATTTTTTTTTCATGCAAGCGTTGGACCGGCTATGAGGGGAGGTTGGAGGCTGGTATTTTTTTCAGGTTTGCTTTTGACCAACTATGAGGGGAGGTTGGAGGCCGTTTTTTTCAGGTTTGCTTTGGACCGAATATGAGGGGAGGTTAGAGGCCGGTATTTTTTTTCGAGCGTGCGTTGAACCGGCTATGAGGGGAGGTTGGAGCCGTTGTTTTTTGCAGGCGTGAGTTGGACCAGCTATGAGGGGAGGTTGGAGGCCGGTATTTTTTTTCAGGCGTGTTGGAGCAGCTATGAGGGGAGACTGGAGTAAGGTAGTTTTTTATCAGGCATGTGTTGGACCGGCTATGAGGAGAGGTTGGAGGCTGGTATTTTTATTTTCAGGCATGTGTTGGACTGGCTATAAGGGGAGGTTGGAAGCCGGTAATTTTTTTTCAAGCGTGTGTTTGCCCGACTATGAGGGAAGATTGGAGGCCAGTATTTTTTTTCAGGCGTGCATTGGACCGGCTATAAAGGCATGTTGGAGGCCAGTATTTTTTAATCAGGCATGCATTGGACCAGCTATGAGGGGAGATTGGAGGCTGGTAATTTTTTTTCAGGCGTGCTTTGGACCGGCTATGATGGGAGGTTGGAAGCCAGAATTTTTTTTCAGGTGTGCTTTGGAATGACTATGAGGGGAGGTTGGAGGCATGTATTTTTTTTTCAGGTGTGCGTTGTACCAGCTATGAGGGGAGGTTGGGAGCCAGTATTTTTTATTCAAGGGAGCGTTGGACCGGCTATGAGGGGAGATTGGAGGCCGGTGATTTTTTTCAGATGTGCTTTGGACCGGCTATGAGGGGAGCTTGGAGGACGGTATTTTTATTTTCAGGGGTGTGTTGAACCGGCTATAAGGGGAGGTTTGAGGCTGGTAATTTTTTTTCAGGCGTGCGTTTGACCTGCTACGAGGGGAGGTTGGAGGCCAGTAATTTTTTTCCAGGCATGCGTTGGGCCAGCTATGAGGGGAGGTTGGAGGCCGGTATTTTTTTCAGGTTTGCTTTCAACCGACTATGAGGGGTTGGTTGGAGGCCGGTATTTTTTTCAAACGTGCGTTGGACCACTAATCATGGGAAGTTTGAGGCTGGTATTTTTTGTGCAGGCATGAGTTGGTCTGGCTATGAGGGGAGGTTGGAGGCCAGTATTTTTATTTTCAGGCGTGTGTTGGACCGGATAAAAGGGGAAGTTGGAGGGTGGTATTTTTTTCAGGTTTGCTTTGGACCGAATATGAGGGGAGGTTAGAGGCCGGTATTTTTTTTCAAGCGTGCGTTGGACCGGCTATGAGGGGAGGTTGGCAGCCAGTATTTTTTTTTCAGGCGTGTTGGAGCAGCTATGAGGGGAGATCGGAGGATGGTATTTTTTTATCTGGCATGCGTTGGAACAGCAATGAGGGGAGGTTGGAGGCTGGTGATTTTTTTCCAGGCATGCGTTGGGCCAGCTATGAGGGGAGGTTGGAGGCCGGTATTTTTTTCAGGTTTACTTTGGACCAACTATGAGGGGTTGGTTGGAGGCCGGTATTTTCTATAAACGTACGTTGGACCAGCAATCAGGGGAGGTTGGAGGCCGGTATGTTTTTTGCAGGCATGAGTTGGACTGGCTATGAGGGTAGGTTGGAGTCCGGTAATTTTTTCAAGTGTGTATTGGACTGGATATAAAGGCAGGGTGGAGGCCAGTATTTTTTAATTAGGCTTGGGTTGGACCAGCTATGAGGGGAGGTTGGAAGCCGGTAATTTTTTTTCAGGCGTGTGTTGGACCGGCTATAAGGGGAGGTTGGAGGCCGGTAATTTTTTTCAGGCGTGCTTTTGACTGGCTATGAGGTGAGGTTTGAGGCCAGTATTTTTTTTCAGGCGTGCATTGGAGCGGCTATGAGGGGAGGTTGGAAGCCAGTATTTTTTATTCAAGCGAGCGTTGGACCAGCTATGAGGGGAGGTTGGAGGCCGGTATTTTTTTTCAGTCATGCATTGGACCGGCTATGATGGGAGGTTGGAGGCCAGAATTTTTTTTCAGGTGTGCTTTTGAACGACTATGAGGGGAGGTTGGAGGCAAGTATTTTTTTTCAGGCATGCCTTGGACCGGCTATGAGGAGAGGTTGGAGGCTGGTATCTTTTTAAAGGCGTGCATTGGACTGGCTATGAAGGGAGGTTGGAGACCGGTATTTTTTTCAGGTGTACTTTGGACCGACTATGAGTGGAGGTTTGAGGCCAGTATTTTTTTTCAGGCGTGCATTGGAGCGGCTATGAGGGGAGGTTGGAAGCCAGTATTTTTTATTCAAGCGAGCGTTGGACCAGCTATGAGGAGAGATTGGAGGCCGGTGATTTTTTTCAGATGTGCTTTGGACCGGCTATGAGGGGAGCTTGGAGGACGGTATTTTTATTTTCAGGGGTGTGTTGAACCGGCTATAAGGGGAGGTTTGAGGCTGGTAATTTTTTTTCAGGCGTGCGTTTGACCTGCTACGAGGGGAGGTTGGAGGCCAGTAATTTTTTTCCAGGCATGCGTTGGGCCAGCTATGAGGGGAGGTTGGAGGCCGGTATTTTTTTCAGGTTTGCTTTCAACTGACTATGAGGGGTTGGTTGGAGGCCGGTATTTTTTTCAAACGTGCATTGGACCACTAATCATGGGAAGTTTGAGGCTGGTATTTTTTGTGCAGGCATGAGTTGGTCTGGCTATGAGGGGAGGTTGGAGGCCAGTATTTTTATTTTCAGGCGTGTGTTGGACCGGATAAAAGGGGAAGTTGGAGGGTGGTATTTTTTTCAGGTTTGCTTTGGACCGAATATGAGGGGAGGTTAGAGGCCGGTATTTTTTTTCAAGCGTGCGTTGGACCGGCTATGAGGGGAGGTTGGCAGCCAGTATTTTTTTTTCAGGCGTGTTGGAGCAGCTATGAGGGGAGATCGGAGGATGGTAGTTTTTTATCTGGCATGCGTTGGAACGGCAATGAGGGGAGGTTGGAGGCCGGTGATTTTTTTCCAGGCATGCGTTGGGCCAGCTATGAGGAGAGGTTAGAGACCGGTATTTTTTTCAGGTTTACTTTGGACCAACTATGAGTGGAGGTTTGAGGCCAGTATTTTTTTTCAGGCGTGCATTGGAGCGGCTATGAGGGGAGGTTGGAAGCCAGTATTTTTTATTCAAGCGAGCGTTGGACCAGCTATGAGGGGAGATTGTAGGCCGGTGATTTTTTTCAGACGTCCGTTGGACTGGCTATGAGGGGAGCTTGAAGGACAGTATTTTTATTTTCAGGGGTGTGTTGAACCGGCTATAAGGGGAGGTTTGAGGCTGGTAATTTTTTCAGGTTTGCTTTCAACCGACTATGAGGGGTTGGTTGGAGGCCAGTATTTTTTTCAAACGTGTGTTGGACCAGTAATCAGGGGAAGTTTGAGACGGGTATTTTTTGTGCAGGCATGAGTTGGTCTGGCTATGAGGGGAGGTTGGAGGCCGGTATTTTTATTTTCAGGCGTGTGTTGGACCGGATAAAAAGGGAAGTTGGAGGGTGGTATTTTTTTCAGGTTTGCTTTGGACCGAATATGAGGGGAGGTTAGAGGCCGGTATTTTTTTTCAAGCGTGCGTTGGACCGGCTATGAGGGGAGGTTGGAGCCAGTGTTTTTTTTTTGCAGGCGTGAGTTTGACTGGCTATGAGGGGAGGTTGGCAGCCAGTATTTTTTTTCAGGCGTGTTGGAGCAGCTATGAGGGGAGATTGGAGGATGGTATTTTTTTATCTGGCATGCGTTGGACCGGCTATGAGGGGAGGTTGGAGGATGGTATTTTTTTCCAGGCGTGCGTTGGGCCAGCTATGAGGGGAGGTTGGAGGCCGGTATTTTTTTCAGGTTTGCTTTGGACCGACTATGAGGGGTTGGTTGGAGGCCGGTATTTTCTACAAACGTGCGTTGGACCAGCAATCAGGGGAGGTTGGAGGCTGGTATTTTCTTTGCAGGCATGAGTTGGACTGGCTATGAGGGGAGGTTGGAGGCTGGTATTTTTATTTTCAGGTGTGATGGACCGGATATAGGGGGGGTTGGAGGCCAGAATTTTTTTTCAGTCTTCAGTTTGACCAGCTTTAAGGGGAGGTTGCAGGCCAGGACCGGCTATGAAAGGAGGATGGAGGCTGGTATTTTTTTCAGATTTGCTTTGGATCGACTATGAGGGGGTGGTTGGAGGCCAGTATTTTTTTCAAACATGCGTTGGATCAGCAATCAAGGGAGGTTGGAGGCCAGTATTTTTTTTGCAGGCATGAGTTGGACTGGCTATGAGGGAAGGTTGGAGGCCGGTATTTTTTTTTCAGGCGTGTGTTGCACCGGATATAAGGGGAAGTTGGAGGCCGGTAATTTTTTTCAGGAGTGCGTTTGACCGGCTATGAGGGGAGGTTTGAGGCTGGTATTTTTTTCAGGTTTGCTTTGGACCGAATATGAGGGGAGGTTAGAGACCGCTATTTTTTTTCAATCGTGCGTTGGACCGGCTATGAGGGGAGGTTGGAGTTGGTGTTTTTTTTGCAGGCATGATTCAGACTGACTATGAGGGTAGGTTGGGGCTGGTATTTTTTTTTCAGGTGTGTTGGAGCAGCTATGAGGGGAGATAGGAGCCGGTATTTTTTTTCAGTCGTGTTGGAGCAGCTATGAGGGGAGATTGGAGGATGGTATTTTTTATCTGGCGTGCGTTGGACGGGCTATGAGGGGAGGTTGGAGGCCGGTAATTTTTTTCCAGGCATGCGTTGGACCGGCTATAAGGGGAGGTTGGATGCCGGTATTTTTTTTCAGGCATGCGTTTGACCGGCTATGAGGGGAGGTTGGAGGCCGGTAATTTTTTTCCAGGCATGCGTTGGACCGGCTATGAGGGGAGGTTGGATGCCGGTATTTTTTTTCAGGCATGCGTTTGACCGGCTATGAGGGGAGGTTGGAGGCCGGTATTTTTATTCAGGTGTGTGTTGGACCGGCTATGAGGGAAGGTTGGAGGCCGGTATTTTTTTCAGGCATGCTTTGGCCCGGCTATGAGGGGAGGTTGGAGACCAGTATTTTTTTTTCAGATGTGCGTTGGAACGGCTATGAGGGGAGGTTGGAGGCTGTTATTTTTCTTTTCTGGCATGCTTTGGACCGGCTATAAAGGGAGGTTGGAGGCCTGTTTTGTTTTTTTGAGGCGTGTGTTGGACCGGCTATGAGGGGAGGTTGAAGGCCGATTTTTTTTTCATACGTGTGTTTGACCGGCTATGAGGGGTGATTGGAGGCTGGTATTTTTTTCAGGCATGCGTTGGACCAGCTATGAATGGAGGTTGGAGGCCAGTATTTTTCATTTTTAGGTATGCGTTGGACAGGCTATGAGGGGAGGTTGGAGGCTGGTGTTTGTTTTTCAGGCGTGCATTTGACCGACTATAAGGGGAGGTTGGTGGCCGGTATTTTTTTTCAGGCGTGTATTGGACCAGATATAGGGGGAGGTTGGAGGCCGGTATTTTATTTTCCGGTTTGCTTTGTACCAACTATGAGGGGAGGTTGGAGGCTGGTATTTTTTTCAAGCGTGCGTTGGATCGGCTATGAGGGGAGGTTGGAGGCTGGTATTTTTTTTCAGGCGTGTTGGAGTGGCTATGAGGGGAGGTTGGAAGCTGGTATTTTTATTCAGGCGTTTTGGTCCGACTATAAGGGGAGGTTGGAGGCCGCTATTTTTTTGCAGGCGTGCGTTGGACCGGCAATGAGGGAAGGTTGGAGGTCAATATTGTTTTTCAGGCGTGCTTTGGACCGGCTATGGAGGGGAGGTTGGAGGCCGGTATTTTTATTTTCAGGTGTGTGTTGGACCTGCTATGAGGGGAGGTTGGAGTCTGGTATTTTTTTCAAGCGTGTATTGGACTGGCTATAAGGGGAGGTTGGAGGCCGGTAATTTTTTCAGGCGTGGTTTTGACTGACTATGAAGTGAGGTTGGAGGCCAGTATTTTTTTTCCAGATCTTTGTTGGACCTGCTATGAGGGGAGGTTGGAGGCTGTTCTTTTTCTTTTCAGGTTTGGTTTGGACCTGCTATGCGGGGAGGATGAAGGCCTGTATTGTTTTTTCAGGCGTGCATTTGGACCGGCTATGAGGGGAGGTTGGAGGCCGATATTTTTTTTCAGGCATGCATTGGATCGGCTATCAGGGGAGGTTGGAGGCCAGTATTTTTTTCAGTCATGCATTGGAGCCGCTATAAGGGGAGGTTGGAGGCCGGTATTTTTTTTCAGGCGTGCGTTGGACCAGCTATGAAGGGAGGTTGCTTGCTATCATTGTGAAGCAGAATTCACCAAGCATTGGATTGTTCACCCACTAATAGGGAACGTGAGGGCCAGAATTTTTTTCCAGGCGTGCTTTTGAATCACTATGAGGGGAGGTTGGAGGCAAGTATTTTTTTTCAGGCTTGCGTTGGACCCGCTATGAGGGGAGGTTGGAGGCCGGTATTTTTTTCTGCAAGTGTGAGTTTGACCAGCTAAGAGGGGAGGTTGGAGGCCAGTATTTTTTTAAAGGCGTGCGTTGGACTGGCTATGAAGGGAGGTTGGAGACCGGTGATTTTTTTCAGGTGCGTTGGAGCGGCTATGATGGGAGGTTGGAAGCCAGTATTTTTTATTCAAACGAGCGTTGGACCAGCTATGAGGGGAGATTGGAGGCCGGTGATTTTTTTCAGATGTGCATTGGACCGGCTATGAGGGGAGCTTGGAGGATGATATTTTTATTTTCAGGGGTGTGTTGAACCAGCTATAAGGGGAGGTTTGAGGCTGGTAATTTTTTTTCTGGTGTGCGTTTGACCTGCTACGAGGGGAGGGTGGAGGCCAGTAATTTTTTTCCAGGCATGCGTTGGGCCAGCTATGAGGGGAGGTTGGAGGCCAGTATTTTTTCAGGTTTGCTTTCAACCGACTATGAGGGGTTGGTTGGAGGCCGTTATTTTTTTAAAACGTGCGTTGGACCAGCAATCAGGGGGAAGTTGGAGGCTGGTATATTTTTTGCAGGCATGAGTTGGACTGGCTATGAGGGTGGTTGGAGGCTGGTATTTTTATTTTCAGGCGTGATGGACCAGCTATGAGGGGAGATTGGAGGCCAGTAATTTTTTTCCAGGCGTGCGTTGGGCCAGCTATGAGGGGAGGTTGGAGGCCGGTATTTTTTTCAGGTTTGCTTTGGACTGACTATGAGGGGAAGGTTGGAGGCCAGAATATTTTTTGCAGGCATGAGTTGGACTGGCTATGAGGGGAGGTTGGAGGCTGGTATTTTTATTTTCAGGCGTGATGGACCGGATATAAGGGGAGATTGGAGGCCAGTAATTTTTTTCAGGCATGCGTTTGACCGGCTATGAGGGGAGGTTGGAGGCCGGTATTTTTTTCAAGCGTGCGTTGGACCAGCTATGAGGGGGAATTGGAGGCGGTGATTTTTTTCAGACGTGCGTTAGACCGGCTATGAGGGGAGCTTGGAGGACAGTATTTTTATTTTCAGGCGTGTTTTGAACCAGCTATAAGGGTCGGTTTGAGGCTGGTAATTTTTTTTCAGGCGTGCGTTTGACCTGCTACAAGGGGAGGTTGGAGGCCAGTAATTTTTTTCCTGGCATGCGTTGGGCTAGCTTTGAGGGGAGGTTGGAGGCCGGTATTTTTTTCAGGTTTGCTTTCAACCGACTTTGAGGGGTTGGTTGGAGGCCGGTATTTTTTTCAAACGTGCATTGGACCAGCAATCAGGGGAGGTTGGAGGTCTGTATTTTTATTTTCAGGCGTGTGTTGGACCGGATATAAGGGGAGGCTGGAGGCCGGTATTTTTTTTTCAGTTTTGCTTTGGACCGAATATGAAGGGAGGTTGGAAGGCGGTATTTTTTTCAAGCGTGCGTTGGACCGGCTATGAGGGGAGGTTGGAGCCAGTGTTTTATTTTGCAGGCGTGAGTTGGACCGGCTATGAGGGGAGGTTGGGGGCCAGTATTTTTTTTTCAGGCATGTTGGAGCAGCTATGAGGGGAGATTGGAGGATGTTTTTTTTTCCAGGCGTGTGTTGGGCCAGCTATGAGGGGAGGTTGGAGGCCGGTATTTTTTTCAGGTTTGCTTTGGACCAACTATGAGGGGTTGATTGGAGGCTGGTATTTTCTACAAATGTGCGTTGGACCAGCAATTAGGGGAGGTTGGAGGCTGGCATTTTCTTTGCAGGCATTAGTTGGACCGGCACTGAAGGGAGGTTGGAGGCTGGTATTTTTATTTTCAGGCGTGATGGACCAGATATAAGGGGAGATTGGAGGCCAGTAATTTTTTTTCAGGCATGCGTTTGACCGGCTATGAGGGGGGTTGGAGGCCGGCATTTTTTTTCAGTCTTGAGTTTGACCAGCTTTAAGGGGAGGTTGCAGGCCAGTATTTTTTTCAGACTTGCTTTGGACCGGCTATGAAAGGAGGTTGGAGGCTGGTATTTTTTTCAGATTTGCTTTGGACCAACTATGAGGGTTTGGTTGGAGGTCGGTATTTTTTTCAAACGTGCATTGGACCAGAAATCAGGGGAGGTTGGAGGCCCATATTTTTTTAGCAGGTGTGCGTTGGACCAACTATGAGGGGAGGTTGGAGGCCAGTATTTTTTTCAGGTGTGTGTTGGACCGGCTATGAGGGGAGGTTGGAGGCCAGTATTTTTTTCAGGCATGCTTGGACCGGCTATGAGTGTAAGTTGGAGGCCGGTATTTTTTTTCAAGCGTGTGTTGGACCGGCTATGAGGGGAGGTTGGAGGCCGGTATTTTTCTTTTTAGGTGTGCATTGGACAGGCTATGAGGGGAGGTTGGAGGCTGGTATTTTTTTTTCAGGCATGAGTTGAACCGGCTATGAGGGGAGGTTGGAGGCCGGTATTTTTTTATCAGGTATGCATTGGACTGGCTATGAGGGGAGGTTGGAGGCCAATATTTTTTTTCAGGCGTGCGTTGGACCGGTTATGAGGGGAGGTTGGAGACCGGAATTTTTTTCAGGCATGAGTTGGTCCGGCTATGAGGGGAGGATAGAGGCCGGTATTTTTTTCCAGTTTGCTTTGGACCAACTATGAGGGGAGGTTGGAGGCTGGTATTTTTTTCAAGTGTGCGTTGGACTGGTTATGAGGGGAGGTTGAAGGCCGGTATTTTTTTACAGGCGTAAGTTGGACCGGCTATGATGGGAGGTTGGAGGTCGGTATTTTTTTGCAGGTGTGAGTTGGACCAGCTTGAGGGGAGGTTGGAGGCTGGTATTATTTTTTTCAGGGGTGCATTTGACCGGCTATGAGGGGAGGTTGGAGGTCGGTATTTTTTTTTCAGGCGTGCATTGCACCAGCTATGAGGTGAGGTTGGAGGCCAGTATTTTTCTTTTTGGGCGTGTGCATTGTACAGGCTATGAGGGGAGGTTAGAGGCCGGTATTTGTTTTTCAGGCGGGCATTGGACCGGCTATGAGGGGAGGTTAGAGGCCGGTATTTTTTTCAGGCATTAGTTGGACCAGCTCTGAGGAGAGGTTGGAGGCTGGTATTTTTATTTCAGGCGTGCATTGGACCAGCTATGAGAGGAGGTTGGAGGCCAGAATTTTTTTTTCAGACGTGCGTTGGACCGGCTATGAGGGAAGGTGGGAGGCCGTTATTTTTCTTTTCTGGCATTCTTTGGACTGGCTATAAAGGCAGGTTGGAGGCCTCTTTTGTTTTTTTCAGGCGTGTGTTGGACCGGCTATGAGGGGAGGTTGAAGGCCGATTTTTTTTTCATATGTGCGTTTGACCAGCTATGAGGGGTGATTGGAGGCTGGTATTTTTTTCAGGCATGCGTTGGACCGGAAATGAATGGAGGTTGGAGGCCAGTATTTTTCATTTTTAGGTGTGCGTTTGACCCGCTATGAGGGGAGGTTGGAGACCAGTGTTTGTTTTTCAGGCATGCGTTGGACCGGCTATGAGGGGAGGTTGGAGGCCGGTATTTTTTTTCAGGCATGAGTTGAACCGGCTATGAGGGGAGGTTGGAGGCCGGTATTTTTTTCAGGCGTGCGTTGGACCTGCTATTAGGGGAGGTTGGAGGCCAGTAATTTTTTTCCTGGCATGCGTTGGGCTAGCTTTGAGGGGTGGTTGGAGGCCGGTATTTTTTTCAGGTTTGCTTTCAACCAACTTTGAGGGGTTGGTTGGAGGCCGGTATTTTTTTCAGGTGTGTGTTGGACCGGCTATGAGGGGAGGTTGGGGGCCGGTATTTTTTTCCGGCATGCTTTGGACCCGCTATGAGTGGAAGTTGGAGGCCGGTATTTTTTTTCAAGTGTGTGTTGGACCGGCTATGAGGGGAGGTTGGAGGCCGGTATTTTTCTTTTTAGGTGTGCATTGGACAGGCTATGAGGGGAGGTTGGAGGCCGGTATTTTTTTTTCAGGCATGAGTTGAACCGGCTATGAGGGGAGGTTGGAGGCCGGTATTTTTTTATCAGGTATGCATTGGACCGGCTATGAGGGGAGGTTGGAGGCCAATATTTTTTTTCAGGCGTGTGTTGGACCGGTTATGAGGGGAGGTTGGAGGCCGGAATTTTTTTCAGGCATGAGTTGGTCCGGCTATGAGGGGAGGATAGAGGCCGGTATTTTTTTTCCAGTTTGCTTTGGACCAACTATGAGGGGAGGTTGGAGGCTGGTATTTTTTTCAAGTGTGCGTTGAACTGGTTATGAGGGGAGGTTAAAGGCCGGTATTTTTTTACAGGCGTAAGTTGGACCGGCTATGATGGGAGGTTGGAGGTTGGTATTTTTTTTGCAGGTGTGAGTTGGACCAGCTATGAGGGGAGGTTGGAGGCTGGTATTTTTTTTTTCAGGCGTGCGTTTGACCGGCTATGAGGGGAGGTTGGAGGCCAGTATTTTTTTCAGGCATTAGTTGTACCAGCTCTGAGGGGAGGTTGGAGGCTGGTATTTTTATTTCAGGCATGCATTGGACCAGCTATGAGAGGAGGTTGGAGGCCAGAATTTTATTTCAGACGTGCGTTGGACCGGCTATGAGGGAAGGTGGGAGGCCGTTATTTTTCTTTTCTGGCATGCTTTGGACTGGCTATAAAGGCAGGTTGGAGGCCTGTTTTTTTTTTTTTTTTTAGGAGTGTGCTGGACCGGCTATGAGGGGAGGTTGAAAGCCGATTTTTTTTTCATATGTGCGTTTGACCAGCTATGAGGGGTGATTGGAGGCTGGTATTTTTTTCAGGCATGCGTTGGACCGGAAATGAATGGAGGTTGGAGGCCAGTATTTTTCATTTTTAGGTGTGCGTTTGACCAGCTATGAGGGGAGGTTGGAGACCGGTGTTTGTTTTTCAGGCATGCGTTGGACCGGCTATGAGGGGAGGTAGGAGGCCGGTATTTTTTTTCAGGCGTGTGTTGGACCTGCTATTAGGGGAGGTTGGAGGCCAGTATTTTTTTTCAGGCATGCGTTGGACCGCTATCAGGGGAGGTTGGAGGCTGGAATTTTTTTCAGGCATGAGTTGGTCCGGCTATCAGGGGAGGATAGAGGCCGGTATTTTTTTCCAATTTTCTTTGGACCAACTATGAGGGGAGGTTGGAGGCCGGTATTTTTTTTACAGGCGTGCGTTGGACCGGCTATGAGGGGAGGTTGGAGGCCGGTATTTTTTTCTGGTTTGCTTTGGACTGACTATGAGGGGAGGTTGGAGGCCAGTATTTTTCTTTTTGGGCGTGTGCATTGTACAGGCTATGAGAGGAGGTTAGAGGCCGGTATTTGTTTTTCAGGCGGGCATTGGACCGGCTATGAGGGGAGGTTAGAGGCCGATATTTTTTTCAGGCATTAGTTGGACCAGCTATGAGGGGAGGTTGGAGGCTGGTATTTTTATTTCAGGCGTGCATTGGACCAGCTATGAGAGGAGGTTGGAGGCCAGAATTTTTTTTTCAGACGTGCGTTGGACCGGCTATGAGGGAAGGTGGGAGGCCGTTATTTTTCTTTTCTGGCATGCTTTGGACTGGCTATAAAGGCAGGTTGGAGGCCTGTTTTGTTTTTTCAGGCGTGTGTTGGACCGGCTATGAGGGGAGGTTAAAGGCCGATTTTTTTTTCATATGTGCATTTGACCAGCTATGAGGGGTGATTGGAGGCTTGTATTTTTTTCAGGCATGCGTTGGACCGGAAATGAATGGAGGTTGGAGGCCAGTATTTTTCATTTTTAGGTGTGCATTTGACCAGCTATGAGGGGAGGTTGGAGACCAGTGTTTGTTTTTCAGGCATGCGTTGGACCGGCTATGAGGGGAGGTTGGAGGCCGGTATTTTTTTTCAGGCATGAATTGAACCGGCTATGAGGGGAGGTTGGAGGCCGGTATTTTTTTCAGGCGTGTTTTGGACCTGCTATTAGGGGAGGTTGGAGGCCAGTATTTTTTTCAGGCGTGCGTTGGACCGCTATGAGGGGAGGTTGGAGGCTGTTATTTTTCTTTTCTGGCATGCTTTGGACCGGCTATAAAGGGAGGTTGGAGGCCTGTTTTGTTTTTTTGAGGCGTGTGTTGGACCGGCTATGAGGGGAGGTTGAAGGCCGATTTTTTTTTCATACGTGTGTTTGACCGGCTATGAGGGGTGATTGGAGGCTGGTATTTTTTTCAGGCATGCGTTGGACCAGCTATGAATGGAGGTTGGAGGCCAGTATTTTTCATTTTTAGGTATGCATTGGACAGGCTATGAGGGGAGGTTGGAGGCTGGTGTTTGTTTTTCAGGCGTGCATTTGACCGACTATAAGGGGAGGTTGGTGGCCGGTATTTTTTTTCAGGCGTGTATTGGACCAGATATAGGGGGAGGTTGGAGGCCGGTATTTTATTTTCCGGTTTGCTTTGTACCAACTATGAGGGGAGGTTGGAGGCTGGTATTTTTTTTCAAGCGTGCGTTGGATCGGCTATGAGGGGAGGTTGGAGGCTGGTATTTTTTTTCAGGCGTGTTGGAGTGGCTATGAGGGGAGGTTGGAAGCTGGTATTTTTATTCAGGCGTGTTCGTCCGACTATAAGGGGAGGTTGGAGGCCGCTATTTTTTTGCAGGCGTGCGTTGGACCGGCAATGAGGGAAGGTTGGAGGTCAATATTGTTTTTCAGGCGTGCTTTGGACCGGCTATGGAGGGGAGGTTGGAGGCCGGTATTTTTATTTTCAGGTGTGTGTTGGACCTGCTATGAGGGGAGGTTGGAGTCTGGTATTTTTTTCAAGCGTGTATTGGACTGGCTATAAGGGCAGGTTGGAGGCCGGTAATTTTTTCAGGTGTGGTTTTGACTGACTATGAGGTGAGGTTGGAGGCCAGTATTTTTTTTCCAGATCTGTGTTGGACCTGCTATGAGGGGAGGTTGGAGGCTGTTCTTTTTCTTTTCAGGTTTGGTTTGGACCTGCTATGCGGGGAGGATGAAGGCCTGTATTGTTTTTTTCAGGCGTGCATTTGGACCGGCTATGAGGGGAGGTTGGAGGCCGATATTTTTTTTCAGGCATGCGTTGGATCGGCTATCAGGGGAGGTTGGAGGCCAGTATTTTTTCAGTCATGCATTGGAGCCGCTATAAGGGGAGGTTGGAGGCCGGTATTTTTTTTCAGGCGTGCGTTGGACCAGCTATGAAGGGAGGTTGCTTGCTATCATTGTGAAGCAGAATTCACCAAGCATTGGATTGTTCACCCACTAATAGGGAACGTGAGGGCCAGAATTTTTTTCCAGGCGTGCTTTTGAATCACTATGAGGGGAGGTTGGAGGCAAGTATTTTTTTTCAGGCTTGCGTTGGACCCGCTATGAGGGGAGGTTGGAGGCCGGTATTTTTTTCTGCAAGTGTGAGTTTGACCAGCTAAGAGGGGAGGTTGGAGGCCAGTATTTTTTTAAAGGCGTGCGTTGGACTGGCTATGAAGGGAGGTTGGAGACCGGTGATTTTTTTCAGGTGCGTTGAAGCGGCTATGATGGGAGGTTGGAAGCCAGTATTTTTTATTCAAACGAGCGTTGGACCAGCTATGAGGGGAGATTGGAGGCCGGTGATTTTTTTCAGATGTGCACTGGACCGGCTATGAGGGGAGCTTGGAGGACGATATTTTTATTTTCAGGGGTGTGTTGAACCAGCTATAAGGGGAGGTTTGAGGCTGGTAATTTTTTTTCTGGTGTGCGTTTGACCTGCTACGAGGGGAGGGTGGAGGCCAGTAATTTTTTTCCAGGCATGCGTTGGGCCAGCTATGAGGGGAGGTTGGAGGCAGTATTTTTTCAGGTTTGCTTTCAACCGACTATGAGGGGTTGGTTGGAGGCCGTTATTTTTTTTAAATGTGCGTTGGACCAGTAATCAGGGGGAGGTTGGAGGCTGGTATATTTTTTGCAGGCATGAGTTGGACTGGCTATGAGGGTGGTTGGAGGCTGGTATTTTTATTTTCAGGCGTGATGGACCAGCTATGAGGGGAGATTGGAGGCCAGTAATTTTTTTCCAGGCGTGCGTTGGGCCAGCTATGAGGTGAGGTTGGAGGCTGGTATTTTTTTCAGGTTTGCTTTGGACTGACTATGAGGGGAAGGTTGGAGGCCAGTATATTTTTTGCAGGCATGAGTTGGACTGGCTATGAGGGGAGGTTGGAGGCTGGTATTTTTATTTTCAGGCGTGATGGACCGGATATAAGGGGAGATTGGAGGCCAGTAATTTTTTTCAGGCATGCGTTTGACCGGCTATGAGGGGAGGTTGGAGGCCGGTATTTTTTTCAAGCGTGCGTTGGACCAGCTATGAGGGGGAATTGGAGGCGGTGATTTTTTTCAGACGTGCGTTAGACCGGCTATGAGGGGAGCTTGGAGGACAGTATTTTTATTTTCAGGCGTGTTTTGAACCAGCTATAGGGGTCGGTTTGAGGCTGGTAATTTTTTTTCAGGCGTGCGTTTGACCTGCTACAAGGGGAGGTTGGAGGCCAGTAATTTTTTTCCTGGCATGCGTTGGGCTAGCTTTGAGGGGAGGTTGGAGGCCAGTATTTTTTTCAGGTTTGCTTTCAACCGACTTTGAGGGGTTGGTTGGAGGCCGGTATTTTTTTCAAACGTGCATTGGACCAGCAATCAGGGGAGGTTGGAGGCCGGTATTTTTATTTTCAGGCGTGTGTTGGACCGGATATAAGGGGAGGCTGGAGGCCGGTATTTTTTTTTTTGTTTTACTTTGGACCGAATATGAAGGGAGGTTGGAGGGCGGTATTTTTTCAAGCGTGGGTTGGACCGGCTATGAGGGGAGGTTGGAGCCAGTGTTTTTTTTTGCAGGCGTGAGTTGGACCGGCTATGAGGGGAGGTTGGGGGCCAGTATTTTTTTTTCAGGCATGTTGGAGCAGCTATGAGGGGAGATTGGAGGATGATTTATTGGAGGATGATTTTTTTTTCCAGGCGTGTGTTGGGCCAGCTATGAGGGGACGTTGGAGGCCGGTATTTTTTTCAGGTTTGTTTTGGACCAACTATGAGGGGTTGATTGGAGGCTGGTATTTTCTACAAATGTGCGTTGGACCAGCAGTTAGGGGAGGTTGGAGGCTGGCATTTTCTTTGCAGGCATTAGTTGGACCGGCTCTGAAGGGAGGTTGGAGGCTGGTATTTTTATTTTCAGGCGTGATGGACCGGATATAAGGGGAGATTGGAGGCCAGTAATTTTTTTTCAGGCATGCGTTTGACCGGCTATGAGGGGGGTTGGAGGCCGGCATTTTTTTTCAGTCTTGAGTTTGACCAGCTTTAAGGGGAGGTTGCAGGCCAGTATTTTTTTCAGACTTGCTTTGGACCGGCTATGAAAGGAGGTTGGAGGCTGGTATTTTTTTCAGATTTGCTTTGGACCAACTATGAGGGTTTGGTTGGAGGTCAGTATTTTTTTCAAACGTGCATTGGACCAGAAATCAGGGGAGGTTGGAGGCCCATATTTTTTTAGCAGGTGTGCATTGGACCAACTATGAGGGGAGGTTGGAGGCCAGTATTTTTTTCAGGTGTGTGTTGGACTGGCTATGAGGGGAGGTTGGAGGCCGGTATTTTTTTCAGGCATGCTTGAACCGGCTATGAGTGGAAGTTGGAGGCCGGTATTTTTTTTCAAGCGTGTGTTGGACCGGCTATGAGGGGAGGTTGGAGGCCGGTATTTTTCTTTTTAGGTGTGCATTGGACAGGCTATGAGGGGAGGCTGGAGGCCGGTATTTTTTTTTCAGGCATGAGTTGAACCGGCTATGAGGGGAGGTTGGAGGCCGGTATTTTTTTATCAGGTATGCATTGGACTGGCTATGAGGGGAGGTTGGGGGCCAATATTTTTTTACAGGCGTGCGTTGGACCGGTTATGAGGGGAGGTTGGAGACCGGAATTTTTTTCAGGCATGAGTTGGTCCGGCTATGAGGGGAGGATAGAGGCCGGTATTTTTTTCCAGTTTGCTTTGGACCAACTATGAGGGGAGGTTGGAGGCTGGTATTTTTTTCAAGTGTGCGTTGGACTGGTTATGAGGGGAGGTTGAAGGCCGGTATTTTTTTACAGGCGTAAGTTGGACCGGCTATGATGGGAGGTTGGAGGTCGGTATTTTTTTTGCAGGTGTGAGTTGGACCAGCTTGAGGGGAGGTTGGAGGCTGGTATTTTTTTTTTCAGGCGTGCGTTTGACCGGCTATGAGGGGAGGTTGGAGGCCGGTATTTTTTTTCAGGCGTGCATTGCACCAGCTATGAGGGGAGGTTGGAGGCCAGTATTTTTCTTTTTGGGCGTGTGCATTGTACAGGCTATGAGGGGAGGTTAGAGGCCGGTATTTGTTTTTCAGGCGGGCATTGGACCGGCTATGAGGGGAGGTTAGAGGCCGGTATTTTTTTCAGGCATTAGTTGGACCAGCTCTGAGGGGAGGTTGGAGGCTGGTATTTTTATTTCAGGCATGCTTTGGACTGGCTATGAAGGCAGGTTGGAGGCCTGTTTTGTTTTTTTCAGGCGTGTGTTGGACCGGCTATGAGGGGAGGTTGAAGGCCGATTTTTTTTTCATATGTGCGTTTGACCAGCTATGAGGGGTGATTGGAGGCTGGTATTTTTTTCAGGCATGCGTTGGACCGGAAATGAATGGAGGTTGGAGGCCAGTATTTTTCATTTTTAGGTGTGCGTTTGACCCGCTATGAGGGGAGGTTGGAGACCAGTGTTTGTTTTTCAGGCATGCGTTGGACCAGCTATGAGGGGAGGTTGGAGGCCGGTATTTTTTTTCAGGCATGAGTTGAACCGGCTATGAGGGGAGGTTGGAGGCCGGTATTTTTTTCAGGCGTGCGTTGGACCTGCTATTAGGGGAGGTTGGAGGCCAGTAATTTTTTTCCTGGCATGCGTTGGGCTAGCTTTGAGGGGTGGTTGGAGGCCGGTATTTTTTTCAGGTTTGCTTTCAACCAACTTTGAGGAGTTGGTTGGAGGCCGGTATTTTTTTCAGGTGTGTGTTGGACCGGCTATGAGGGGAGGTTGGGGGCCGGTATTTTTTTCCGGCATGCTTTGGACCGGCTATGAGTGGAAGTTGGAGGCCGGTATTTTTTTTCAAGCGTGTGTTGGACCGGCTATGAGGGGAGGTTGGAGGCCGGTATTTTTCTTTTTAGGTGTGCATTGGACAGGCTATGAGGGGAGGTTGGAGGCCGGTATTTTTTTTTCAGGCATGAGTTGGTCCGGCTATGAGGGGAGGATAGAGGCCGGTATTTTTTTTCCAGTTTGCTTTGGACCAACTATGAGGGGAGGTTGGAGGCTGGTATTTTTTTCAAGTGTGCGTTGAACTGGTTATGAGGGGAGGTTGAAGGCCGGTATTTTTTTACAGGCGTAAGTTGGACCGGCTATGATGGGAGGTTGGAGGTCGGTATTTTTTTTGCAGGCATGAGTTGGACCGGCTATGAGGGGAGGTTGGGGGCCAGTATTTTTTTTTCAGGCATGTTGGAGCAGCTATGAGGGGAGATTGGAGGATGATTTTTTTTCCAGGCGTGTGTTGGGCCAGCTATGAGAGGACGTTGGAGGCCAGTATTTTTTTCAGGTTTGCTTTGGACCAACTATGAGGGGTTGATTGGAGGCTGGTATTTTCTACAAATGTGCGTTGGACCAGCAATTAGGGGAGGTTGGAGGCTGGCATTTTCTTTGCAGGCATTAGTTGGACCGGCTCTGAAGGGAGGTTGGAGGCTGGTATTTTTATTTTCAGGCGTGATGGACTGGATATAAGGGGAGATTGGAGGCCAGTAATTTTTTTTCAGGCATGCGTTTGACCGGCTATGAGGGGGGTTGGAGGCCGGCATTTTTTTTCAGTCTTGAGTTTGACCAGCTTTAAGGGGAGGTTGCAGGCCAGTATTTTTTTCAGACTTGCTTTGGACCGGCTATGAAAGGAGGTTGGAGGCTGGTATTTTTTTCAGATTTGCTTTGGACCAACTATGAGGGTTTGGTTGGAGGTCGGTATTTTTTTCAAACGTGCATTGGACCAGAAATCAGGGGAGGTTGGAGGCCCATATTTTTTTAGCAGGTGTGCGTTGGACCAACTATGAGGGGAGGTTGGAGGCCAGTATTTTTTTCAGGTGTGTGTTGGACCGGCTATGAGGGGAGGTTGGAGGCCGGTATTTTTTTCAGGCATGCTTGAACCGGCTATGAGTGGAAGTTGGAGGCCGGTATTTTTTTTCAAGCGTGTGTTGGACCGGCTATGAGGGGAGGTTGGAGGCCGGTATTTTTCTTTTTAGGTGTGCATTGGACAGGCTATGAGGGGAGGCTGGAGGCCGGTATTTTTTTTTCAGGCATGAGTTGAACCGGCTATGAGGGGAGGTTGGAGGCCGGTATTTTTTTATCAGGTATGCATTGGACTGGCTATGAGGGGAGGTTGGGGGCCAATATTTTTTTTCAGGCGTGCGTTGGACCGGTTATGAGGGGAGGTTGGAGACCGGAATTTTTTTCAGGCATGAGTTGGTCCGGCTATGAGGGGAGGATAGAGGCCGGTATTTTTTTCCAGTTTGCTTTGGACCAACTATGAGGGGAGGTTGGAGGCTGGTATTTTTTTCAAGTGTGCGTTGGACTGGTTATGAGGGGAGGTTGAAGGCCGGTATTTTTTTACAGGCGTAAGTTGGACCGGCTATGATGGGAGGTTGGAGGTCGGTATTTTTTTTGCAGGTGTGAGTTGGACCAGCTTGAGGGGAGGTTGGAGGCTGGTATTTTTTTTTTCAGGCGTGCGTTTGACCGGCTATGAGGGGAGGTTGGAGGCCGGTATTTTTTTTTCAGGCGTGCATTGCACCAGCTATGAGGGGAGGTTGGAGGCCAGTATTTTTCTTTTTGGGCGTGTGCATTGTACAGGCTATGAGGGGAGGTTAGAGGCCGGTATTTGTTTTTCAGGCGGGCATTGGACCGGCTATGAGGGGAGGTTAGAGGCCGGTATTTTTTTCAGGCATTAGTTGGACCAGCTCTGAGGGGAGGTTGGAGGCTGGTATTTTTATTTCAGGCGTGCATTGGACCAGCTATGAGAGGAGGTTGGAGGCCAGAATTTTTTTTTCAGACCTGCGTTGGACCGGCTATGAGGGAAGGTGGGAGGCCGTTATTTTTCTTTTCTGGCATGCTTTGGACTGGCTATGAAGGCAGGTTGGAGGCCTGTTTTGTTTTTTTCAGGCGTGTGTTGGACCGGCTATGAGGGGAGGTTGAAGGCCGATTTTTTTTTCATATGTGCGTTTGACCAGCTATGAGGGGTGATTGGAGGCTGGTATTTTTTTCAGGCATGCGTTGGACCGGAAATGAATGGAGGTTGGAGGCCAGTATTTTTCATTTTTAGGTGTGCGTTTGACCCGCTATGAGGGGAGGTTGGAGACCAGTGTTTGTTTTTCAGGCATGCGTTGGACCGGCTATGAGGGGAGGTTGGAGGCCGGTATTTTTTTTCAGGCATGAGTTGAACCGGCTATGAGGGGAGGTTGGAGGCCGGTATTTTTTTCAGGCGTGCGTTGGACCTGCTATTAGGGGAGGTTGGAGGCCAGTAATTTTTTTCCTGGCATGCGTTGGGCTAGCTTTGAGGGGTGGTTGGAGGCCGGTATTTTTTTCAGGTTTGCTTTCAACCAACTTTGAGGGGTTGGTTGGAGGCCGGTATTTTTTTCAGGTGTGTGTTGGACCGGCTATGAGGGGAGGTTGGGGGCCGGTATTTTTTTCCGGCATGCTTTGGACCGGCTATGAGGGGAGGTTGAAGGCCGATTTTTTTTTCATATGTGCGTTTGACCAGCTATGAGGGGTGATTGGAGGCTGGTATTTTTTTCCGGCATGCTTTGGACCGGCTATGAGTGGAAGTTGGAGGCCGGTATTTTTTTTCAAGCGTGTGTTGGACCGGCTATGAGGGGAGGTTGGAGGCCGGTATTTTTCTTTTTAGGTGTGCATTGGACAGGCTATGAGGGGAGGTTGGAGGCCGGTATTTTTTTTTCAGGCATGAGTTGGTCCGGCTATGAGGGGAGGATAGAGGCCGGTATTTTTTTTCCAGTTTGCTTTGGACCAACTATGAGGGGAGGTTGGAGGCTGGTATTTTTTTCAAGTGTGCGTTGAACTGGTTATGAGGGGAGGTTGAAGGCCGGTATTTTTTTACAGGCGTAAGTTGGACCGGCTATGATGGGAGGTTGGAGGTCGGTATTTTTTTTGCAGGTGTGAGTTGGACCAGCTATGAGGGGAGGTTGGAGGCTGGTATTTTTTTTTTCAGGCGTGCGTTTGACCGGCTATGAGGGGAGGTTGGAGGCCAGTATTTTTTTCAGGCATTAGTTGTACCAGCTCTGAGGGGAGGTTGGAGGCTGGTATTTTTATTTCAGGCGTGCATTGGACCAGCTATGAGAGGAGGTTGGAGGCCAGAATTTTTTTTCAGACGTGCGTTGGACCGGCTATGAGGGAAGGTGGGAGGCCGTTATTTTTCTTTTCTGGCATGCTTTGGACTGGCTATAAAGGCAGGTTGGAGGCCTGTTTTGTTTTTTTCAGGAGTGTGCTGGACCGGCTATGAGGGGAGGTTGAAAGACGATTTTTTTTTCATATGTGCGTTTGACCAGCTATGAGGGGTGATTGGAGGCTTGTATTTTTTTCAGGCATGCGTTGGACCGGAAATGAATGGAGGTTGGAGGCCAGTATTTTTCATTTTTAGGTGTGCTTTTGACCAGCTATGAGGGGAGGTTGGAGACCGGTGTTTGTTTTTCAGGCATGCGTTGGACCGGCTATGAGGGGAGGTAGGAGGCCGGTATTTTTTTTCAGGCGTGCGTTGGACCTGCTATTAGGGGAGGTTGGAGGCCAGTATTTTTTTTCAGGCGTGCGTTGGACCGCTATCAGGGGAGGTTGGAGGCTGGAATTTTTTTCAGGCATGAGTTGGTCCTGCTATGAGGGGAAGATAGAGGCCGGTATTTTTTTCCAGTTTTCTTTGGACCAACTATGAGGGGAGGTTGGAGGCCGGTATTTTTTTTACAGGCGTGCGTTGGACCGGCTATGAGGGGAGGTTGGAGGCCGGTATTTTTTTCTGGTTTGCTTTGGACTGACTATGAGGGGAGGTTGGAGGCCAGTATTTTTCTTTTTGGGCGTGTGCGTTGTACAGGCTATGGGAGGAGGTTAGAGGCCGGTATTTTTTTCAGGCATTAGTTGGACCAGCTCTGAGGGGAGGTTGGAGGCTGGTATTTTTATTTCAGGCGTGCATTGGACCAGCTATGAGAGGAGGTTGGAGGCCAGAATTTTTTTTTCAGACGTGCGTTGGATCGGCTATGAGGGAAGGTGGGAGGCCGTTATTTTTCTTTTCTGGCATGCTTTGGACTGGCTATAAAGGCAGGTTGGAGGCCTGTTTTGTTTTTTCAGGCGTGTATTGGACCGGCTATGAGGGGAGGTTGAAGGCCGATTTTTTTTTCATACGTGCGTTTGACCGGCTATGAGGGGAGATTGGAGGCTGGTATTTTTTTCAGGCATGCGTTGGACCACCTATGAATGGAGGTTGGAGGCCGGTATTTTTCATTTTTAGGTGTTTGTTGGACAGGCTATGAGGGGAGGTTGGAGGCCGGTGTTTGTTTTTCAGGCATGCGTTGGACCGGCTATGAGGGGAGGTTGGAGGCCGGTATTTTTTTTCAGGCATGAATTGAACCGGCTATGAGGGGAGGTTGGAGGCCGGTATTTTTTTCAGGCGTGTGTTGGACCTGCTATTAGGGGAGGTTGGAGGCCAGTATTTTTTTCAGGCGTGCGTTGGACCGCTATCAGGGGAGGTTGGAGGCTGGAATTTTTTTCAGGCATGAGTTGGTCTGGCTATCAGGGGAGGATAGAGGCCGGTATTTTTTTTCCAGTTTTCTTTGGACCAACTATGAGGGGACGTTGGAGGCTGGTATTTTTTTCAAGTGTGCGTTGGACTGGTTATGAGGGGAGGTTGGAGGCCGGTATTTTTTTTACAGGCGTGAGTTGAACCAGCTATGAGGGGAGGTTGGAGGCCGATATTTTTTTCTGGTTTGCTTTGGACTGACTATGAGGGGAGGTTGGAGGCCAGTATTTTTCTTTTTGGGCATGTGCGTTGTACAGGCTATGAGGGGAGGTTAGAGGCCGGTATTTGTTTTTCAGGCGGGCATTGGACCGGCTATGAGGGGAGGTTAGAGGCCGGTATTTTTTTCAGGCATTAGTTGGACCAGCTCTGAGGGGAGGTTGGAGGCTGGTATTTTTATTTCAGGCGTGCATTGGACCAGCTATGAGAGGAGGTTGGTGGCCAGAATTTTTTTTTCAGACGTGCGTTGGACCGGCTATGAGGGAAGGTGGGAGGCCGTTATTTTTCTTTTCTGGCATGCTTTGGACTGGCTATAAAGGCAGGTTTATTTTTTTCAGGCGTGCGTTGGACCTGCTATTAGGGGAGGTTGGAGGCCAGTAATTTTTTTCCTGGCATGCGTTGGGCTAGCTTTGAGGGATGGTTGGAGGCCGGTATTTTTTTCAGGTTTGCTTTCAACCAACTTTGAGGGGTTGTTTGGAGGCCGGTATTTTTTTCAGGTGTGTGTTGGACCGGCTATGAGGGGAGGTTGGAGGCCGGTATTTTTTTCCGGCATGCTTTGGACCGGCTATGAGTGGAAGTTGGAGGCCGGTATTTTTTTTCAAGCGTGTGTTGGACCGGCTATGAGGGGAGGTTGGAGGTCGGTATTTTTCTTTTTAGGTGTGCATTGGACAGGCTATGAGGGGAGGTTGGAGGCCGGTATTTTTTTTTCAGGCATGAGTTGAACCGACTATGAGGGGAGGTTGGAGGCCGGTATTTTTTTATCAGGTATGCATTGGACCGGCTATGAGGGGAGGTTGGAGGCCAATATTTTTTTTCAGGCGTGCGTTGGACCGGTAATGAGGAGAGGTTGGAGGCCGGAATTTTTTTCAGGCATGAGTTGGTCCGGCTATGAGGGGAGGATAGAGGCCGGTATTTTTTTTCCAGTTTGCTTTGGACCAACTATGAGGGGAGGTTGGAGGCTGGTATTTTTTTCAAGTGTGCGTTGAACTGGTTATGAGGGGAGGTTGAAGGCCGGTATTTTTTTACAGGCGTAAGTTGGACCGGCTATGATGGGAGGTTGGAGGTCGGTATTTTTATTGCAGGTGTGAGTTGGACCAGCTATGAGGGGAGGTTGGAGGCTGGTATTTTTTTTTTCAGGCGTGCGTTTGACCGGCTCTGAGGGGAGCTTGGAGGCCAGTATTTTTTTCAGGCATTAGTTGTACCAGCTCTGAGGGGAGGTTGGAGGCTGGTATTTTTATTTCAGGCGTGCATTGGACCAGCTATGAGAGGAGGTTGGAGGCCAGAATTTTATTTTCAGACGTGCGTTGGACCGGCTATGAGGGAAGGTGGGAGGCCGTTATTTTTCTTTTCTGGCATGCTTTGGACTGGCTATAAAGGCAGGTTGGAGGCCTGTTTTGTTTTTTTCAGGAGTGTGCTGGACCGGCTATGAGGGGAGGTTGAAGGCCGATTTTTTTTTCATATGTGCATTTGACCAGCTATGAGGGGTGATTGGAGGCTTGTATTTTTTTCAGGCATGCGTTGGACCGGCTATGAGGGGAGGTAGGAGGCCGGTATTTTTTTTCAGGCATGAGTTGAACCAGCTATGAGGGGAGGTTGGAGGCCGGTATTTTTTTCAGGCGTGCGTTGGACCTGCTATTAGGGGAGGTTGGAGGCCAGTAATTTTTTTCCTGGCATGCGTTGGGCTAGCTTTGAGGGGTGGTTGGAGGCCGGTATTTTTTTCAGGTTTGCTTTCAACCAACTTTGAGGGGTTGGTTGGAGGCCGGTATTTTTTTCAGGTGTGTGTTGGACCGGCTATGAGGGGAGGTTGGAGGCCGGTATTTTTTTCCGGCATGCTTTGGACAGGCTATGAGTGGAAGTTGGAGGCCGGTATTTTTTTTCAAGCGTGTGTTGGACCGGCTATGAGGGGAGGTTGGAGGCCGGTATTTTTCTTTTTAGGTTAGTGGTCGGTATTTTTTTTTGTAGGCGTGAGTTGGACCCGCTATGATGGGAGGTTGGAGGCCGGTATTTTTTTCAGGCGTGCGTTTGACCAGCTATGTTTAGAGGTTGGAGGGTGGAATTTTTTTCTCAGGCATGTGTTGGACTGGTTATGTGGGGGTTTGGAGGCCAGTATTTTTTTTTCACGTGTGTGGGACCGTTTATGAGGGGAGGTTGGAGGCTGGTATTTTTTTCAGGCGTGTCTTGGACCAGCTATGATGGGAAGTTGGAGGGCAGAATTTTTCTTTTTGGGCATGTGCGTTGGACTGACTATGAGGGAAGGTTGGAGGCCGGTATTTTTTCAAGCGTGCTTTGGACCGGCTTTGAGGGGATGTTGGAGGGCGGTATTTTTTTCAAGCGTGCGTTTGATCGGCTATGAGGGGAGGTGGAAGGCCAGAATTTTTTTTCTTAGGCGTGTGTTGGACCGGCTATGAGGGGGGGTTGGAGGCCGGTATTTTTTTTTAAGCGTGCGTTGCATCGGCTATGAGGGAGGTGGAGGCTGGTATTTTTTTTAGGCATGCATTGGACAGGATATGAGGGGATGTTGGAGGCCGGTATTGGTTTTTCAGGTGTGCGTTGGACCGGCTATGAGGGGAGGTTGGAGGCTGGTATTTTTTTTCAGGCGTGGAGGGTGGAGGCCGGTATTTTTTTCTGGTTTTCTTTGCTTTGGTATTTTTTTGCAGGCGTGTGTTGGACCGGCTTTGAGGGGAGGTTGGAGGCTGGTATTTTTTTTGCAGGCGTGAGTTGGACCAGCTATGAGGTGAGGTTGGAGGCCAGTATTTTTTTTTTCAGGCGTGCGTTGCACCGGCTATGAGGGGAGGTGGAGGCCGGTATTTGTTTCTTTTAAGGTGTGCATTGGACGGGATATGAGGAGATGTTGGAGGCCGGTATTTGTTTTTCAGGTTTGCGTTGGACCGGCTATGAGGGGAGGTTGGAGGCTCGTATTTTTTTTTCAGGGGTGTGTTGGACCAGCTATGATGGGAGATTGGAGGCCAGTATTTTTCATTTAAGGTTTGCGTTGGACCATCTATGAGGGGAGGTTGGAGGCCAGTATTTTTTTCAGGCATGCTTTGGACCGGCTATGAGGGGAAGTTGGAAGCCTGTTTTATTTTGTTTAGGCGTGCGTTGCATCGGCTATGAGGGAGGTGGAGGCTGGTATTTTTTTTAGGCATGCGTTGGACAGGATATGAGGGGATGTTGGAGGCCGGTATTTGTTTTTCAGGTGTGCGTTGGACCGGCTATGAGGGGAGGTTGGAGGCTGGTATTTTTCTTTTTAGGCGTGCGTTGGACAGGCTATGAGGGGAGGTTGGAGGCCGGTATTTGTTTTTCAGGCGTGTGTTGATCCGGCTATGAGGGGAAATTGGAGGCCGGTATTTTTTTTCAGGTGTGCATTGGACCTGCTATGAGGGGAGGTTGGAGGCTGGTATTTTTTTTCAGGCATGGAGGTTGGAGGCTGGTATTTTTTTCTGGTTTTCTTTGCTTTGGTATTTTTTTGCAGGCGTGTGTTGGACCGGCTTTGAGGGGAGGTTGGAGCCCGGTATTTTTTTTGCAGGTGTGAGTTGGACCAGCTATGAGGTGAGGTTGGAGGCCAGTATTTTTTTTTCCAGGCGTGCGTTGCACCGGCTATGAGGGGAGGTGGAGGCTGGTATTTATTTCTTTTAGGCGTGCATTGGACGGGATATGAGGAGATGTTGGAGGCCGGTATTTGTTTTTCAGGTTTGCGTTGGACCAGCTATGAAGAGAGGTTGGAGGCTGGTATTTTTTTTTCAGGCATGTGTTGGACCAGCTATGATGGGAGGTTGGAGGCCAGTATTTTTCATTTAAGGTTTGCGTTGGACCATCTATGAGGGGAGGTTGGAGGCCAGTATTTTTTTCAGGCGTGCGTTGGACTGGCTATGAGGGGAGGTTGGAGGTCGGTATTTTTCTTTTCTGACTTGCTTTGGACCGGCTATGAGGGGAAGTTGGAAGCCTGTTTTATTTTGTTTAGGCGTGCTTTGGACCGGCTATGAAGGGAGGTTGGAAGCCGGTATTTTTTTTCAGGTGTGATTTGGACCGACTATGAGGGGAGGTTTGAGGCCGGTATTTTTTTCAGGTGTGCATTGGATCGGCTATGAGGGGAGGTTGGAGGCCCGTATTTTTTTTCAGGTTTGCTTTGGACTGACTATGAGGGGAGGTTGGAGGCCGGTATTTTTTTCAGGTTTGTGTTGGACCGGCTATGAGGGGGGGTGTGAGGCCCATATTTTTTTTTAGGTTTGCTTTGGACTGACTATGAGGGGAGGTTGGAGGCTGGTATTTTTTTTCAATCTTGGAGGTTGGAGGCCGGTATTTTTTTCTGGTTTGCTTTGGACCGACTATGAGGGGAGGTTGGAGGCTGGGATTTTTTCAAGCGTGTGCTTTGGACCGGCTTTGAGGGGAGGTTGGAGGCCGGTATTTTTTGCAGGCGTGAGTTGGATGCGCTATAAGGGGAGGTTGGAAGCCGGAATTTTTTTTCAGGCGTGCGTTTGACCGGGTATGAGGGGAGATTGGAGGCTGGTATTTTTTTCAGGCATGCGTTGGACCAGCTATGAATGGAGGTAGGAGGCCGGTATTTTTCATTTTTAGGTGTTCGTTGGACAGGCTATGAGGGGAGGTTGGAGGCCGGTGTTTTTCAGGTGTGCGTTTGACCAGCTATGAGGGGAGGTTGGAGGCTTTTTTTTTCAGGCGTGTCTTGGACCAGCTATGAGGGGAGGTTGGAGGGCAGTATTTTTCTTTTTGGGCATGTGCGTTGGACACGCTATGAGGCGAGGTTAAAGGCCGGTATTTGTTTTTCAGGCACGCGTTTGACTGGCTATGAGGAGAGGTTGGAGGCCAGTATTTTTTTTCAGGCATGAGTTGAACCGGCTATGAGGGGAGGTTGGAGGCTGGTATTTTTTTTCAGGCGTGCGTTGGACCTGCTATGAGGGGAGGTTGGAGTCCAGTATTTTTTTTCAGGCATGTGTTGGACTGGCTATGAGGGGACGTTGGAGGCCGGAATTTTTTTAGGCATGAGTTGGACCAGCTATGAGGGGAGGATGGAGGCCGTTTTTTTTCTGGTTTGCTTTGGACTGACTATGAGGGGAGGTTGGAGGCCAGTATTTTTTTCAAGCATGTGTTGGACCGGCTATGAGGGGAGGTTGGAGGCTGATATTTTTATTGTAGGTGTTAGTTGGACTGCCTATGAGGGGAGGTTGGAGGTTGGTATTTTTTTTTGCAGGGGTGAGTTGGACCGGGTATGAAGGGATGTTGGAGGTTGGTATTTTTTTTTCAGGCATGCATTGAAATGGCTATGAGGGGATGTTGGAGGCCGATATTTTTCTTTTCAGGAGTGCGTTGGACTGGCTATGAGAGGAGGTTGGAGGCCAGAATTTTTTTTCAGATGTGCGTTGGACCAGCTATGAGGGGAGGTTGGAGGCCGTTATTTTTCTCTTCTGGCCTGCTTTGGACCTGCTATAAAGGGAGGTTGAAGGCCTTTTTTTTCAGGCGTGTGTTGGACCGTGTATGAGGGGAGGTTGAAGGCCGATTTTTTTTTCATACGTGCGTTTGACCGGCTATGAGGGGAGATTGGAGGCTGGTATTTTTTCAGGCATGCGTTGGACCAGCTATGAATGGAGGTTGGAGGCCTATTTTTCATTTTTAGGTGTTTGTTGGACAGGCTATGAGGGGAGGTTGGAGGCCGGTGTTTATTTTTCAGGTGTGCGTTTGACCGGCTATAAGGGGAGGTTGGAGGCAGGTATTTTTTTTCAAGCGTGTATTGGACTGGCTATAATGGGAGGTTGGAGGCCGGTATTTTATTTTCCGGTTTGCTTTGGACCAACTATGAGGGGAGGTTGGAGGCTGGTATTTTTTTCAAGCGTTCGTTGGACTTGCTATGTGGGGAGGTTGGAGGCCAGTATTTTTTTTTCAGGCGTGCGTTTGGTTGGCTATTAGGGGTGGTTGGAGGCAAGAATATTTTTTCTTAGGTGTGTGTTGGACCGGCTATGAGGGGAGGTTGGAGGCCGGTATTTTTTTTTGCAGGCGTGAGTTGGACCCACTATGATAGGAGGTTGGAGGCCGGTATTTTTTTCAGGCGTGCGTTTGACCAGCTATGTTTAGAGGTTGGAGGCTGGAATTTTTTTTTCTCAGGCATGTGTTGGACTGGTTATGTGGGGGTTTGGAGGCCAGTTTTTTTTTTTCACGTGTGTGTTGGACCGTTTATGAGGAGAGGTTGGAGGCTGGTATTTTTCTTTTTAGGCGTGCGTTGGACAGGCTATGAGGGGAGGTTGGAGGCCAGTATTTTTTCAAGCATGCTTTGGACTGGCTATGAGGGGAGGTTGGAGGCTGGTATTTTTTTACAGGCGTAAGTTGGACCGGCTATGATGGGAGGTTGGAGGTCGGTATTTTTATTGCAGGTGTGAGTTGGACCAGCTATGAGGGGAGGTTGGAGGCTGGTATTTTTTTTTTCAGGCGTGCGTTTGACCGGCTCTGAGGGGAGCTTGGAGGCCAGTATTTTTTTCAGGCATTAGTTGTACCAGCTCTGAGGGGAGGTTGGAGGCTGGTATTTTTATTTCAGGCGTGCATTGGACCAGCTATGAGAGGAGGTTGGAGGCCAGAATTTTATTTTCAGACGTGCGTTGGACCGGCTATGAGGGAAGGTGGGAGGCCGTTATTTTTCTTTTCTGGCATGCTTTGGACTGGCTATAAAGGCAGGTTGGAGGCCTGTTTTGTTTTTTTCAGGAGTGTGCTGGACCGGCTATGAGGGGAGGTTGAAGGCCGATTTTTTTTTCATATGTGCATTTGACCAGCTATGAGGGGTGATTGGAGGCTTGTATTTTTTTCAGGCATGCGTTGGACCGGCTATGAGGGGAGGTAGGAGGCCGGTATTTTTTTTCAGGCATGAGTTGAACCAGCTATGAGGGGAGGTTGGAGGCCGGTATTTTTTTCAGGCGTGCGTTGGACCTGCTATTAGGGGAGGTTGGAGGCCAGTAATTTTTTTCCTGGCATGCGTTGGGCTAGCTTTGAGGGGTGGTTGGAGGCCGGTATTTTTTTCAGGTTTGCTTTCAACCAACTTTGAGGGGTTGGTTGGAGGCCGGTATTTTTTTCAGGTGTGTGTTGGACCGGCTATGAGGGGAGGTTGGAGGCCGGTATTTTTTTCCGGCATGCTTTGGACAGGCTATGAGTGGAAGTTGGAGGCCGGTATTTTTTTTCAAGCGTGTGTTGGACCGGCTATGAGGGGAGGTTGGAGGCCGGTATTTTTCTTTTTAGGTTAGTGGTCGGTATTTTTTTTTGTAGGCGTGAGTTGGACCCGCTATGATGGGAGGTTGGAGGCCGGTATTTTTTTCAGGCGTGCGTTTGACCAGCTATGTTTAGAGGTTGGAGGGTGGAATTTTTTTCTCAGGCATGTGTTGGACTGGTTATGTAGGGGTTTGGAGGCCAGTATTTTTTTTTCACGTGTGTGGGACCGTTTATGAGGGGAGGTTGGAGGCTGGTATTTTTTTCAGGCGTGTCTTGGACCAGCTATGATGGGAAGTTGGAGGGCAGAATTTTTCTTTTTGGGCATGTGCGTTGGACTGACTATGAGGGAAGGTTGGAGGCCGGTATTTTTTCAAGCGTGCTTTGGACCGGCTTTGAGGGGATGTTGGAGGGCGGTATTTTTTTCAAGCGTGCGTTTGATCGGCTATGAGGGGAGGTGGAAGGCCAGAATTTTTTTTCTTAGGCGTGTGTTGGACCGGCTATGAGGGGGGGTTGGAGGCCGGTATTTTTTTTTAAGCGTGCGTTGCATCGGCTATGAGGGAGGTGGAGGCTGGTATTTTTTTTAGGCATGCATTGGACAGGATATGAGGGGATGTTGGAGGCCGGTATTGGTTTTTCAGGTGTGCGTTGGACCGGCTATGAGGGGAGGTTGGAGGCTGGTATTTTTTTTCAGGCGTGGAGGGTGGAGGCCGGTATTTTTTTCTGGTTTTCTTTGCTTTGGTATTTTTTTGCAGGCGTGTGTTGGACCGGCTTTGAGGGGAGGTTGGAGGCTGGTATTTTTTTTGCAGGCGTGAGTTGGACCAGCTATGAGGTGAGGTTGGAGGCCAGTATTTTTTTTTTCAGGCGTGCGTTGCACCGGCTATGAGGGGAGGTGGAGGCCGGTATTTGTTTCTTTTAAGGTGTGCATTGGACGGGATATGAGGAGATGTTGGAGGCCGGTATTTGTTTTTCAGGTTTGCGTTGGACCGGCTATGAGGGGAGGTTGGAGGCTCGTATTTTTTTTTCAGGGGTGTGTTGGACCAGCTATGATGGGAGATTGGAGGCCAGTATTTTTCATTTAAGGTTTGCGTTGGACCATCTATGAGGGGAGGTTGGAGGCCAGTATTTTTTTCAGGCATGCTTTGGACCGGCTATGAGGGGAAGTTGGAAGCCTGTTTTATTTTGTTTAGGCGTGCGTTGCATCGGCTATGAGGGAGGTGGAGGCTGGTATTTTTTTTAGGCATGCGTTGGACAGGATATGAGGGGATGTTGGAGGCCGGTATTTGTTTTTCAGGTGTGCGTTGGACCGGCTATGAGGGGAGGTTGGAGGCTGGTATTTTTCTTTTTAGGCGTGCGTTGGACAGGCTATGAGGGGAGGTTGGAGGCCGGTATTTGTTTTTCAGGCGTGTGTTGATCCGGCTATGAGGGGAAATTGGAGGCCGGTATTTTTTTTCAGGTGTGCATTGGACCTGCTATGAGGGGAGGTTGGAGGCTGGTATTTTTTTTCAGGCATGGAGGTTGGAGGCTGGTATTTTTTTCTGGTTTTCTTTGCTTTGGTATTTTTTTGCAGGCGTGTGTTGGACCGGCTTTGAGGGGAGGTTGGAGCCCGGTATTTTTTTTGCAGGTGTGAGTTGGACCAGCTATGAGGTGAGGTTGGAGGCCAGTATTTTTTTTTCCAGGCGTGCGTTGCACCGGCTATGAGGGGAGGTGGAGGCTGGTATTTATTTCTTTTAGGCGTGCATTGGACGGGATATGAGGAGATGTTGGAGGCCGGTATTTGTTTTTCAGGTTTGCGTTGGACCAGCTATGAAGAGAGGTTGGAGGCTGGTATTTTTTTTTCAGGCATGTGTTGGACCAGCTATGATGGGAGGTTGGAGGCCAGTATTTTTCATTTAAGGTTTGCGTTGGACCATCTATGAGGGGAGGTTGGAGGCCAGTATTTTTTTCAGGCGTGCGTTGGACTGGCTATGAGGGGAGGTTGGAGGTCGGTATTTTTCTTTTCTGACTTGCTTTGGACCGGCTATGAGGGGAAGTTGGAAGCCTGTTTTATTTTGTTTAGGCGTGCTTTGGACCGGCTATGAAGGGAGGTTGGAAGCCGGTATTTTTTTTCAGGTGTGATTTGGACCGACTATGAGGGGAGGTTTGAGGCCGGTATTTTTTTCAGGTGTGCATTGGATCGGCTATGAGGGGAGGTTGGAGGCCCGTATTTTTTTTCAGGTTTGCTTTGGACTGACTATGAGGGGAGGTTGGAGGCCGGTATTTTTTTCAGGTTTGTGTTGGACCGGCTATGAGGGGGGGTGTGAGGCCCATATTTTTTTTTAGGTTTGCTTTGGACTGACTATGAGGGGAGGTTGGAGGCTGGTATTTTTTTTCAATCTTGGAGGTTGGAGGCCGGTATTTTTTTCTGGTTTGCTTTGGACCGACTATGAGGGGAGGTTGGAGGCTGGGATTTTTTCAAGCGTGTGCTTTGGACCGGCTTTGAGGGGAGGTTGGAGGCCGGTATTTTTTGCAGGCGTGAGTTGGATGCGCTATAAGGGGAGGTTGGAAGCCGGAATTTTTTTTCAGGCGTGCGTTTGACCGGGTATGAGGGGAGATTGGAGGCTGGTATTTTTTTCAGGCATGCGTTGGACCAGCTATGAATGGAGGTAGGAGGCCGGTATTTTTCATTTTTAGGTGTTCGTTGGACAGGCTATGAGGGGAGGTTGGAGGCCGGTGTTTTTCAGGTGTGCGTTTGACCAGCTATGAGGGGAGGTTGGAGGCTTTTTTTTTCAGGCGTGTCTTGGACCAGCTATGAGGGGAGGTTGGAGGGCAGTATTTTTCTTTTTGGGCATGTGCGTTGGACACGCTATGAGGCGAGGTTAAAGGCCGGTATTTGTTTTTCAGGCACGCGTTTGACTGGCTATGAGGAGAGGTTGGAGGCCAGTATTTTTTTTCAGGCATGAGTTGAACCGGCTATGAGGGGAGGTTGGAGGCTGGTATTTTTTTTCAGGCGTGCGTTGGACCTGCTATGAGGGGAGGTTGGAGTCCAGTATTTTTTTTCAGGCATGTGTTGGACTGGCTATGAGGGGACGTTGGAGGCCGGAATTTTTTTAGGCATGAGTTGGACCAGCTATGAGGGGAGGATGGAGGCCGTTTTTTTTCTGGTTTGCTTTGGACTGACTATGAGGGGAGGTTGGAGGCCAGTATTTTTTTCAAGCATGTGTTGGACCGGCTATGAGGGGAGGTTGGAGGCTGATATTTTTATTGTAGGTGTTAGTTGGACTGCCTATGAGGGGAGGTTGGAGGTTGGTATTTTTTTTTGCAGGGGTGAGTTGGACCGGGTATGAAGGGATGTTGGAGGTTGGTATTTTTTTTTCAGGCATGCATTGAAATGGCTATGAGGGGATGTTGGAGGCCGATATTTTTCTTTTCAGGAGTGCGTTGGACTGGCTATGAGAGGAGGTTGGAGGCCAGAATTTTTTTTCAGATGTGCGTTGGACCAGCTATGAGGGGAGGTTGGAGGCCGTTATTTTTCTCTTCTGGCCTGCTTTGGACCTGCTATAAAGGGAGGTTGAAGGCCTTTTTTTTCAGGCGTGTGTTGGACCGTGTATGAGGGGAGGTTGAAGGCCGATTTTTTTTTCATACGTGCGTTTGACCGGCTATGAGGGGAGATTGGAGGCTGGTATTTTTTCAGGCATGCGTTGGACCAGCTATGAATGGAGGTTGGAGGCCGGTATTTTTCATTTTTAGGTGTTTGTTGGACAGGCTATGAGGGGAGGTTGGAGGCCGGTGTTTATTTTTCAGGTGTGCGTTTGACCGGCTATAAGGGGAGGTTGGAGGCAGGTATTTTTTTTCAAGCGTGTATTGGACTGGCTATAATGGGAGGTTGGAGGCCGGTATTTTATTTTCCGGTTTGCTTTGGACCAACTATGAGGGGAGGTTGGAGGCTGGTATTTTTTTCAAGCGTTCGTTGGACTTGCTATGTGGGGAGGTTGGAGGCCAGTATTTTTTTTTCAGGCGTGCGTTTGGTTGGCTATTAGGGGTGGTTGGAGGCAAGAATATTTTTTCTTAGGTGTGTGTTGGACCGGCTATGAGGGGAGGTTGGAGGCCGGTATTTTTTTTTGCAGGCGTGAGTTGGACCCACTATGATAGGAGGTTGGAGGCCGGTATTTTTTTCAGGCGTGCGTTTGACCAGCTATGTTTAGAGGTTGGAGGCTGGAATTTTTTTTCTCAGGCATGTGTTGGACTGGTTATGTGGGGGTTTGGAGGCCAGTTTTTTTTTTCACGTGTGTGTTGGACCGTTTATGAGGAGAGGTTGGAGGCTGGTATTTTTCTTTTTAGGCGTGCGTTGGACAGGCTATGAGGGGAGGTTGGAGGCCAGTATTTTTTCAAGCATGCTTTGGACTGGCTATGAGGGGAGGTTGGAGGCTGGTATTTTTTTACAGGCGTAAGTTGGACCGGCTATGATGGGAGGTTGGAGGTCGGTATTTTTATTGCAGGTGTGAGTTGGACCAGCTATGAGGGGAGGTTGGAGGCTGGTATTTTTTTTTTCAGGCGTGCGTTTGACCGGCTCTGAGGGGAGCTTGGAGGCCAGTATTTTTTTCAGGCATTAGTTGTACCAGCTCTGAGGGGAGGTTGGAGGCTGGTATTTTTATTTCAGGCGTGCATTGGACCAGCTATGAGAGGAGGTTGGAGGCCAGAATTTTATTTTCAGACGTGCGTTGGACCGGCTATGAGGGAAGGTGGGAGGCCGTTATTTTTCTTTTCTGGCATGCTTTGGACTGGCTATAAAGGCAGGTTGGAGGCCTGTTTTGTTTTTTTCAGGAGTGTGCTGGACCGGCTATGAGGGGAGGTTGAAGGCCGATTTTTTTTTCATATGTGCATTTGACCAGCTATGAGGGGTGATTGGAGGCTTGTATTTTTTTCAGGCATGCGTTGGACCGGCTATGAGGGGAGGTAGGAGGCCGGTATTTTTTTTCAGGCATGAGTTGAACCAGCTATGAGGGGAGGTTGGAGGCCGGCATTTTTTTCAGGCGTGCGTTGGACCTGCTATTAGGGGAGGTTGGAGGCCAGTAATTTTTTTCCTGGCATGCGTTGGGCTAGCTTTGAGGGGTGGTTGGAGGCCGGTATTTTTTTCAGGTTTGCTTTCAACCAACTTTGAGGGGTTGGTTGGAGGCCGGTATTTTTTTCAGGTGTGTGTTGGACCGGCTATGAGGGGAGGTTGGAGGCCGGTATTTTTTTCCGGCATGCTTTGGACAGGCTATGAGTGGAAGTTGGAGGCCGGTATTTTTTTTCAAGCGTGTGTTGGACCGGCTATGAGGGGAGGTTGGAGGCCGGTATTTTTCTTTTTAGGTTAGTGGTCGGTATTTTTTTTTGTAGGCGTGAGTTGGACCCGCTATGATGGGAGGTTGGAGGCCGGTATTTTTTTCAGGCGTGCGTTTGACCAGCTATGTTTAGAGGTTGGAGGGTGGAATTTTTTTCTCAGGCATGTGTTGGACTGGTTATGTGGGGGTTTGGAGGCCAGTATTTTTTTTTCACGTGTGTGGGACCGTTTATGAGGGGAGGTTGGAGGCTGGTATTTTTTTCAGGCGTGTCTTGGACCAGCTATGATGGGAAGTTGGAGGGCAGAATTTTTCTTTTTGGGCATGTGCGTTGGACTGACTATGAGGGAAGGTTGGAGGCCGGTATTTTTTCAAGCGTGCTTTGGACCGGCTTTGAGGGGATGTTGGAGGGCGGTATTTTTTTCAAGCGTGCGTTTGATCGGCTATGAGGGGAGGTGGAAGGCCAGAATTTTTTTTCTTAGGCGTGTGTTGGACCGGCTATGAGGGGGGGTTGGAGGCCGGTATTTTTTTTTAAGCGTGCGTTGCATCGGCTATGAGGGAGGTGGAGGCTGGTATTTTTTTTAGGCATGCATTGGACAGGATATGAGGGGATGTTGGAGGCCGGTATTGGTTTTTCAGGTGTGCGTTGGACCGGCTATGAGGGGAGGTTGGAGGCTGGTATTTTTTTTCAGGCGTGGAGGGTGGAGGCCGGTATTTTTTTCTGGTTTTCTTTGCTTTGGTATTTTTTTGCAGGCGTGTGTTGGACCGGCTTTGAGGGGAGGTTGGAGGCCGGTATTTTTTTTGCAGGCGTGAGTTGGACCAGCTATGAGGTGAGGTTGGAGGCCAGTATTTTTTTTTTCAGGCGTGCGTTGCACCGGCTATGAGGGGAGGTGGAGGCCGGTATTTGTTTCTTTTAAGGTGTGCATTGGACGGGATATGAGGAGATGTTGGAGGCCGGTATTTGTTTTTCAGGTTTGCGTTGGACCGGCTATGAGGGGAGGTTGGAGGCTCGTATTTTTTTTTCAGGGGTGTGTTGGACCAGCTATGATGGGAGATTGGAGGCCAGTATTTTTCATTTAAGGTTTGCGTTGGACCATCTATGAGGGGAGGTTGGAGGCCAGTATTTTTTTCAGGCATGCTTTGGACCGGCTATGAGGGGAAGTTGGAAGCCTGTTTTATTTTGTTTAGGCGTGCGTTGCATCGGCTATGAGGGAGGTGGAGGCTGGTATTTTTTTTAGGCATGCGTTGGACAGGATATGAGGGGATGTTGGAGGCCGGTATTTGTTTTTCAGGTGTGCGTTGGACCGGCTATGAGGGGAGGTTGGAGGCTGGTATTTTTCTTTTTAGGCGTGCGTTGGACAGGCTATGAGGGGAGGTTGGAGGCCGGTATTTGTTTTTCAGGCGTGTGTTGATCCGGCTATGAGGGGAAATTGGAGGCCGGTATTTTTTTTCAGGTGTGCATTGGACCTGCTATGAGGGGAGGTTGGAGGCTGGTATTTTTTTTCAGGCATGGAGGTTGGAGGCTGGTATTTTTTTCTGGTTTTCTTTGCTTTGGTATTTTTTTGCAGGCGTGTGTTGGACCGGCTTTGAGGGGAGGTTGGAGCCCGGTATTTTTTTTGCAGGTGTGAGTTGGACCAGCTATGAGGTGAGGTTGGAGGCCAGTATTTTTTTTTCCAGGCGTGCGTTGCACCGGCTATGAGGGGAGGTGGAGGCTGGTATTTATTTCTTTTAGGCGTGCATTGGACGGGATATGAGGAGATGTTGGAGGCCGGTATTTGTTTTTCAGGTTTGCGTTGGACCAGCTATGAAGAGAGGTTGGAGGCTGGTATTTTTTTTTCAGGCATGTGTTGGACCAGCTATGATGGGAGGTTGGAGGCCAGTATTTTTCATTTAAGGTTTGCGTTGGACCATCTATGAGGGGAGGTTGGAGGCCAGTATTTTTTTCAGGCGTGCGTTGGACTGGCTATGAGGGGAGGTTGGAGGTCGGTATTTTTCTTTTCTGACTTGCTTTGGACCGGCTATGAGGGGAAGTTGGAAGCCTGTTTTATTTTGTTTAGGCGTGCTTTGGACCGGCTATGAAGGGAGGTTGGAAGCCGGTATTTTTTTTCAGGTGTGATTTGGACCGACTATGAGGGGAGGTTTGAGGCCGGTATTTTTTTCAGGTGTGCATTGGATCGGCTATGAGGGGAGGTTGGAGGCCCGTATTTTTTTTCAGGTTTGCTTTGGACTGACTATGAGGGGAGGTTGGAGGCCGGTATTTTTTTCAGGTTTGTGTTGGACCGGCTATGAGGGGGGGTGTGAGGCCCATATTTTTTTTTAGGTTTGCTTTGGACTGACTATGAGGGGAGGTTGGAGGCTGGTATTTTTTTTCAATCTTGGAGGTTGGAGGCCGGTATTTTTTTCTGGTTTGCTTTGGACCGACTATGAGGGGAGGTTGGAGGCTGGGATTTTTTCAAGCGTGTGCTTTGGACCGGCTTTGAGGGGAGGTTGGAGGCCGGTATTTTTTGCAGGCGTGAGTTGGATGCGCTATAAGGGGAGGTTGGAAGCCGGAATTTTTTTTCAGGCGTGCGTTTGACCGGGTATGAGGGGAGATTGGAGGCTGGTATTTTTTTCAGGCATGCGTTGGACCAGCTATGAATGGAGGTAGGAGGCCGGTATTTTTCATTTTTAGGTGTTCGTTGGACAGGCTATGAGGGGAGGTTGGAGGCCGGTGTTTTTCAGGTGTGCGTTTGACCAGCTATGAGGGGAGGTTGGAGGCTTTTTTTTTCAGGCGTGTCTTGGACCAGCTATGAGGGGAGGTTGGAGGGCAGTATTTTTCTTTTTGGGCATGTGCGTTGGACACGCTATGAGGCGAGGTTAAAGGCCGGTATTTGTTTTTCAGGCACGCGTTTGACTGGCTATGAGGAGAGGTTGGAGGCCAGTATTTTTTTTCAGGCATGAGTTGAACCGGCTATGAGGGGAGGTTGGAGGCTGGTATTTTTTTTCAGGCGTGCGTTGGACCTGCTATGAGGGGAGGTTGGAGTCCAGTATTTTTTTTCAGGCATGTGTTGGACTGGCTATGAGGGGACGTTGGAGGCCGGAATTTTTTTAGGCATGAGTTGGACCAGCTATGAGGGGAGGATGGAGGCCGTTTTTTTTCTGGTTTGCTTTGGACTGACTATGAGGGGAGGTTGGAGGCCAGTATTTTTTTCAAGCATGTGTTGGACCGGCTATGAGGGGAGGTTGGAGGCTGATATTTTTATTGTAGGTGTTAGTTGGACTGCCTATGAGGGGAGGTTGGAGGTTGGTATTTTTTTTTGCAGGGGTGAGTTGGACCGGGTATGAAGGGATGTTGGAGGTTGGTATTTTTTTTTCAGGCATGCATTGAAATGGCTATGAGGGGATGTTGGAGGCCGATATTTTTCTTTTCAGGAGTGCGTTGGACTGGCTATGAGAGGAGGTTGGAGGCCAGAATTTTTTTTCAGATGTGCGTTGGACCAGCTATGAGGGGAGGTTGGAGGCCGTTATTTTTCTCTTCTGGCCTGCTTTGGACCTGCTATAAAGGGAGGTTGAAGGCCTTTTTTTTCAGGCGTGTGTTGGACCGTGTATGAGGGGAGGTTGAAGGCCGATTTTTTTTTCATACGTGCGTTTGACCGGCTATGAGGGGAGATTGGAGGCTGGTATTTTTTCAGGCATGCGTTGGACCAGCTATGAATGGAGGTTGGAGGCCGGTATTTTTCATTTTTAGGTGTTTGTTGGACAGGCTATGAGGGGAGGTTGGAGGCCGGTGTTTATTTTTCAGGTGTGCGTTTGACCGGCTATAAGGGGAGGTTGGAGGCAGGTATTTTTTTTCAAGCGTGTATTGGACTGGCTATAATGGGAGGTTGGAGGCCGGTATTTTATTTTCCGGTTTGCTTTGGACCAACTATGAGGGGAGGTTGGAGGCTGGTATTTTTTTCAAGCGTTCGTTGGACTTGCTATGTGGGGAGGTTGGAGGCCAGTATTTTTTTTTCAGGCGTGCGTTTGGTTGGCTATTAGGGGTGGTTGGAGGCAAGAATATTTTTTCTTAGGTGTGTGTTGGACCGGCTATGAGGGGAGGTTGGAGGCCGGTATTTTTTTTTGCAGGCGTGAGTTGGACCCACTATGATAGGAGGTTGGAGGCCGGTATTTTTTTCAGGCGTGCGTTTGACCAGCTATGTTTAGAGGTTGGAGGCTGGAATTTTTTTTCTCAGGCATGTGTTGGACTGGTTATGTGGGGGTTTGGAGGCCAGTTTTTTTTTTCACGTGTGTGTTGGACCGTTTATGAGGAGAGGTTGGAGGCTGGTATTTTTCTTTTTAGGCGTGCGTTGGACAGGCTATGAGGGGAGGTTGGAGGCCAGTATTTTTTCAAGCATGCTTTGGACTGGCTATGAGGGGAGGTTGGAGGCTGGTATTTTTTTTCAAGCGTATGTTGGGCCGGCTATTAAGTGTGATTGGAGGCCCGTATTTTTTTTCAGGCGTGCGTTGCATCGGCTATGAGGGCAGGTGGAGGCCGGTATTTGTTTTTTTTAGGCATGCGTTGGACCGGATATGAGGGGATGTTGGAGGCCGGTATTTGTGTTTCAGGTTTGCATTGGACTGGCTAAGAGGGGAGGTTGGAGGCCTGTATTTTTTTTCAGGCATGTGTTGGACCAGCTATGAGGGGAGGTTGGAGGCCGGTATTTTTCATTTCAGGCGTGTGTTGGACCAGCTATGAGGGCAGGTTAGAGGCCAGTATTTTTTTTTTAAGGCTTGCGTTGGACCATCTATGAGGGGAGGTTGGAGGCCAGTATTTTTTTCAGGCGTGCTTTGGACCGGCTATGAGGGGAAGTTGGAAGCCTGTTTTATTTTGTTTAGGCATGCGTTGGACTGGCTATGAGGGGAGGTTGGAGGCCGGTATTTTTTCAGGCTTGCTTTGGACCTCTCTATGAAGGGAGGTTGGAAGCCGGTATTTTTTTTCAGTTGTGATTTGGACTGACTATGAGGGGAGGTTTGAGGCCGATATTTTTTTCAGGTGTGCATTGGATCGGCTATGAGGGGAGGTTGAAGGCCCGTATTTTTTTTCAGGTTTGCTTTGGACTGACTATGAGGGGAGGTTGGAGGCTGGTATTTTTTTTCAGGCTTGGAGGTTGGAGGCCGGTATTTTTTTTCTGGTTTGCTTTGGACCGACTATGAGGGGAGGTTGGAGGCTGGTATTTTTTCAAGCGTGCTTTGGACCGGCTTTGAGGGGAGGTTGGAGGCCGGTATTTTTTGCAGGCGTGAGTTGGACGCGCTATAAGGGGAGGTTGGAAGCCGTTTTTTTTTTCAGGCGTGCGTTTGACTGGCTGTGAAGGGAGATTGGAGGCTGGTATTTTTTTCAGGCATGCGTTGGACCAGCTATGAATGGAGGTAGGAGGCCGGTATTTTTCATTTTTAGGTGTTCGTTGGACAGGCTATGAGGGGAGGTTGGAGGCCGGTGTTTGTTTTTCAGGCGTGCGTTTGACCAGCTATGAGGGGAGGTTGGAGGCCGGTATTTTTTTCAGGCGTGTCTTGGACCTGCTATGAGGGAGGTTGGAGGTCGGTATTTTTTTTGCAGGTGTGAGTTGGACCAGCTATGAGGGGAGGTTGGAGGCCAGTATTTTTCTTTTTGGGCGTGTGCGTTGGACACGCTATGAGGCGAGGTTAGAGGCCGGTATTTGTTTTTCAGGCGCGCGTTTGACTGGCTATGAGGAGAGGTTGGAGGCCATTATTTTTTTTCAGGCATGAGTTGAACCGGCTATGAGTGGAGGTTGGAGGCCAGTATTTTTTTTTCAGGCGTGCGTTGGACCTGCTATGAGGGGAGGTTGGAGTCCAGTATTTTTTTTCAGGCATGTGTTGGACTGGCTATGAGGGGAGGTTGGAGGCCGGAATTTTTTTTAGGCATGAGTTGGACCGGCTATGAGGGCAGGATGGAGGCCGTTTTTTTTTCTGATTTACTTTAGACTGACTATGAGGGGAGGTTGGAGGCCAGTATTTTTTTCAAGCATGTGTTGGACCGGCTATGAGGGGAGGTTGGAGGCCGGTATTTTTATTGCAGGCGTTAGTTGGACTGCCTATGAGGGGAGGTTGGAGGCTGGTATTTTTTTTTGCAGGGGTGAGTTGGACCGGGTATGAGGTGATTTTGGAGGCTGGTATTTTTTTTCAGGCATGCGTTGAAACGGCTATGAGGGGATGTTGGAGGCCGATTTTTTTCTTTTCAGGAGCGTGTTGGACCGGCTATGAGAGGAGGTTGGAGGCCAGAATTTTTTTTCAGACGTGCATTGGACCAGCTATGAGGGGAGGTTGGAGGCCGTTATTTTTCTCTTCTGGCCTGCTTTGGACCTGCTATAAAGGGAGGTTGAAGGCCTTTTTTTTTCAGGCGTGTGTTGGACCGTCTATGAGGGGAGGTTGAAGGCCGATATTTTTTATTCATACGTGCGTTTGACCGGCTATGAGGGGAGATTGGAGGTTGGTATTTTTTTCAGGCATGCGTTGGACCAGCTATGAATGGAGGTTGGAGGCCGGTATTTTTCATTTTTAGGTATTTGTTGGAAAGGCTATGAGGGGAGGTTGGAGGCCAGTGTTTGTTTTTCAGGTGTGCGTTTTACCAGCTATGAGGGGAGGTTGGAGGCCAGTATTTTCTTCAGGCGTGTCTTGGACCTGCTATGAGGGGAGGTTAGAGGCTGGCATTTTTTTCAGGTGTGCGTTGGACCAGCTATGAGAGGAGGTTGGAGGCCGGAATTTTTTTTCAGGCATGTGTTGGACTGGCTATAAGGGGAGGTTGGAGGCCGGTATTTTTTTTCAAGCGTTTATTGGACTGGCTATAATGGGAGGTTGGAGGCCGGTATTTTATTTTCCAGTTTGCTTTGGACCAACTATGAGGGGAGGGTGGAGGCTGATTTTTTTTCAAGCGTTCGTTGGACTGGCTATGTTGGGAGATTGGAGGCCGGTATTTTTTTTTTCCGGTTTGCTTTGGACCAACTATGAGGGGAGGGTGGAGGCTGGTATTTTTTTCAAGTGTTCGTTGGACTGGCTATGTTGGGAGGTTGGAGGCCGGTATTTTTTTTTCAGGCGTGCGTTTGGTCAGCTATTAGGGGTGGTTGGAGGCAAGAATTTTTTTTCTTATGTGTGTGTTGGACCGGCTATGAGGGGGGGTTGGAGGCCGGTTTTTTTTCAAGCGTATGTTGGGCCGGCTATAAGGGGTGGTTGGAGGCCGGTATTTTTTTTCAGGCGTGCATTGCACCGTTTATGAAGGGGGGTGGAGGCCAGTATTTTTTTTAGGCGTGCGTTGGACAGGATATGAGGGGAGGTTGGAGGCCGGCATTTTTTTCAGGCGTGCATTGGACCAGCTATGGGAGGAGGTTCGAGGCCAGCATATTTTTTTCAGGCTTGCATTGGACCGGCTATGAGGGGAGGTTGGAGGCCAGTATTTTTTTCTGGTTTGCTTTGGACTGACTATGACGGGAGGTTAGAGGCCGGTATTTTTTTCAAGCGTGCGTTTGACCGGCTATGAGGTGAGGTCGGATGCCGCTATTTTTATTGTAGGCGTTAGTTGGACCAGCTTTGAGGGGAGGTTGGAGGCCGATATTTTTTTTGCAGGCGTGAGTTGGACCCGCTATGATGGGAGATTGGAGGCCGGTATTTTTTTTCAGGCGTGCGTTTGACCAGCTATGTTTAGAGGTTGGAGGCTGGAATTTTTTTTCTCAGGCATGTGTTGGACTGGTTATGTGGGGGTTTGGAGGCCAGTATTTTTTTTTTCACGTGTGTGTTGGACCGTTTATGAGGGGAGGTTGGAGGCTGGAATTTTTCTTTTTAGGCGTGCGTAGGACAGGCTATGAGGGGAGGTTGGAGGCTGGTATTTTTTTGCAGGCATGAGTTGGACCGGCTATGAGGGGAGGTTGAAGGCCGGTATTTTTCAAGCGTGCTTTGGACTGGCTATGAGGGGCGGTTGGAGGCAAGTATTTTTTTGCAGGCATGTGTTGGACCGGCTTTGAAGGGATATTGGAGGCTGGTATTTTTTTGCAGGCGTGAGTTACCAGCTATGAGGGGAAGTTGGAGGCTGGTATTTTTTTTTTCAGGTATGCGTTTGATCGGCTATGAGGGGAGGTTGGAGGGTGGAATTTTTTTTCTTAGGCGTGTGTTGGACCGGCTATGAGGGGGGTTGGAGGCCGGTATTTTTTTTCAAACGTATGTTGGGCCGGCTATTAGGTTAGGTTGGAGGCCCATATTTTTTTTCAGGCGTGCATTGCACCGGCTATGAGGGCAGGTGGAGGCCGGTATTTGTTTTTTTTAGGCATGCGTTGGACAGGATATGAGGGGATGTTGGAGGCCGGTATTTGTGTTTCAGGTTTGCATTGGACCGGCTAAGAGGGGAGGTTGGAGGCCTGTATTTTTTTTCAGGCGTGTGTTGGACCAGCTATGAGGGGAGGTTGGAGGCTGGTATTTTTCATTTCAGGCGTGTGTTGGACCAGCTATGAGGGCAGGTTGGAGGCCAGTAATTTTTTCAGGTGTGCGTTGGACCGGCTATGAGGGGAGGTTGGAGGCTGGTATTTTTTTTCAGGCATGGAGGTTGGAGGCCGGTATTTTTTTTCTGGTTTGCTTTGGACCGACTATGAGGGAAGGTTGGAGGCCGGTATTTTTTTAAGCGTGCTTTGGACCGGCTTTGAGGGGATGTTGGAGGCCTATATTTTTTTGCAGGTGTGAGTTGGACCTGCTATGAGGGGAGGTTGGAAGCCGGTATTTTTTTTCAGGCGTGCGTTTGATCAGCTATGAGGGGAGGTTGAAGGCCGGAATTTTTTTCTTAGGCGTGTGTTGGACCGGCTATGAGGGGGGGTTGGAGGCCGGTATTTTTTTTCAAGCGTATGTTGGGCGGCTATGAGGGGTGGTTGGAGGCCGGTATTTTTTTCAGGCATGCGTTGCATCGGCTATGAGGGAGGTGGAGGCTAGTATTTTTTTTAGGCATGCATTGGACGGGATATGAGGGGATGTTGGAGGCCGGTATTTGTTTTTCAGGTGTGCGTTGGACCGGCTATGAGGGAAGGTTGGAGGCTGGTATTTTTCTTTTTAGGCGTGCGTTGGACAGGCTATGAGGGGAGGTTGGAGGCCGGTATTTGTTTTTCAGGCGTGTGTTGATCCGGCTATGAGGGGAAATTGGAGGCCGGTATTTTTTTTCAGGTGTGCATTAGACCTGCTATGAGGGGAGGTTGGAGGCTGGTATTTTTTTTCAGGCGTGGAGGTTGGAGGTCGGTATTTTTTTCTGGTTTGCTTTGCACCGACCATGAGGGGAGATTGGAGGCCGGTATTTTTTTGCAGGCGTGTGTTGGACCGGCTTTGAGGGGAGGTTGGAGGCCGGTATTTTTTTTGTAGGCGTGAGTTGGACCGGCTATGAGGTGAGGTTGGGGGCCAGTATTTTTTTTTCAGGCGTGTGTTGCACTGGCTATGAGGGGAGGTACAGGCCGGTATTTGTTTCTTTTAGGCGTGCGTTGGACGGGATATGAGGAGATGTTGGAGGCCGGTATTTGTTTTTCAGGTTTGCGTTGGACCGGCTATGAGAGGAGGTTGGAGGCTGGTATTTTTTTTTTCAGGTGTGAGTTGGACCAGCTATGAGGGGAGGTTGGAGGCCAGTATTTTTCATTTAAGGCTTGCGTTGGACCATCTATGAGGGGAGGTTGGAGGCCAGTATTTTTTTCAGGCGTGCGTTGGACTGGCTATGAGGGGAGGTTGGAGGTCGGTATTTTTCTTTTCTGGCGTGCTTTGTACCGGCTTTTTTAGGCATGAGTTGGACCGGCTATGAGGGGAGGATGGAGGCCGTTTTTTTTTTCTGGTTTGCTTTGGACTGACTATGAGGGGAGGTTGGAGGCCAGTATTTTTTTCAAGCATGTGTTGGACCGGCTATGAGGGGAGGTTGGAGGCCGGTATTTTTATTGCAGGCGTTAGTTGGACTGCCTATGAGGGGAGGTTGGAGGCTGGTATTTTTTTTTGCAGGGGTGAGTTGGACCGGGTATGAGGTGATGTTGGAGGCTGGTATTTTTTTTTCAGGCATGCGTTGAAACGGCTATGAGGGGATGTTGGAGGCCGATATTTTTCTTTTCAGGAGCGTGTTGGACCGGCTATGAGAGGAGGTTGGAGGCCAGAATTTTTTTTCAGACGTGCGTTGGACCAGCTATGAGGGGAGGTTGGAGGCCTTTATTTTTCTCTTCTGGCCTGCTTTGGACCTGCTATAAGGGGAGGTTGAAGGCCTTTTTTTTTTCAGGCGTGTGTTGGACCGTCTATGAGGGGAGGTTGAAGGCCGATATTTTTTTTTCATACGTGCGTTTGACCGGCTATGAGGGGAGATTGGAGGCTGGTATTTTTTTCAGGCATGCGTTGGACCAGCTATGAATGGAGGTTGGAGGCCGGTATTTTTCATTTTTAGGTGTTCGTTGGACAGGCTATGAGGGGAGGTTGGAGGCCGGTGTTTGTTTTTCAGGTGTGCGTTTTATCGGCTATGAGGGGAGGTTGGAGTCCGGTATTTTTTTCAGGCTTGTCTTGGACCTGCTATGAGGGGAGGTTAGAGGCTGGCATTTTTTTTCAGGCGTGCGTTGGACCAGCTATGAGGGGAGGTTGCAGGCCGGAATTTTTTTTCAGGCATGTGTTGGACCAGCTATAAGGGGAGGTTGGAGGCAGGTATTTTTTTTCAAGCGTTTATTGGACTGGCTATAATGGGAGGTTGGAGGCTGGTATTTTATTTTCCGGTTTGCTTTGGCCCAACTATGAGGGGAGGGTGGAGGCTGATATTTTTTTTGAAGCGTTCGTTGGACTGGCTATGTTGGGAGGTTGGAGGCCGGTATTTTTTTGCAGGCATGTGTTGGACCGGCTTTGAAGGGATGTTGGAGGCTGGTATTTTTTTTGCAGGCGTGAGTTGGACCAGCTATGAGGGGAGGTTGGAGGCCGGTATTTTTTTTTCAGGCGTGCGTTTGGTCGGCTATTAGGGGTGGTTGGAGGCAAGAATTTTTTTTCTTAGGCGTGTGTTGGACCGGCTATGAGGGGGGGTTGGAGGCCGGTGTTTTTTTTCAAGCGTATGTTGGGCCGGCTATGAGGGGTGGTTGGAGGCCGGTATTTTTTTTCAGGCGTGCATTGCACCGTTTATGAAGGGGGGTGGAGGCCGGTATTTTTTTTTAGGCGTGCGTTGGACAGGATATGAGGGGATGTTGGAGGCCGGTATTTGTTTTTCAGGTGTGCGTTGGACCGGCTATGAGGGGAGGTTGGAGGCCGGCATTTTTTCAGGCATGCATTGGACCAGCTATGAGAGGAGGTTCGAGGCCAGCATATTTTTTTCAGGTTTGCATTGGACTGGCTATGAGGGGAGGTTGGAGGCCAGTATTTTTTTTCTGGTTTGCTTTGGACTGACTATGACGGGAGGTTAGAGGCCGGTATTTTTTTCAAGCGTGCGTTTAACCGGCTATGAGGGGAGGTTGGATGCTGCTATTTTTATTGCAGGCGTTAGTTGGACCGGCTTTGAGGGGAGGTTGGAGGCCGGTATTTATTTTTGCAGGCGTGAGTTGGACCCGCTATGATGGGAGGTTGGAGGCCGGTATTTTTTTTCAGGCGTGCGTTTGACCAGCTATGTTTAGAGGTTGGAGGCTGGAATTTTTTTTTCTCAGGCATGTGTTGGACTGGTTATGTGGGGGTTTGGAGGCCAGTATTTTTTTTCACGTGTGTTGGACCGTTTATGAGGGGAGGTTGGAGGCTGGAATTTTTCTTTTTAGGCGTGCGTAGGACAGGCTATGAGGGGACGTTGGAGGCTGGTATTTTTTTGCAAGCGCGAGTTGGACCGGCTATGAGGGGAGGTTGAAGGCCGGTATTTTTCAAGCGTGCTTTGGACTGGCTATGAGGGGCGGTTGGAGGCAAGTATTTTTTTGCAGGCATGTGTTGGACCGGCTTTGAAGGGATGTTGGAGGCTGGTATTTTTTTTGCAGGCGTGAGTTACCAGCTATGAGGGGAGGTTGGAGGCTGGTATTTTTTTTTTCAGGCGTGCGTTTGATCGGCTATGAGGGGAGGTTGGAGGCTGGAATTTTTTTTCTTAGGCGTGTGTTGGACCGGCTATGAGGGGGGTTGGAGGCCGATATTTTTTTTCAAGCGTATGTTGGGCCGGCTATTAGGTGTGGTTGGAGGCCCATATTTTTTTTCAGGCGTGCATTGCACCAGCTATGAGGGCAGGTGGAGGCCGGTATTTGTTTTTTTTAGGCATGCGTTGGACAGGATATGAGGGTATGTTGGAGGCCGGTATTTGTGTTTCAGGTTTGCATTGGACCGGCTAAGAGGGGAGGTTGGAGGCCTGTATTTTTTTTCAGGCGTGTGTTGGACCAGCTATGAGGGGAGGTTGGAGGCCGGTATTTTTCATTTCAGGCGTGTATTGGACCAGCTATGAGGGCAGGTTGGAGGCCAGTATTTTTTTCAGGCGTGCGTTGGACCGGCTATGAGGGGAGGTTGGAGGCTGGTATTTTTTTTCAGGCATGGAGGTTGGAGGCCGGTATTTTTTTAAGCGTGCTTTGGACCGGCTTTGAGGGGATGTTGGAGGCTGGAATTTTTTTCTTAGGCGTGTGTTGGACCGGTTATGAGGGGGGTTGGAGGCCAGTATTTTTTTTCAAGCATATGTTGGGCGGCTATGAGGGGTGGTTGGAGGCCGGTATTTTTTTTCAGGCATGCGTTGCATCGGCTATGAGGGAGGTGGAGGCTAGTATTTTTTTTTTAGGCATGCGTTGGACAGGATATGAGGGGATGTTGGAGGCCGGTATTTGTTTTTCAGGTGTGCGTTGGACCGGCTATGAGGGGAGGTTGGAGGCCGGCATTTTTTCAGGCATGCATTGGACCAGCTATGAGAGGGGATGTTGGAGGCCGGAATTTTTTTCTTAGGCGTGTGTTGGACCGGTTATGAGGGGGGGTTGGAGGCCAGTATTTTTTTTCAAGCGTATGTTGGGCGGCTATGAGGGGTGGTTGGAGGCCGGTATTTTTTTTCAGGCATGCGTTGCATCGGCTATGAGGGAGGTGGAGGCTAGTATTTTTTTTTAGGCATGCATTGGACGGGATATGAGGGGATGTTGGAGGCCGGTATTTGTTTTTCAGGTGTGCGTTGGACCGGCTATGAGGGAAGGTTGGAGGCTGGTATTTTTCTTTTTAGGCGTGCGTTGGACAGGCTATGAGGGGAGGTTGGAGGCCGGTATTTGTTTTTCAGGCGTGTGTTGATCCGGCTATGAGGGGAAATTGGAGGCCGGTATTTTTTTTCAGGTGTGCATTAGACCTGCTATGAGGGGAGGTTGGAGGCTGGTATTTTTTTTCAGGCGTGGAGGTTGGAGGTCGGTATTTTTTTCTGGTTTGCTTTGCACCGACCATGAGGGGAGATTGTAGGCCGGTATTTTTTTGCAGGCGTGTGTTGGACCGGCTTTGAGGGGAGGTTGGAGGCCGGTATTTTTTTTTGTAGGCGTGAGTTGGACCGGCTATGAGGTGAGGTTGGGGGCCAGTATTTTTTTTTCAGGCGTGCGTTGCACTGGCTATGAGGGGAGGTACAGGCCGGTATTTGTTTCTTTTAGGCGTGCGTTGGACGGGATATGAGGAGATGTTGGAGGCCGGTATTTGTTTTTCAGGTTTGCGTTGGACCGGCTATGAGAGGAGGTTGGAGGCTGGTATTTTTTTTTTCAGGTGTGAGTTGGACCAGCTATGAGGGGAGGTTGGAGGCCAGTATTTTTCATTTAAGGCTTGCGTTGGACCATCTATGAGGGGAGGTTGGAGGCCAGTATTTTTTTCAGGCGTGCGTTGGACTGGCTATGAGGGGAGGTTGGAGGTCGGTATTTTTCTTTTCTGGCGTGCTTTGTACCGGCTTTTTTAGGCATGAGTTGGACCGGCTATGAGGGGAGGATGGAGGCCATTTTTTTTTTCTGGTTTGCTTTGGACTGACTATGAGGGGAGGTTGGAGGCCAGTATTTTTTTCAAGCATGTGTTGGACCGGCTATGAGGGGAGGTTGGAGGCCGTTATTTTTATTGCAGGCGTTAGTTGGACTGCCTATGAGGGGAGGTTGGAGGCTGGTATTTTTTTTTGCAGTTGTGAGTTGGACCGGGTATGAGGTGATGTTGGAGGCTGGTATTTTTTTTTCAGGCATGCGTTGAAACGGCTATGAGGGGATGTTGGAGGCCGATATTTTTCTTTTCAGGAGCGTGTTGGACCGGCTATTAGAGGAGGTTGGAGGCCAGAATTTTTTTTCAGACGTGCGTTGGACCAGCTATGAGGGGAGGTTGGAGGCATTTATTTTTCTCTTCTGGCCTGCTTTGGACCTGCTATAAGGGGAGGTTGAAGGCCTTTTTTTTTTCAGGCGTGTGTTGGACCGTCTATGAGGCGAGGTTGAAGGCCGATATTTTTTTTTCATACGTGCGTTTGACCGGCTATGAGGGGAGATTGGAGGCTGGTATTTTTTTCAGGCATGCGTTGGACCAGCTATGAATGGAGGTTGGAGGCCGGTATTTTTCATTTTTAGGTGTTCGTTGGACAGGCTATGAGGGGAGGTTGGAGGCCGGTGTTTGTTTTTCAGGTGTGCGTTTTATCGGCTATGAGGGGAGGTTGGAGTCCGGTATTTTTTTCAGGCTTGTCTTGGACCTGCTATGAGGGGAGGTTAGAGGCTGGCATTTTTTTTCAGGCGTGCGTTGAACCAGCTATGAGGGGAGGTTGCAGGCCGGAATTTTTTTTCAGGCATGTGTTGGACCAGCTATAAGGGGAGGTTGGAGGCAGGTATTTTTTTTCAAGCGTTTATTGGACTGGCTATAATGGGAGGTTGGAGGCCGGTATTTTATTTTCCGGTTTGCTTTGGCCCAACTATGAGGGGAGGGTGGAGGCTGATATTTTTTTTGAAGCGTTCGTTGGACTGGCTATGTTGGGAGGTTGGAGGCCGGTATTTTTTTGCAGGCATGTGTTGGGCCGGCTTTGAAGGGATGTTGGAGGCTGGTATTTTTTTTGCAGGCGTGAGTTGGACCAGCTATGAGGGGAGGTTGGAGGCCGGTATTTTTTTTTCAGGCGTGCGTTTGGTCGGCTATTAGGGGTGGTTGGAGGCAAGAATTTTTTTTCTTAGGCGTGTGTTGGACCGGCTATGAGGGGGGGTTGGAGGCCGGTGTTTTTTTTCAAGCGTATGTTGGGCCGGCTATGAGGGGTGGTTGGAGGCCGGTATTTTTTTTCAGGCGTGCATTGCACCGTTTATGAAGGGGGGTGGAGGCCGGTATTTTTTTTTAGACGTGCGTTGGACAGGATATGAGGGGATGTTGGAGGCCGGTATTTGTTTTTCAGGTGTGCGTTGGACCGGCTATGAGGGGAGGTTGGAGGCCGTCATTTTTTCAGGCATGCATTGGACCAGCTATGAGAGGAGGTTCGAGGCCAGCATATTTTTTTCAGGCTTGCATTGGACTGGCTATGAGGGGAGGTTGGAGGCCAGTATTTTTTTTTCTGGTTTGCTTTGGACTGACTATGACGGGAGGTTAGAGGCCGGTATTTTTTTCAAGCGTGCGTTTAACCGGCTATGAGGGGAGGTTGGATGCCGCTATTTTTATTGCAGGCGTTAGTTGGACCGGCTTTGAGGGGAGGTTGGAGGCCGGTATTTTTTTTTGCAGGCGTGAGTTGGACCCGCTATGATGGGAGGTTGGAGGCCGGTATTTTTTTTCAGGCGTGCGTTTGACCAGCTATGTTTAGAGGTTGGAGGCTGGAATTTTTTTTCTCAGGCATGTGTTGGACTGGTTATGTGGGGGTTTGGAGGCCAGTATTTTTTTTTCACGTGTGTGTTGGACCGTTTATGAGGGGAGGTTGGAGGCTGGAATTTTTCTTTTTAGGCGTGCGTAGGACAGGCTATGAGGGGACGTTGGAGGCTGGTATTTTTTTGCAAGCGCGAGTTGGACCGGCTATGAGGGGAGGTTGAAGGCCGGTATTTTTCAAGCGTGCTTTGGACTGGCTATGAGGGGCGGTTGGAGGCAAGTATTTTTTTGCAGGCATGTGTTGGACCGGCTTTGAAGGGATGTTGGAGGCTGGTATTTTTTTTGCAGGCGTGAGTTACCAGCTATGAGGGGAGGTTGGAGGCTGGTATTTTTTTTTTCAGGCGTGCGTTTGATCGGCTATGAGGGGAGGTTGGAGGCTGGAATTTTTTTCTTAGGCGTGTGTTGGACCGGCTATGAGGGGGGTTGGAGGCCCATATTTTTTTTCAGGCATGCATTGCACCAGCTATGAGGGCAGGTGGAGGCCGGTATTTGTTTTTTTTAGGCATGCGTTGGACAGGATATGAGGGTATGTTGGAGGCCGGTATTTGTGTTTCAGGTTTGCATTGGACCGGGTAAGAGGGGAGGTTGGAGGCCTGTATTTTTTTTCAGGCGTGTGTTGGACCAGCTATGAGGGGAGGTTGGAGGCCGGTATTTTTCATTTCAGGCGTGTGTTGGACCAGCTATGAGGGCAGGTTGGAGGCCAGTATTTTTTTCAGGCGTGAGTTGGACCGGCTATGAGGGGAGGTTGGAGGCTGGTATTTTTTTTCAGGCATGGAGGTTGGAGGCCGGTATTTTTTTTCTGGTTTGCTTTGGACCGACTATGAGGGAAGGTTGGAGGCCGGTATTTTTTTAAGCGTGCTTTGGACCGGCTTTGAGGGGATGTTGGAGGCCGGAATTTTTTTCTTAGGCGTGTGTTGGACCGGTTATGAAGGGGGGTTGGAGGCCAGTATTTTTTTTCAAGCATATGTTGGGCGGCTATGAGGGGTGGTTGGAGGCCGGTATTTTTTTTCAGGCATGCGTTGCATCGGCTATGAGGGAGGTGGAGGCTAGTATTTTTTTTTAGGCATGCGTTGGACAGGATATGAGGGGATGTTGGAGGCCGGTATTTGTTTTTCAGGTGTGCGTTGGACCGGCTATGAGGGAAGGTTGGAGGCTGGTATTTTTCTTTTTAGGCGTGCGTTGGACAGGCTATGAGGGGAGGTTGGAGGCCGGTATTTGTTTTTCAGGCGTGTGTTGATCCGGCTATGAGGGGAAATTGGAGGCCGGTATTTTTTTTCAGGTGTGCATTAGACCTGCTATGAGGGGAGGTTGGAGGCTGGTATTTTTTTTCAGGCGTGGAAGTTGGAGGCCGGTATTTTTTTCTGGTTTGCTTTGCACCGACCATGAGGGGAGGTTGGAGGCCGGTATTTTTTTCAGGCATGCGTTGAAACGGCTATGAGGGGATGTTGGAGGCCGATATTTTTCTTTTCAGGAGCGTGTTGGACCGGCTATGAGAGGAGGTTGGAGGCCAGAATTTTTTTTCAGACGTGCGTTGGACCAGCTATGAGGGGAGGTTGGAGGCCTTTATTTTTCTCTTCTGGCCTGCTTTGGACCTGCTATAAGGGGAGGTTGAAGGCCTTTTTTTTTTCAGGCGTGTGTTGGACCGTCTATGAGGGGAGGTTGAAGGCCGATATTTTTTTTCATACGTGCGTTTGACCGGCTATGAGGGGAGATTGGAGGCTGGTATTTTTTTCAGGCATGCGTTGGACCAGCTATGAATGGAGGTTGGAGGCCGGTATATTTCATTTTTAGGTGTTCGTTGGACAGGCTATGAGGGGAGGTTGGAGGCCGGTGTTTGTTTTTCAGGTGTGCGTTTTATCGGCTATGAGGGGAGGTTGCAGGCCGGTATTTTTTTCAGGCGTGTCTTGGACCTGCTATGAGGGGAGGTTAGAGGCTGGCATTTTTTTTCAGGCGTGCGTTGGACCAGCTATGAGGGGAGGTTGCAGGCCGGAATTTTTTTTCAGGCATGTGTTGGACCAGCTATAAGGGGAGGTTGGAGGCAGGTATTTTTTTTCAAGCGTTTATTGGACTGGCTATAATGGGAGGTTGGAGGCCGGTATTTTATTTTCCGGTTTGCTTTGGCCCAACTATGAGGGGAGGGTGGAGGCTAATATTTTTTCAAGCGTTCGTTGAACTGGCTATGTTGGGAGGTTGGAGGCCGGTATTTTTTTGCAGGCATGTGTTGGACCGGCTTTGAAGGGATGTTGGAGGCTGGTATTTTTTTTGCAGGCGTGAGTTGGACCAGCTATGAGGGGAGGTTGGAGGCCGGTATTTTTTTTTCAGGCGTGCGTTTGGTCAGCTATTAGGGGTGGTTGGAGGCAAGAATTTTTTTTCTTAGGCGTGTGTTGGACCGGCTATGAGGGGGGGTTGGAGGCCGGTGTTTTTTTTCAAGCGTATGTTGGGCCGGCTATGAGGGGTGGTTGGAGGCCGGTATTTTTTTTCAGGCGTGCATTGCACCGTTTATGAAGGGGGGTGGAGGCCGGTATTTTTTTTTTAGGCGTTCGTTGGACAGGATATGAGGGGATGTTGGAGGCCGGTATTTGTTTTTCAGGTGTGCGTTGGACCGGCTATGAGGGGAGGTTGGAGGCTGGCAATTTTTCAGGCATGCATTGGACCAGCTATGAGAGGAGGTTCGAGGCCAGCATATTTTTTTCAGGCTTGCATTGGACTGGCTATGAGGGGAGGTTGGAGGCCAGTATTTTTTTTCTGGTTTGCTTTGGACTGACTATGACGGGAGGTTAGAGGCCGGTATTTTTTTCAAGCGTGCGTTTAACCGGCTATGAGGGGAGGTTGGATGCTGCTATTTTTATTGCAGGCGTTAGTTGGACCGGCTTTGAGGGGAGGTTGGAGGCCGGTATTTTTTTTTGCAGGCGTGAGTTGGACCCGCTATGATGGGAGGTTGGAGGCCGGAATTTTTTTTCAGGCGTGCGTTTGACCAGCTATGTTTAGAGGTTGGAGGCTGGAATTTTTTTTTCTCAGGCATGTGTTGGACTGGTTATGTGGGGGTTTGGATGCCAGTATTTTTTTTTCACGTGTGTGTTGGACCGTTTATGAGGGGAGGTTGGAGGCTGGAATTTTTCTTTTTAGGCATGCGTTGGACAGGCTATGAGGGGACGTTGGAGGCTGGTATTTTTTTGCAAGCGCGAGTTGGACCGGCTATGAGGGGAGGTTGAAGGCCGGTATTTTTCAAGCGTGCTTTGGACTGGCTATGAGGGGCGGTTGGAGGCAAGTATTTTTTTGCAGGCATGTGTTGGACCGGCTTTGAAGGGATGTTGGAGGCTGGTATTTTTTTTGCAGGCGTGAGTTACCAGCTATGAGGGGAGGTTGGAGGCTGGTATTTTTTTTTTCAGGCGTGCGTTTGATCGGCTATGAGGGGAGGTTGGAGGCTGGAATTTTTTTTCTTAGGCGTGTGTTGGACCGGCTATGAGGGGGGTTGGAGGCCGGTATTTTTTTTCAAGCGTATGTTGGGCCGGCTATTAGGTGTGGTTGGAGGCCCATATTTTTTTTCAGGCGTGCATTGCACCAGCTATGAGGGCAGGTGGAGGCCGGTATTTGTTTTTTTTAGGCATGCGTTGGACAGGATATGAGGGTATGTTGGAGGCCGGTATTTGTGTTTCGGGTTTGCATTGGACCGGCTAAGAGGGGAGGTTGGAGGCCTGTATTTTTTTTCAGGCGTGTGTTGGACCAGCTATGAGGGGAGGTTGGAGGCCGGTATTTTTCATTTCAGGCGTGTGTTGGACCAGCTATGAGGGCAGGTTGGAGGCCAGTATTTTTTTCAGGCGTGCGTTGGACCGGCTATGAGGGGAGGTTGGAGGCTGGTATTTTTTTTCAGGCATGGAGGTTGGAGGCCGGTATTTTTTTTCTGGTTTGCTTTGGACCGACTATGAGGGAAGGTTGGAGGCCGGTATTTTTTTAAGCGTGCTTTGGACCGGCTTTGAGGGGATGTTGGAGGCCGGAATTTTTTTCTTAGGCATGTGTTGGACCAGCTATGAGGGGGGGTTGGAGGCCGGTATTTTTTTTCAAGAGTATGTTGGGCGGCTATGAGGGGTGGTTGGAGGCCGGTATTTTTTTTCAGGCATGCGTTGCACCGGCTATGAGGGAGGTGGAGGCTAGTATTTTTTTTTAGGCATGCATTGGACAGGATATGAGGGGATGTTGGAGGCCGGTATTTGTTTTTCAGGTGTGCGTTGGACCGGCTATGAGGGAAGGTTGGAGGCTGTTATTTTTCTTTTTAGGCGTGCATTGGACAGGCTATGAGGGGAGGTTGGAGGCCGGTATTTGTTTTTCAGGCGTGTGTTGATCCGGCTATGAGGGGAAATTGGAGGCCGGTATTTGTTTTCAGGTGTGCATTAGACCTGCTATGAGGGGAGGTTGGAGGCTGGTATTTTTTTTCAGGCGTGGAGGTTGGAGGCCGGTATTTTTTTCTGGTTTGCTTTGCACCGACCATGAGGGGAGGTTGGAGGCCGGTATTTTTTTGCAGGCGTGTGTTGGACCGGCTTTGAGGGGAGGTTGGAGGCCGGTATTTTTTTTTGTAGGCGTGAGTTGGACCGGCTATGAGGTGAGGTTGGAGGCCAGTATTTTTTTTCAGGCGTGCGTTGCACTGGCTATGAGGGGAGGTACAGGCCGGTATTTGTTTCTTTTAGGCGTGCGTTGGACGGGATATGAGGAGATGTTGGAGGCCGGTATTTGTTTTTCAGGTTTGCGTTGGACCGGCTATGAGAGGAGGTTGGAGGCTGGTATTTTTTTTTTCAGGCGTGCGTTGGACCAGCTATGAGGGGAGGTTGGAGGCCAGTATTTTTCATTTAAGGCTTGCGTTGTACCATCTATGAGGGTAGGTTGGAGGCCAGTATTTTTTTCAGGCGTGCGTTGGACTGGCTATGAGGGGAGGTTGGAGGTCGGTATATTTCTTTTCTGGCGTGCTTTGGACCGGCTATGAGGGGAAGTTGGAAGCCTGTTTTATTTTGTTTAGGCGTGTGTTGGACTGGCTATGAGGGGAGGTTGGAGGCCGGTATCTTTTCAGGCTTGCTTTGGACCGGCTATGAAGGGAGGTTGGAAGCCGATATTTTTTTTTCAGGTGTGATTTGGACCGACTATGAGGGGAGGTTTGATGCCGATATTTTTTCAGGTGTGCATTGGACCGGCTATGAGGGGGGTGTGAGGCCCGTATTTTTTTTCAGGTTTGCTTTGGACTGACTATGAGGGGAGGTTGGAGGCTGGTATTTTTTTTCAGGCTTGGAGGTTGGAGGCCGGTATTTTTTTTCTGGTTTGCTTTGGACCGACTATGACTAGGTTGGAGGCTGGTATTTTTTCAAGCTTGCTTTGGACCGGCTTTGAGGGGAGGTTGGAGGCCGGTATTTTTTGCAGGCATGAGTTGGACACGCTATAAGGGGAGGTTGGAAGCCGGTATTTTTTTTCAGGCGTGCGTTTGACCGGCTATGAGGGGAGATTGGAGGCTGGTATTTTTTTCAGGCATGCGTTGGACCAGCTATGAATGGAGGTAGGAGGCCGGTATTTTTCATTTTTAGGTGTTCGTTGGACAGGCTATGAGGGGAGGTTGAAGGCCGGTGTTTGTTTTTCAGGTGTGCGTTTGACCAGCTATGAGGCGAGGTTGGAGGCCGGTATTTTTTTCAAGTGTGTCTTGAACCTGCTATGAGGGGAGGTTGGAGGTCGGTATTTTTTTGCAGGTGTAAATTGGACCAGCTATGAGGGGAGGTTGGAGGCCAATATTGCGTGTGTGTTGGACACGCTATGAGGCGAGGTTAGAGGCCGGTATTTGTTTTTCAGGCGTGCGTTTGACTGGCTATGAGGAGAGGTTGGAGGTCAGTATTTTTTTCAGGCATGAGTTGAACCGGCTATGAGGGAAGGTTGGAGGCCGGTATTTTTTTTCAGGCGTGCGTTGGACCTGCTATGAGGGGAGGTTGGAGTCCAGTATTTTTTTTCAGGCATGTGTTGGACTGGCTATGAGGGGAGGTTGGAGGCTGGAATTTTTTTTAGGCATGAGTTGGACCGGCTATGAGGGGAGGATGGAGGCCGTTTTTTTTTCTGGTTTGCTTTGGACTGACTATGAGGGGAGGTTGGAGGCCAGTATTTTTTTCAAGCATGTGTTGGACCGGCTATGAGGGTAGGTTGGAGGCCGGTATTTTTATTGCAGGCGTTAGTTGGACTGCCTATGAGGGGAGGTTGGAGGCTGGTATTTTTTTTTGCAGGGGTGAGTTGGACCGGGTATGAGGTGATGTTGGAGGCTGGTATTTTTTTTTCAGGCATGCGTTGAAACGGCTATGAGGGGATGTTGAAGGCCGATATTTTTCTTTTCAGGAGCGTGTTGGACCGGCTATGAGAGGATGTTGGAGGCCAGAATTTTTTTTCAGACGTGCGTTGGACCAGCTATGAGGGGAGGTTGGAGGCCTTTTTTTTTCTCTTCTGGCCTGCTTTGGACCTGCTATAAAGGGAGGTTGAAGGCCTTTTTTTTTCAGGCGTGTGTTGGACCGTCTATAAGGGGAGGTTGAAGGCCGATATTTTTTTTTCATACGTGCGTTTGACCGGCTATGAGGGGAGATTGGAGGCTGGTATTTTTTTCAGGCATGTGTTGGACCAGCTATGAATGGAGGTTGGAGGCCGGTATTTTTCATTTTTAGGTGTTCGTTGGACAGGCTATGAGGGGAGGTTGGAGGCCGGAATTTTTTTTAGGCATGAGTTGGACCGGCTATGAGGGGAGGATGGAGGCCGTTTTTTTTTCTGGTTTGCTTTGGACTGACTATGAGGGGAGGTTGGAGGCCAGTATTTTTTTCAAGCATGTGTTGGACCGGCTATGAGGGGAGGTTGGAGGCCGGTATTTTTATTGCAGGCGTTAGTTGGACTGCCTATGAGGGGAGGTTGGAGGCTGGTATTTTTTTTTGCAGGGGTGAGTTGGACCGGGTATGAGGTGATGTTGGAGGCTGGTATTTTTTTTTCAGGCATGGGTTGAAACGGCTATGAGGGGAGGTTGGAGTCCAGTATTTTTTTTCAGGCATGTGTTGGACTGGCTATGAGGGGAGGTTGGAGGCCGGAATTTTTTTTAGGCATGAGTTGGACCGGCTATGAGGGGAGGATGGAGGCCGTTTTTTTTTTCTGGTTTGCTTTGGACTGACTATGAGGGGAGGTTGGAGGCCAGTATTTTTTTCAAGCATGTGTTGGACCGGCTATGAGGGGAGGTTGGAGGCCGGTATTTTTATTGCAGGCGTTAGTTGGACTGCCTATGAGGGGAGGTTGGAGGCTGGTATTTTTTTTTGCAGGGGTGAGTTGGACCGGGTATGAGGTGATGTTGGAGGCTGGTATTTTTTTTTCAGGCATGCGTTGAAACGGCTATGAGGGGATGTTGAAGGCCGATATTTTTCTTTTCAGGAGCGTGTTGGACCGGCTATGAGAGGATGTTGGAGGCCAGAATTTTTTTTCAGACGTGCGTTGGACCAGCTATGAGGGGAGGTTGGAGGCCTTTTTTTTCTCTTCTGGCCTGCTTTGGACCTGCTATAAAGGGAGGTTGAAGGCCTTTTTTTTTTCAGGCGTGTGTTGGACCGTCTATAAGGGGAGGTTGAAGGCCGATATTTTTTTTTCATACGTGCGTTTGACCGGCTATGAGGGGAGATTGGAGGCTGGTATTTTTTTCAGGCATGCGTTGGACCAGCTATGAATGGAGGTTGGAGGCCGGTATTTTTCATTTTTAGGTGTTCGTTGGACAGGCTATGAGGGGAGGTTGGAGGCCGGTGTTTGTTTTTCAGGTGTGCATTTTATCGGCTATGAGGGGAGGTTGGAGGCAGGTATTTTTTTCAGGCGTGGCTTGGACCTGCTCTGAGGGGAGGTTAGAGGCTGGCATTTTTTTTCAGGCGTGCGTTGGACCAGCTATGAGGGGAGGTTGCAGGCCGGAATTTTTTTTCAGGCATGTGTTAGACCAGCTATAAGGGGAGGTTGGAGGCAGGTATTTTTTTTCAAGCGTTTATTGGACTGGCTATAATGGGAGGTTGGAGGCTGGTATTTTATTTTCCGGTTTGCTTTGGACCAACTATGAGGGGAGGGTGGAGGCTGGTATTTTTTTCAAGCGTTCGTTGGACTGGCTATGTTGGGAGGTTGGAGGCCGGTATTTTTTTTTCCGGTTTGCTTTGGACCAACTATGAGGGGAGGATGGAGGCTGGTATTTTTTTCAAGCGTTCATTGGACTGGCTATGTTGGGAGGTTGGAGGCCGGTATTTTTTTTTCAGGCGTGCGTTTGTTCGGCTATTAGGGGTGGTTGGAGGCAAGAATTTTTTTTCTTAGGCGTGTGTTGGACCGGCTATGAGGGGGGTTGGAGGCCGGTGTTTTTTTTCAAGCGTATGTTGGGCCGGCTATGAGGGGTTGTTGGAGGCCGGTATTTTTTTTCAGGCGTGCATTGCACCGTTTATGAAGGGGGGTGGAGGCCGGTATTTTTTTTTAGGCATGCGTTGGACAGGATATGAGGGGATGTTGGAGGCCGGTATTTGGTTTTCAGGTGTGCGTTGGACCGGCTATGAGGGGAGGTTGGAGGCCGGCATTTTTTTCAGGCGTGCATTGGACCAGCTATGAGGGGAGGTTCGAGGCCAGCATATTTTTTTCAGGCTTGCATTGGACCGGCTATGAGGGGAGGTTGGAGGCCAGTATTTTTTTCTGGTTTGCTTTGGACTGACTATGACGGGAGGTTGGAGGGCGGTATTTTTTTTCAGGCGTGCGTTTGACCAGCTATGTTTAGAGGTTGGAGGCTGGAATTTTTTTTCTCAGGCATGTGTTGGACTCGTTATGTGGGGGTTTGGAGGCCAGTATTTTTTTTTTACGTGTGTGTTGGACCGTTTATGAGGGGAGGTTGGAGGCTGGTATTTTTCTTTTTAGGCGTGCGTTGGACAGGCTATGAGGGGAGGTTGGAGGCTGGTATTTTTTTGCAGGCGTGAGTTGGACTGGCTATGAGGGGAGGTTGGAGGCCGGTATTTTTCAAGCGTGCTTTGGACTGGCTATGAGGGGAGGTTGGAGGCAAGTATTTTTTTGCAGGCATGTTTTGGACCGGCTTTGAAGGGATGTTGGAGGCTGGTATTTTTTGCAGGCGTGAGTTACCAGCTATGAGGGGAGGTTGGAGGCTGGAATTTTTTTTCTTAGGCGTGTGTTGGACCGGCTATGAGGGGGGGTTGGAGGCCGGTATTTTTTTTCAAGCGTATGTTGGGCCAGCTATTAGGTGTGGTTGGAGGCCCGTATTTTTTTTCAGGCGTGCGTTGCACCGGCTATGAGGGCAGGTGGAGGCCAGTATTTGTTTTTTTTAGGCATGCGTTGGACAGGATATGAGGGTATGTTGGAGGCCGGTATTTGTGTTTCAGGTTTGCATTGGACCGGCTAAGAGGGGAGGTTGGAGGCCGGTATTTGTTTTTTTTAGGCATGCGTTGGACAGGATATGAGGGGAGGTTGGAGGCCGGTATTTTTCATTTCAGGCGTGTGTTGGACCAGCTATGAGGGCAGGTTGGAGGCCAGTATTTTTTTCAGGCGTGCGTTGGACCGGCTATGAGGGGAGGTTGGAGGCTGGTATTTTTTTTCAGGCGTGGAGGTTGGAGGCCGGTATTTCTTTTCTGGTTTGCTTTGGACCGACTATGAGGGAAGGTTGGAGGCCAGTATTTTTTCAAGCGTGCTTTGGACTGGCTTTGAGGGGATGTTGGAGGCCGGTATTTTTTTGCAGGCGTGAGTTGGACCCGCTATGAGGGGAGGTTGGAAGCTGGTATTTTTTTCAGGCGTGCGTTTGATCGGCTATGAGGGGAGGTTGAAGGCCGGAATTTTTTTTCTTATTCGTGTGTTGGACCGGCTATGAGGGGGGGTTGGAGGCTGGTATTTTTTTTCAAGCATATGTTGGGCCGGCTATGAGAGGTGGTTGGAGGCCGGTATTTTTTTTCAGGCGTGCGTTGCATCGGCTATGAGGGAGGTGGAGGCTGGTATTTTTTTTTAGGCATGCGTTGGACAGGATATGAGGGGATGTTGGAGGCCGGTATTTGTTTTTCAGGTGTGCGTTGGACCGGCTATGAGGGGAGGTTGGAGGCTGGTATTTTTCTTTTTAGGCGTGCGTTGGACAGGCTATGAGGGGAGGTTGGAGGCGGTATTTGTTTTTTAGGCGTGTGTTGATCCGGCTATGAGGGGAAATTGGAGGCCGGTATTTTTTTTCAGGTGTGCATTGGACCTGCTATGAGGGGAGGTTGGAGGCTGGTATTTTTTTTCAGGCGTGGAGGTTGGAGGCCGGTATTTTTTTCTGGTTTGCTTTGCACCGACCATGAGGGGAGGTTGGAGGCCGGTAATTTTTTGCAGGCGTGTGTTGGACCGGCTTTGAGGGGAGGTTGGAGGCCGGTATTTTTTTTTCAGGCGTGCGTTGAACCAGCTATGAGGGGAGGTTGGAGGCCACGATTTTTCGTTTAAGGTTTGCGTTGGACCATCTATGTGGGGAGGCTGGAGGCCAGTATTTTTTTCAGGCGTGCGTTGGACTGGCTATGAGGGGAGGTCGGTATTTTTCTTTTCTGGTGTGCTTTGGACCGGCTATGAAGGGAGGTTGGAAGCCGGTATTTTTTTCAGGTGTGATTTGGACCGACTATGAGGGGAGGTTTGAGGCCGGTATTTTTTTTCAGGTTTGCTTTGGACTGACTATGAGGGGAGGTTGGAGGCCGGTATTTTTTTCAGGTTTGTGTTGGACTGGCTATGAGGGGGGGTGTGAGGCCCGTATTTTTTTTCAGGTTTGCTTTGGACTGACTATGAGGGGAGGTTGGAGGCTGGTATTTTTTTTCAGGCTTGGAGGTTGGAGGCCGGTATTTTTTCAAGCGTGCTTTGGACCGGCTTTGAGGGGAGGTTGGAGGCCGGTATTTTTTGCAGGCATGAGTTGGACAAGCTGTGAGGGGAGGTTGGAAGCTGGTATTTTTTTTCAGGCGTGGGTTTGATCGGCTATGAGGGGAGGTTGAAGGCTAGAATTTTTTTCTTAGGCGTGTGTTGGACCGGCTATGAGGGGGGTTTGAGGCCGGTATTTTTTTTCAAGCGTATGTTGGGCCGGCTATGAGGGGTGGTTGGAGGCCAGTATTTTTTTCATGCGCGCGTTGCATCGGCTATGAGGGGAGGTGGAGGCCGGTATTTTTTTTAGGCATGCGTTGGACAGGATATGAGGGGATGTTGGAGGCCGGTATTTGTTTTTCAGGTGTGCGTTGGACCGGCTATGAGGGGAGGTTGGAGGCTGGTATTCTTCTTTTTAGGCGTGCGTTGGACAGGCAATGAGGGGAGGTTGGAGGCCGGTGTTTGTTTTTCAGGTGTGTGTTGATCTGGCTATGAGGGGAAATTGGAGGCCGGTATTTTTTTTTCAGGCGTGCATTGGACCTGCTATGAGGGGAGGTTGGAGGCTGGTATTTTTTTTCAGGCATGGAGGTTGGAGGCCAGTATTTTTTTTCTGGTTTGCTTTGCACCGACTATGAAGGGAGGTTGGAGGCCGGTATTTTTTTGCATGCGTGTGTTGGACCGGCTTTGAAGGGAGGTTGGAGGCCGGTATTTTTTTGCAGGCGTGAGTTGGACCGGCTATGAGGGGAGGTGGAGGCCGGTAGTTGTTTCTTTTAGGCGTGCGTTGGACAGGATATGAGGGGATGTTGGAGGCCGGTATTTGTTTTTCAGGTTTGTGTTGGACCGGCTATGAATGGAGGTTGGAGGCTGGTATTTTTTTTTCAGGCATGCGTTGGACCAGCTATGAGGGGAGGTTGGAGGCCAGTATTTTTTTCAGGCGTGCGTTGGACCGGCTATAAGGGGAGGTTGCAGTTCGGTATTTTTCTTTTCTGGCATGCTTTGGGCCGGCTATGAGGGGAAGTTGGAAGCCTGTTTTATTTTGTTTAGGCGTGCGTTGGACTGGCTATGAGGGGAGGTTGGAGTCCAGTATTTTTTAATCAGGCGTGCGTTGGACCAGCTATGAAGGGAGGTTGGAGGCCGGTAATTTTTTTCTAGGCGTGCATTGGACCGGCTATGAGGGGCGGTTGGAGGCCAGTATTTTTATTTTCAGGTGTGTGTTGAACCGGCTATGTTTGGAGGTTAGAGGCTGGAATTTTTTTTCAGGCGTGCGTTGGACCAACTATGAGGGGAGGCTGGAGGCCAGTATTTTTTTTTTCAGGCGTGCGTTGGACCAGCTATGAGGGGAGGTTGGAGGCCAGTATTTTTTCAGGCGTGCGTTGGACCGGCTATGAGGGGAGGTTGGAGGTCGGTATTTTTCTTTTCTGGCGTGCTTTGGACTGGCTATGAGGGGAAGTTGGAAGCCTGTTTTATTTTGTTTAGGCGTGCGTTGGACTGGCTATGAGGGGAGGTTTGAGGCCGGTATTTTTTTTCAGGTGTGCATTGGATCGGCTATGAGGGGAGGTTGGAGGCACGTATTTTTTTTCCGGTTTGCTTTCAACTGACTATGAGGGGAGGTTGGAGGCCGGTATTTTTTTCAGGTGTGTGTTGGACCGGCTATGAGGGGGGTGTGAGGCTGGTATTTTTTATTTGCAGGCATGAGTTTCACTTACTATGAGGGGAGGTTGGAGGTCGGTAATTTTTTTTCAGGTTTGCTTTCAACTGACTATGAGGGGAGGTTGGAGGCCGGTATTTTTTTCAGGTGTGTGTTGGACCGGCTATGAGGGGGGTGTGAGGCTGGTATTTTTTATTTGCAGGCATGAGTTTGACCGGCTATGAGGGGAGGTGGAGGCCGGTATTTGTTTCTTTTAGGCGTGCGTTGGACAGGATATGAGGGGATGTTGGAGGCCGGTATTTGTTTTTCAGGTTTGTGTTGGACCGGCTATGAGGGGAGGTTGGAGGCTGGTATTTTTTTTTCAGGCATGCGTTGGACCAGCTATGAGGGGAGGTTGGAGGCCAGTATTTTTTTCAGGCGTGCGTTGGACCGGCTATGAGGGGAGGTTGCTGGCCGGTATTTTTTTTCAGGTGTGCATTGGATCGGCTATGAGGGGAGGTTGGAGGCCCATATTTTTTTTCAGGTTTGCTTTCAAGTGACTATGAGGGGAGGTTGGAGGCCGGTATTTTTTTTAGGTGTGTGTTGGACCGGCTATGAGGGGGATGTGAGGCTGGTATTTTTTATTTGCAGGCATGAGTTTGACCGGCTATGAGGGGAGGTGGAGGCCGGTATTTGTTTCTTTTAGGCGTGCGTTGGACAGGATATGAGGGGATGTTGGAGGCCGGTATTTGTTTTTCAGGTTTGTGTTGGGGTTTCAGGTTGGAGGCCGGTATTTTTTTGTGCAGGAGTGAGTTGGACCGGCTATGAGGGGAGGTTGGAGGCTGGTATATTTTTCAGGCGTGTGTTGGACCGGTTATGAGGGGAGATTGGAGGTCAGTATTTTTTTGCAGGCGTGAGTTGGACTCGCTATTAGGGGAGGTTGGAGGCCGGTATTTTTTTTTCAGGGGTGCTGGAGCGGCTATGAGGGGAGGTTGGAGGCCAGTATTTTTATTTTCAGGCATGTGTTGGACCGGCTATGAGGGGAGGTTGGAGGCCGGTATTTTTTTTTCAGGGGTGCTGGAGCAGCTATGAGGGGAGGTTGGAGGCCAGTATTTTTATTTTCAGGTGTGTGTTGGACCGGCTATGTGGGCAGGTTGGAGGCCGGTATTTTTTTTCAGGGGGGCATTGGACTGGCTATGAAGGGAGGTTGGAGGCTGTTTTTTTTTCGAGCGTGCATTGGACCATCTATGAGGGGAGGTTGGAGGCCGGTATTTTTTTTAAGGCGTGTGCTGTACCAGCTGTAATGGGAGGTTTTTAGGTCAGTGTTTTTTTTCTGGCGTGTTTTTTTAACAGATATCTGAGAGTATAAAATGGCGGTTGTTGCAATATTTTATGTCACACTGTATTTGCGCAGTGGTCTTTGAAACGCAAATTTTTTGGAAGAATTACACTTAAACCACTTTCTGCTCAATGCCGTCATATGACTTCCTGGACTTTGAGTGGGGATATCTGAATGTGTCAGGGCTGGCTCAGCCCTTCCTTTTCTGAGCTGGCCGTTCAGCTGTCGGCTAATTGCCAGCTCTCATCTCTCTCCATAGTTAACCAGCTGTTGTGGATCTGCTCGTCAGTCCCGCCTACTTAAAGATCTCCAGCTCACTTCATTCCTGCCTTCGCCTTAGTCACATCACAAGAAACCATCTCCTGCGTTCGTGTTTAAAGACTGGCTTTGCTGACATGCCTTCTGGCTCCTTATCCTGCTTGCTGTTCCTCTACTTGGATCCCTGACTTCTGGCCTGGCTGATTATCTGATCTGGTTACTGAACTCTGGCTTGGCTGATTATCTGATCTGGTTACTGAACTCTGGCTTGGTTGACTACCCGACCCGGTTACTGGACTCTGGCTATGCTTTGACTACACTTACTCTATTTACTTTTTTATTTTTATTAATAAACAAGTGTGATTTTACTGTACTTCTGTCTCGGTCTGGTTCATGGTTTCTTACAGTAGGCGAAGGCCATGAATTCAGAAGATACAGTCAATCCACTTATTGGTAATATTTTTTCCAGATTGGATGAGCAAGATCACCGCATGGATCAGTTTGCCATGGCGTTATAAACACTCCTGAGTTGCACGGCTCACCTGGAATCCCCCACTGTGGCTGCTCCGGTACAACCTGAGTTACAGGCCGTCCCTGCTGCTGCGCTAGTCTCTGTGCAGGCACCTGCCTTGAGTATTACCTCTATAAGAGGTATGTCTGGTTCCACCCCGCTTCCCTAGCGATTTGGGGGTGATCCAGTTCAATGCAGAGGGTTTCTCAACCAATTTTGATATATACATTGAGATGCTGCTCCAGGCGTTTCCCACGGACAGAAGCAAAGTAGGGTTCATGATATCTTTGCTTTCTGCGAGAGCCTTGGCCTGGGCTAACCCTCTATGGGACATGCAAAAACCTGTTGTCTTGAGTTACCCAGAGTTTGTGGCCTCCTTTAAAAGGGTATTTGACGTTCCCGCACGCTCCGCTTCTGCTGCCAAGTGCCTCAAGTCCATCAAACAGAGTATGAGAACTGTTGCCGACTACGCCATTGAGTTCCATACTCTGGCAGCAGAGATTGCTTGGAACAATGAGGCCCTCGTGGCTGCTTTTTCTCATGGTCTCTCAGATTCCATCAAGGATGAGATAGCAGCCTGAGATATACCCACTGAGCTGGAGAACTTGATCTCGTTTGCCATCCTCATTGACTCCAGACTCAGAGAAAGACTTTCTTTTAAGGAGCGCTTGCGGAAGCCTCCTGTACATTTGCAACCAAGCTTTGCAGTCCCACCCGTGCCTCCCTCACCTCCCATGCCTCCTGATACCGAGTCGATCAGTGAAGATGAACCCATACACTTGGGCTTCACGCATCTCTCTGCGGATGAGAGAGCCTTTAGGAGGAGGGAGAGATTGTGCCTTTATTGTGGCCAGGCAGGTCACTTTTTGAAGTCTTGTCCTACCCGTCCTGGGAAAACGCGAACCTTGAGGTCCTGTCATGGACAGACCTTATGTAGTCTTGTGTTGTCCCCAGTTATCCAGAAGGATAAGCCCCTGGTTTCGGTCACCCTTTCTTGGGCGAAGTCATCTATCGAGATACAGGCTCTAATCGACTCTGGGGCTGCAGGCCTGTTCATTGATGCTAACTTTGTATCAAAGCACTCGATTCCACTGCAGCTATGTGACACTCCATTTGCCATTGAGGTTCTTGATGGAAGACCTCTACAGCCTGCCCATGTGACTCATGAGACGGTTCCGTTGTCCATGGCCGTAGGGGCTCTTCACCATGAGATAATCCAATTCCAAGTGATTTCCTCTCCTAAGTTTCTGCTGGTTATTGGTTATCCTTGGTTACAGAGGCACAACCCCTCTTTTGATTGGCTCTGTGTTGAGGTTCTCCCCTGGTCACCACAATGCAGTAAAACATGCTTCCGGAAGATAGCCAAGGTCTTGTATACCTCTACACTCTCCTTCCAGCCAGAGAAGTACCGTGATTTTAGCGATGTCTTTGACAAAGATCAAGCTGGTAGTTTGCCTCCACACCAGCCATATGATTGTGCACAGGCCGTATTTTGCAGACGCACTTTCTCGAGGTTTCATCCGCAAATCCTTGTCTCCTGCTGGTGCTGGTTTATTCTTTGTGAAGAACAGGAGCGGTGAACTGAGACCTTGTATTGATTATAGGGGTCTCAATCGTTTCATGATTAAGAATGCCTACCCAATCCCATTGATTACAAAGTTATTTGACCGCCTCAAGGGAGCAACGGTTTTCACTAAGCTTGATCTGAGAGGGGCTTAATCTCGTGAGGATTAAGGAGGGCGACAAGTGGAAAACTGCGTTTAATACCAGAACAGGCCTTTATGAGTATCTTGTAATGCCTTTGGGCCTTTGTAACGCCCCAGCAGTTTTCCTGGAATTTATTAACGATGTCCTCAGAGATTTGTTGCAGTTATGTGTGGTGGTTTATCTCGATGATAACCTCATAGTTTCCAAGTCCCTGGAGAACCACCACACAGATGTCTGTCGTGTGCTTCAAAAATTAAGAGAGAACAATCTCTATTGTAACCTGGAGAAGTGTGAGTTCCATCGGGAACAGGTTAAATGTCATTTCCACTGCTGGTTTTTCGATGGACCCAGAGAAAAATTTGGCAGTCCTACAGTGGCCTCGACCCGTGGGGTTACGTCCTCTGCAGCGTTTCCTGGGTTTTGCCAACTATTATCGGAAGTTTATTGGTAACTTCTCGTCTCTGGTCAAGCCCCTGACCGATATGACCAGAAAGAACGCTAACCCACAGAGTTGGTCTCCGGAGTCCATTAAGGCCTTTGAAAGTCTCAAGGCTGCCTTTGTTTCTGCTCCTGTGTTGGCACATCCTGACCCTATGTTACCTTTTATCCTTAAGGTTGATGCTTCTAAGACTGGTGTTGGCGCCCTTCTGTCTCAACGTCCTACCTCTGAGAGTGTTATGCATCCTTGTGGCAATTTTTCAAAGAAATTGTCACCTGCCGAGTGCAATTACGAGATTGGTGACAGAGAGCTGTTGGCAATCATTTTAGCCCTGAAAGAATGGAGGCATCTCCTCAAAGGTACCACTGTGCCGGTTCTCATTCTTACTGACCATAAGAATCTCACATCCTTGTCTGAGGCTAAACGCCTCTCTCCCAGAAGGGCGCGATGGGCTCTTGTCAAGTTTCATTTACATTGTCTCATTCTTACCCGGTACTAAGAATGTAAGGGCTGACGCCTTGTCATGACAATTTTCCTCCACTTCCAAGGTGGAGTCGGTTCCGGTTCCTATGATTCCTCCTGATCGTATTCTGGCTACGGTTTGCACCAGTCTTACTTCTCCTTTGGGTGACAAAATTCTTGCTGCTCAGGTCGATGCTCCTCCTGAAAAACCTTGTGACCGCTGCTTTGTCCCAGAGTGTCTCTTTACTGCCGTGCTCCAGACTTACCATTCTCCCAAGGCAGCTGGCCACCCTGGTAAGAATCAACTAGTTTGGGACATTTCCCAACAATTCTGGTGGCCTAGTCTACGTGCTGATGTAACTGCCTTCGTAGCTCAGAGTAAGACTCCACGACACCTTCCAGTGGGCCTCCTACAACCCATACCCAGTAGAGAGAGGCCCTGGACCCACCTGTCTATGGATTTCATTGTGGAGTTGCCCAGCTCCCAAGGCAATACAGTTATCCTTATGGTGGTTGACCGGTTCTCAAAGATGTTTCATTGTATTCCACTTAAGAAGTTGCCCACTTCTAAGGAACTGGCTTCCATTTTTGCTCGGGAGATCTTTTGCTTACATGGGCTACCCAAGGTGATTGTCTCGGACAGGGCTAGTCAGTTTGTGTCTCGTTTCTGGCGAGCCTTTTGTGCACAGCTGGGAATTCAGCTTGCTTTCTCCTCTGCGTATCACCCGCAGTCTAATGGGGCAGCAGAACAAGCCAATCAGTCCTTGGAGCAATTCCTATGTTGCTATATTTCTGACCATCACAACAACTGGTCAGACCTATTACCATGGGCAGAGTTTGCTCACAACAGTGCCTTGAATTCTACTTCCCAATTGTCTCAGTTTATGGTTTCCAACCTTCCATGTTGCCTGACTTGTTTGTTCCGCAGAGTATTCCTGTGCTAGAGGAGCATCTCCGTAGTCTTCGTTCCACTTGGGCACAAGTCCAGAAGGCTTTGCATCATGCTAATAATAGGTACAGACTCCATGCTGACTGCAGACTCCTGCCTGTGCCTTCCTACCAGGTTGGGGACAGGGTCTGGCTGTCTTCTCGCAACCTCTGACTTCGTGTTCCCTCACTGAAGTTCACACCCGGTTTATTGGGCCTTTCCGTATCCTTTGCAGGATTAACCCAGTGGCTTACGCGTTGGACCTTAGTCCTAGTATGCGCATCTCAAATGTGTTTCATGTCTCCTTATTGAAACCATGGGTCTGCAACCGCTTTACCACCTCCGTGCCACATCCTCACCCTATATAGGTTGAGAACCATGAGGAGTATGAGGTACAATCCATTGTTGACTCCCGTAGGTTCCGTGATTTCCATAGACGTTTTCCCCTCAAGCCCGGTGGTCCTCCGAGAGGGAGGGGTCACTGAGGAGGGGGGTACTGTCAGGGCTGGCTCAGCCCTTCCTTCTCTGATCTGGCTGCTCAGCTGTCGGCTAATTACCAGCTCTCATCTCTCTCCACAGTTAACCAGCTGTTGTGGATCTGCTCGTCAGTCCCTCCTACTTAAAGATCTCCAGCTCACTTCATTCCTGCCTTTGCCTTGGCCACATCACAAGAAACCATGTCCTGTGTTTGTGTTTAAAGACTGACTTTGCTGACATCCCTTCTGGCTCCTTATCCTGCTTGCTGTTCCTCTACTTGGATACCTGGCTGATTACCCGATCTGGTTACTGGACTCTGGCTTGGCTGATTACCCGACCTGGTTACTGAACTCTGGCTTGGCTGACTACCTGATCCGGTTACTGGACTCTGGCTATGCTTTGACTACGCTTACTCTATTTACCTTTTTATTTTTATTAATAAACAAGTGTGATTTTACTGTACTTCTGTCTCGGTCTGGTTCATGGTTTCTGACAGAATAATGCCTGCAGCGGCACCCATCATTCAGACATCTTTTTCGGCCGGCGATTCCCTGCACCGTAAGAACAATCATAGCAGCAGTTCAATCTCTATGACTTTCGGAGGCCCGGCTATGACGTCACGTCCAGCCCGGTGGGAGTAAACATTGCCGGGGACTCGGCTGGAAAGGCCAAAATTGTTTTTATTTTTTTATTTTGATCTCTGTCTTTCATGCCTAGAGGAGATATGTGGGGTCTTATAGACCCCACATCTCTCCATAAAGAGGACCTGTCATGCACTATTCCTATTACAAGGGATGTTTACGTTCCTTGTAATGGGAATAAAAGTGATCAAAATTTTTTTTAAAAGGGAAAGTGTAAAAAAAAAAAAAATTCAAATAAACAATAAAAAAAAGTTGCGCCCACATATGTAAACGGCGTTCAAACCAGACATGTGAGGTATCGCCGCGAACGTTAGAGCGAGAGCAATAGTTCTAGCACTAGACCTCCTCTGTAACTCTAAACAGGTAATCTGTAAAGATTTTTAAAGCGTTGCCTATGGAGATTTTTAAGTACAAAACTTTTGCGCCATTTCACGAGTGTGCGCAATTTTAAAGTGTGACATGTGAGGTATCTATTTACTCGGCATAACATCTTTCTCATTATACAAAAAATTGGGCTAACTTTACTTTTTTTTCATGAAACAGGTTTTTTCCCAAAAAAAAGCGTTTGAAAAATCGCTGCGCAAATACTACGTGACATAAAAAGTTGCAATGCCCACCCTTTTATTCCCTAGGGTCTCTGCTAAAATATATATATATATATATATATATATATATATGTGTGTGTGTGTGTGTTTGGGGGTTCTGAGTAATTTTCTAGAAAAAAAAATATGATTTTTACATGTAGGTGCAAAGTGCCAGAATTGGCCCAGATAGGAAGTGGTTAATGAATACTAAACAGTAACAGCCCGATTTTTTTTTTGTATAATGTGAAAGATGTTACGCTGCGAAAATTGTGATCTTTCTCCTAAGCAAAAAAATTGTAATTCTCATTTTGGCCAGAATCGTGCAGCTCTAACACATAGATAGATATAGAGCTCCGTTTGGCATGGTTTTGCCAACCAAGGAAATGTGGTGTTTGGGTCTCCAATGGTAGGGTATTTCCTTTCTCCATGTCTGATCAATGGCACTGTATCTCTCCAGATCTCAGAGATCAACAGTGTGACAGATTCAAACCTTTCCCACGTTTCCTGTTGATGCTCCTTCAGAACTGCTTCTGAAGTGGGTTACCCTCGGACAAAAGAAAAGTGCTTAAATTAAAATCTTGCAGTCCTCGTGGTTACTTTACGACTAAATTAGATTGTAATCTCTTATGCTATTAGATTGTAAGCTCTTAGAAGCAGGGCTTTCCTAACCTTGTATTGTAACGGTACTGTCTCAATTTCTTTTATAAAGTGCTCTGCAAACTGTTGGTTGTATATAAATCCTCCATAGGTTTGCGCAGCCTATTGCATTAGGGTGTGCACCCCAAAACTCAAACACAGTTTACTATGCTTCAGTTATGAATGGTCACAGTGAGCAAGTTTGTTCCTTTAGAAATAGAAAGGGCTGGTAAATTGCATATTTACAAGCCCCTTCCCCTGCTCTCTATCCTGAACAGTCCCTCACAGCAGCCGGGGGGAGAGGAGAGGAAGCCAGCAGGGCAGCAGAGCCAACAAGAGGGCAGTATGGCAGTATGTATGTCCCTTTTTCCCCACAAATAGAGATTTCTAGACCAATATGTATTCTGCTACATATTTTTAGTAAAAATAAATTTCAATAAGCATATATATTGATTGGCTTGCGCAAAATTTCTAGTGTCTACTAACTATGGGATAGATTTATGGAATTTTTTATTATTTATTTTTACCAGTAATGTCGGTGATCAGTGATTTATAGCGGGACTGCGACATTGCAGCGGTCAATCGGACACTAACTGACATTTTTTGGGGACCAGTGACACTAATACAGTATTCAGTGCTAAAAATATGCACTATCACTGTACTAATGACACTGACTGGGAAGGGGTTAACAGGGGCAATCAAAGGGTTAAGTGTGTGCCTAGCCAGTGTTATGTGTGTATCATAGGTGTGCACCCCAAAGCTCAAACACATATGTGTATATATACTGACAGTGTTAGTAGAGCAATGGACGGTGTCAGTAGTTTTTATTTTCATTTTTTATTTATTTTATTTTTTTACAATTTTTTTTTCTATTATTTTTTTTACAATCTTTTTAGAAGCCCCGATAGGGGGCTTTGGTGAAATATCAGGGGTCTTGTCACGGAACGTCCCACACTCCGCATGAGTGCTTCCGTCAGTATACTGCTTCCTAAGTTCTGGAACACGAGTCCAATGGATCTGACTATAGGAACCCCCAAGAACTAAACAACACCAGTCTTGGAGTAAATCAGGACTAACTCTTTATTTGAGATCTCACACACATTTATACACCAGGCTGACTCAAAGCTAACCTAATTAACATGAGCTAATTTACTAAAACATTTACCCAGACCAGATGACAGACTTGTGGGCACCGAGCTTCACACCGTAGTATAAACACAATAGCTGGAGCTAATTACAATTAACAATACAAACAAAACCTAATTAACCTAATTAACATGAGCTCCAATAGGAGTCGTCCCGTCTCCTACATTGTATAGAGGACAATGTGATCAGCTCATTCAATTAACATACATTACCATAAACATCAACACAGGGTTAATTAGAACAAACAACAATGAGTTAAATACCCTTAGACCCTAGACTAAACTTATTTACATTAAACACATTATAGCTGACATCAGACAGGTGAGTGGAGTTGATGACATTAGCATCTCCTCACAAGATGTGTCCCAACAGTATAATTCAGTCTTATCATTCTAATATGGCATATAACGGGTTCCAGAGTCTGTGTGTTTTGGGGGGACATGGAGCTGAATCCAAAGTAACACCAACCCCAGGGTCCCCAGGCATACAGCTCACAGAGAGCACCATTCCCCCAAATGCTAGGGCCCATAATCGGTGGGCAAGAGGCTTGCGTTTAGTCCCCTCCAATAGCCTCTGTCCCGGGTGAGTCTGTCACAGGTCTAAACAGGGAATTTGCGCCGCATGGGGTGATTAGGGTGTGCCCAGGCACACCTGGCACACCCTGTGCACACGCCTATGAAATCCTCTATATTAGTTTCATAAACCAAGCTGTAGCTGGCCCACTAATGGCTTGTTCACACATGCCCATTGAGCTGTGTTGACCAGTTCACACCATACATGTGCGGCGGTGTGCACGCTGCATGTAGAGTGCAGCTTGCTGCGTTGCATAGAGATGAGTAAACGATATTTCAATATTTCTAGAGTTAAAAAAAAAAAAGGTAAATAGTGTGATGCCTTGTAACAATGCATCACCTTGTCCCTATACAAACACTCAGTAGTCTTTGGAAGTGAGCACTGTGAAGGAGGATGGAGGGGTGGATTTGTGAAGTAGACAAGTATTCTTGTAGGTTCTGGATACTGTTTACAGCCCCTGCTTCTTTACCCTATTCAGAAGAATAGGGATCATATTCAAGTCTGTTTCCTGTCTCTGAGTTCAGCTTTGCTGAGATGCACGGTTTGTTGGGGTGCTTGAACAACTAGGTGGGTATTCACGGCCCTCACTTTAGACAGGCGCTGCATGCCTCCAGTGACATTACTGACATGTTTCACCCTCCCGGGCTAATGGTGGTGTTAATGGTGGTGTTAAACCCAAAACCAAAAATGTAATTTATTGTGGCTTACCAATCGTTAGATGTGGTGACTAGTACCCCCTCCCTCTTTCTTTACATGCTGACCTAGCCAATAACACACCACCTGTATTAGAGTGCCCCTGCTTTTAAGGTGCACAGGGGGGTACATTTGGACACCAGCATGTCAGTTTGGTTGAAGGGGAGTGATGGATGCACTAGCAAATTTAGATACACTAACAAATTTAAAGTGATACTAAAGTGTATGTTTTTTTTTTTTGTTTAAAAATAACAGAGATGTCATACTTCCCTGCTCTGTGTAGTGGTGTTGCACAGAGCAGCCTCGATCCTCCTCTTTTCGGGTCCTTTGCCGACACACCTGGCCCCTGCCAAGTGCCCCCACAGCAAGCAGCTTTCTATGGGGGCAGCCAAGCCGCTGCTCTGTGTCCATTTAGATATGGAGCTGCGGCTCGGCCTCGTCCCCTCTCTCCCCTCATTAGCTCACTGACTTTAGCGGGAGCCAATGGTGCCCCGATGCTGTCTCAGCCAATGGGGAGGGAAAGTCTGGGACAGCCGAGACTGTCGTGCAACACCGGTGTATCGAGATGGGCTCAGGTAAGTATGAGGGGGCTGCTGCACACAGAAGGTTTTTTTTTATCTTATTGCATTTTAGGCCAAACTCCAGCTAACACTTTTTAAGCAGCTATGGCAAACCATGTTTTGCTTTTAGGATAAAGGTTTTGCATGCTAACCATTGTAAGCACCCCCTGTCAGTGGTAAATGGTTTGTCATCCCTGTAACTGCTACATCTGCAGGACAGCTTGTTCTACTGAAAACCAGACTTACTGGCAGGATTAGCAGGTAAAAATAAAGGAAAGCAAGCCTAAAGAAATCTATGCAGCCACCATATTGGTAAGCTGCAATATAATGTTATCTTTCAGGTCCAATACCGCTTTAAGTCGAGGTGGGAATAGCGTCATGCAGTACCCGTTTGAATTAGGGTTGCACTGATACCACTTTTTTAAGACCGAGTACAATTACCGATTCTATTTTTTTAAGTACTCGCCGATATCGATTACTGATACTTTTTTTTAATGTCATGTGACAGTGGCACTAATATGCTGCACTGATGATGCGTGGACTGTGTCAGTATTTTTTTTTTTACAATTGATTTGTTTTTTATTATTTTTGTACAATTTTTTTTTTTTTGGTTGTGGTTTTTTTTTTTGCCCTGTTGGGGGGGGGGCTTTGGTGAGATCAGTGGTCTTAACATCCCCTGACATCTCCCTTTTGAGACAGGGAAAGGGACTGAGGACACAGATTGCCCAGTCCCTTTCTCTGCAGCCTTAGCTGCACTGAAGATGAATGGACAGGAGACAGCGGCTCCTCTCCATTCCTAAACTGGAGCATTGTAAATGTTTACGATACTCAGTGACAGTTATGAATGCGCATTCGGAAAAAGAAGGGGCCAGTAAATTATATATTTACCGGCTCCATCCTCTGCTCTCCATCCTGACAGATTGAGCATGGGGGGGAGGGGGAGCGGCGAGGAGCACAGAGGGGGGGACTGGAGCACTATATGGGGGATAGTTAGGGATGATCGGTGCGGTGCTGGGGGGAAGTTGCAATCAACGATTTCCCTGTATACACTTCAATAAAGCAGCCAAAAGCTGCAAGGGGGGGCGTCTGTCAGCTAATTTATTGAAATGTATACAGAGAGATCGGTGATTGTAACTCCCCCCCCCCCCAGCGCCGCACCGTTCGTCCCTGACTGTCCAGGTATTGGATTAAGCATTGGAGCATTTGCCCAAGTACAAATACTCAGGCAAATACTCTGTACCAGCACCAATACTAGTATCGGTGCAACCCTAGTTTGAATAAGGTTTGAACAGAAATGACATTGAGTGCCTCTCTAGTGTATTCGGTAGAGTTTATACAGAGCGTAGACATCCTCTGAGGGAATGGTGGATATTTGTTTGGTGTGACTTCCTGGGTATCCTTCACTTCAGATTACAGGTTTCTGTGAATTCTAAGCATGCATGCTGAAAAATATTGCCCCAATGTAAATATCTTAGTCTTGCTACCAAGTTCGACAGCCTGGCTCATGATTTCTGTTGGCCATTGCTATCACTGATGGAGATGCATGATCCTTGGCTATTAAAAGGTAGTTTCTTGTATCTTTCTGCACCGGGCCCCAGACTGGGGGAAACGGTTATCCTTATGAGACTGCACAGTGCTGTCAGGAGGGGGGCGTACTTGCAGGACGGCAGAGTACAGGAATGATCTTATCAATGTTCTGCTAATTTTTCTTGGAGTGAACAGACAGCGCATTGAGGAGGATAAGATATGTTTTTTCTTATCAGAGAACATGTCAAGCTTGACCTTTTAGTGCTTAGTGAGCCACAAGGGTGTCTAATAAGAATCTGAAATCCTTTGATCCAGTTCACATGTTACTGATCCCTCTGTTTAGCTGTTATGCCAGAGTTCAGCTTTAAGCAGCATCCACACTCTTCCTGGTAGATGACAAGAGTCATTAAACAAAATGGAGTTCAGAGTCCCTGATCTGATAGCACTCTGGTGCTTTATACTACTAGGGACAGGATTGAGATCTGACTACAAAGGCTAAAGTCCTTTCTTGACCAGATTCATTGCTGTGTAGATAAAGCACTTGTCCAATGTTTAGCAGCGCAGACTTGAACAACTGGCTCATTTCACTACAGGAACAAGGATGACTACCAGCTGGTGAGAAAATTTGGTCGGGGCAAGTACAGCAAAGTCTTTGAAGCCATCAACATCAGCAATAATGAGAAAGTTGTAATGAAAATTATCAAAGTCAGTAGCTTTGTATACAGTCAGGTCCATAAATAATGGGACATCGGCACAATTCTAATCTTTTTGGCTCAATACACCACCACAATGGATTTGGAATGAAACAAGCAAGATGTGCTTTAACTGCAGACTTTCAGCTTTAATTTGAGGGTATTTACATCCAAATCAAGTGAACGGTGTAGGAATTACAACAGTTTTTATATGTGCCTCCCACTTTTTAAGGGACCAAAAGTAATGGAACAATTGGCTGCTCAGCTGTTCCATGGCCAGGTTTGTGTTATTCCCTCATTATCCCATTTACAAGGAGCAGATAAAAGGTCCAGAGTTCATTTCAAGTGGGCTATTTGCATTTGGAATCTGTTGCTGTCAACTCTCAATATGAGATCCAAAGAGCTGTCACTATCAGTGAAGCAAGCAATCATTAGGCTGAAAAAACAAAACAAACCCATCAGAGAGATAGCAAAAACATTAGGTGTGGCCAAATCAACTGTTTGGAACATCCTTAAAAAGAAAGAATGCACCGGTGAGCTCACCGACACCAAAAGACCTGGAAGACCACTGAAAACAACTGTGGTGGATGACCAAAGAATTCTTTCCCTGGTGAAGAAAACACCCTTCACAACAGTTGGCCAGATCAAGAACACTCTCCAGGAGGTAGGTGTATGTTTGTCAAAGTCAACAATCAAGAGAAGACTTCACCAGAGTGAATACAGAGGGTTTACCACAAGATGTAAACCATTGGTGAGCCTCAAAAACAGGAAGGCCAGATTAGAGTTTGCCAAACAACATCTAAAAAAGCCTTCACAGTTCTGGAACAACATCCTATGGACAGATGAGACCAAGATCAACTTGTACCAGAGTGATAGGAAGAGAAGAGTATGGAGAAGTAAAGGAATTGCTCATGATCCAAAGCATACCACCTCATCAGTGAGGCATGGTGGTGGTAGTGTCATGGCGTGGGCATGTATGACTGCCAGTGGAACTGGTTCTCTTGTATTTATTGATGATGTGACTGCTGACAAAAGCAGCAGGATGAATTCAGAAGTGTTCTGGCAATATTATCTGCTCATATTCAGCAAAATGCTTCAGAACTCATTGGACGGCGCTTCATAGTGCAGATGGACAATGACCCGAAGCATACTGCGAAAGCAACCAAAGAGTTTTTTAAGGGAAAGAAGTGGAATGTTATGCAATGGCCAAGTCAATCACCTGACCTGAATCCGATTGAGCATACATTTCACTTGCTGAAGACAAAACTGAAGGGAAAATGCCCCAAGAACAAGCAGGAACTGAATACAGTTGCAGTAGAAGCCTGGCAGAGCATCACCAGGGATGAAACCCAGCGTCCGGTGATGTCTATGTGTTCTAGACTTCAGGCTGTAATTGACTGCAAAAGATTTGCAACCAAGTATTAAAAAGTGAAAGTTTGATGGATGATTGTTAATCTGTCCCATTACTTTTGGTCCCTTAAAAAGTGAGAGGCACATATACAAACTGCTGTAATTCCTACACCTGATTTGGATGTAAATACCCTCAAATTAAAGCTGAAAGTCTGCAGTTAAAGCACATATTGTTCGTCTCATTTCAACTCCATTGTGGTGGTGTATAGAGTCAAAAAGATTAGAATTGTGTCGATGTCCCAATATTTATGGACCTGACTGTAGCTCCAGAAGGCATTTTAGGTGTCGGCAAAACATTCCTTCTTGGTCAAGTTTGGGTAAATTAAAGTGTAGCCCAATAAATGCTTTTCTTTAATTCGTGCTGGAGCAGGAACATCGGATTGTTGTCGGGTTTTTTTTGAGTCGGCTAGGGTCCTCATCACGTTTTATTGCTTTATTAACTGCTTCCAGCCTGGCCACTGTACATATACAGCCGGATGGAACAAGTGTCATTCTGGGAGGACTTAACAAGTATGTCAGCCCAGAAGTGACGTGATCTGTGCTGTCCACCGATCTGCTGTGCCCTGGTACCATGTGATCACTGTGACCAATCACAGCAATTACATGTCCAGTAATAAACAGTGGCTGTCATTCATAATGCTATTGCTTACTACGGTTATGTCTGTGATTGGCCACAGTGATCACATGGTACAGGCCAGACCGGCCCTGTACCATGTAATAGATGTTGCTAATCACAGCTAGCCTAGAGGCACTTTCACACTGGGGCATTGGAGACGTCAGCGGCAAAGCGCCGCTATCTTTAGCGGCGCTTTACCGTCGTTTTAACAGCCCTTTTCGGCTTACACCGCCTACACCGCTCCTAAAGCTCCTCAAAGATGCTGCTTGCATGACTTTTTTAATGTCCTGCAAGCGCACCACCCCAGTGTGAAAGCCCTCGGGCTTTCACACTGGAGTTACAGGAGAGGTCCTTTGCAGGAGCTATTTTTAGCGATATACCGCCTGTAAAGCACCTCAGTGTGAAAGCGGCCTAATAGTAAACTAAACACACAGAAACGATTGCTTATACAGTGATCATCATTGTAATTGGCAATCAATGTAAAAAAAAATGTATTTGACAGTATGTAAAATAAATTGAAAAAAGATCACCACCACACCAATTGCATTGTCCCTGATCACCACCACACCAATTGTATTGTCCCTGATCACCGCCACACCAATTGTATTGTCCCTGATTACCGCCACACTAATCGTATTGTCCCCAGACCAGTGTAAGCCAGCAACATTTTTCCTGATCACTGTCACACCAGTGCAGTGTTGTCTTTTCCTGCCGCCTATACTAACCCTGGCCTGTTTGTTGATCACATTTCTGCCTGACCCATCTGCATGTCTGAATATTTTTCTGTGAGACACCAGTCCCAGCTATTCCCTGTGGAAAACTGCACTAAAAGAACTACAGGAAATAGGATTTTTATAACAGCTTACCTGTAAAATCCTTTTCTTGGAATACATCACGGGACACAGAGCCACAGTAATTACTGTATGGGTTATATAGGCACCTTTAGGTGATGGACACTGGCACACCCTAGACAGGAAGTTTAGCTCCCTATATAACCCCTCCCCTTACTGGGAGTACCTCAGTTTTGTAGCAAAGCAATATACGTGTATTAGAAGAGGGGGGACCTCTATGTCCTGTGATGTACTCCAAGAAAAGGATTTTACAGGTAAGCTGTTATAAAAATCCTATTTTCTTTATCGTACATCAGGGGACACAGAGCCACAGTAATTACTGTATGGGCTGTCCCAGAGCAATGCACCTGAGGACCTATACTGCTGCCTGCAGCACACTGGGCCCAAAGGCGATATCCTCATGCCTTCTTACATCCACCTGATAGAATCTGGTGAATGTATGGACTGAAGACCAAGTTGCGGCCTTGCAGATTTGAGCCATGGAGGCTTGGTGATGCACAGCCCACGAAGCACTAACAGCCCTGGTGGAGTGTGCTTTGATTTGAAAAGGTGGAACTTTCCTCTTCAAACCATAAGCTTGAATAATTACTTGCCGAATCCACTTAGCAATAGTAGATTTCAACGCTGCCTGTCCTTTTCTAGGACCTTCAGGCAACACAAACAAAACATCCGTTTTCCAAATCTGAGCAGTGGCCTCCAAATAGATTTTGACTGCTGTCACTACATCCAGAGAATGTAGTGACTTTTCTTCCGTAGAACAGGGTTCTGGAAAAAATGAAGGCAGAACCATATCCTGGTTTAGATGAAAACCTGAAACCACCCTTGGCAGAAAGCTAGGATGAGGACACAATACTACTCTATCCTTATGAATAATTAAATATGGCTCTTTACAAGAAAGAGCAGCCAATTCTGATACCCTTCTTGCAGAAGATATGGCTACCAGAAAAACTAGCTTCCTTGTCAAAAGGACCAAGGTAATATGTTGTATCGGCTCAAAAGGCTGTTTCTGTAATGCTGACAGAACTAAATTCAAGTCCCAAGGGTTCAGGGGTGACCTAACGGGTGGATTAAGCCACGTTACCCCCTGTATGAAGCTACGGACCAAAAAATGTGAAGCAAGTGGTCGTTGAAACAATACCGATAAGGCCAACACCAGGCCTTTGATAGTACTCAAGGCCAGCTTCATATCTAACTCCATTTGTAGTAAGGCAAGGATTCTACTTATGACATACTTTCTGGGATGCCAACCCCTGGATTCACACCAGGAAACATATGCCTTCCAGACTCTATAACAAATGACTCTGGAAGCTGGCTTCCTTGCATTAATCAAGGTAGGTATCACTGAGCCTGAAAGCCCACAATTCTTCAAAATGTGGGTTTCAATAGCCATACCGTTAAATTTAGCATTTGTAAGGTAGGATGGAACACTGGTCCCTGCGATAGCAGGTCTGGACGTGGTGGTAGGGGCCCATGGGGCCCCTACCACCATCTTTACTATTTATGCATACCAACATCTTCTGGGCCACGCTGGGGCCACAAGAACCACAACTTCTTTTCCTGCTTGATCCTGCGAAGAAGTTGTGGTAGCAACAGAATAGGAGGGAATGCATAAATCAGTGAGAACTGATCCCATGGGGTCACCAACGCATCTGTTCCGAATGCGAGTGGATCCCTTGTTTTTGACACAAAGTTGTCGACTTTGTTGTTGAACCGGGACACAAACAGATCTATGTCCAGGATCCCCCATCTTTGGCATATAGCCAGGAAGATGTCGGAGTGAAGGGACCATTCCCCCGGGAACAACTGCTGGCGACTTAAGAAGTCCACCTGCCAGTTCTCTACCCCTGGAATGAAGATTGCCGATATGCACGGCACATGCTTTTCTGTCCAGGTTAGGATATGGTTTACCTCTCTCTGGGCTGCACGACTTCTGGTGCCCCCTTATTGATTGATATAAGCCATTGCTGTGGCATTTTCAGATTGGATCCTGACAGGACAACCTCGCAACCTGAATGTACGCTGCCCTAATCTCTAGAATGTTGATGGGCAAGGTCCTTTCGGTTCTGGACCACTTCCGTTGGATAGTTGTCTCTTCCAGGACCGCTCCCCAACCTGAAAGGCTGGCATCTGTTGTTACCACCTTCCAGGTACCTGGTAAGAAGGACTTCCCCTCGGGTATCAACCACCAACTGAGGCTCTGATGCACTATTGGCGACAAACACATTGGAAAATCTAGCGCCTGGACTTTCTTATTCCAGGCAGACAAGATACTGTTTTGCAGCAGTCTCTAATGAAACTGAGCATAGGGAACCGCTTCGAATGAAGCCACCATCTTTGCCAAAAACCTCATGCAAAGGCGAATAGAAGGAGCCTTCTTCGCCCTGACCACTTGAACCAGCTCCTTTATGGCACTGATCTTTGCCTGCGGTAAAAACACTCTCTTCTGGGTTGTATCTATAACCAGACCGAAGTACTCTAGTCTTCTTACTGGCTTTAAAGAAGATTTCTCTTGGCTGAGGACCCAACCTAGGTATTCCAGGTAGTTGACTGTGGTGACCAAGCTTTGGTCTAAGCAGGCTACCGGCCGGTCTATCAAGAGCAGGTCATCTAGGTAAGCTATAATCGTTATACCTTGGGCCCTTAATCTGGCCAGAGGAGGGGCTAGGACCTTTGTAAACACCCGAGGTGCAGTAGCTAGACCGAAAGGCAGAGCTACCAACTGAAAATGAAAATTTTCCACTTCGAAATGCAGATATTTCTTATGAGCGGGGAAAATAGGTACATGCAGGTATGCATCCTTGATGTCGATTGATGCCAGAAGTTCTCCTTGTAGGATGGAGACTACTGATCGGATTGATTCCATGCGAAAAGATTGAATTTTCAGGAATCGGTTTAGATCCTTGAGATCTAGAATGGGTTTGACATCTCCATTTGGTTTTGGCACCGTGAAAAGGTTTGAATAAAACCCCAACCCCTGCTCTTCCGCGGGGACCACCAAGATCACTTTCTGCGACAAAAGCCTAACGCTTGAAGGAGAGACTTCTTTTTCTCTGGATCTTTGGGAACATATGACCTGAGGAAACGAGGAGATGGGAACTCTCGGAACTCTAGTTTGTAACCTAGAGCTATTGTGGAGACCACCCATCGGTCTCGAAAATCCTCCTGCCAGACCCTTGAGAACTGTAGCAGTCTTCCCCCCACTCAAGCGAGTGGGGGCGCCCCTTTATAAAGAGGCTTTAGCATTCTGTCTTGTAGGTTTCCTCCCCCAGGACTTCTTTTGTCCCTGGGGTTGACTCTGAGGTTTACCTCTTGAACCTGACGGTGGAGGCCGTCGCGACTGCCTGGAGGCTGATGCCCCTGGCACTGGAGAAAGAGCCCGCTTAAATGAGGGATGTTTACTCCTTTTCTTAACTGGCAAAAGGGTACTTTTCCCACTTGATATCTTTTGGATATAATTGTCCAAATCATCCCCAAACAGCCTTTCACCGTGGAAAGTAAACGCAGCCAGGAGCTTTTTGCATGGCGCTTCGGCTGACTAATCTTTTAACCATAAGATTCTACGCATATGCACCAACCCAATAGTAAGGCGAGAGGTCTGAAGAATAGAATCTCCGATTGCGTCAATTGCAAAACACAAAGCCCATGGCAGCTCGGCTAAATCCTGGGCCTGCTGTTCAGGGAAAACCTTGAGCAACTGTTTCAAGTGGTCTCTCAAGGATTGACACACTCCAATTGCCACCACTGCAAGTTGAGCTATTGAAACCTGCCAAAGAAAAAATGTTTTTTAACAGGAATTCCAACTTTTTATCGGTTGGATCCTTAAGCATTTGAGCATTGTCAACAGGACAAGTCAAACTTTTATTCACAGAGGATATAGCAGCGTCAATTACTGGTATACCCCACATCTTTGTAAATTTTTCCTCCATAGGATAAAGTGTTGAAAACTTTTTGGGAGGGAAAAAATGCTTATCTGGGTGATCTCACTCAGAATATATAAGCTTTTCCAGCAGTGAATGGACAGGAAAAGCACGCAAAGCTTGAGGAGGCTTCAGTGAACCCAAAGAAGAAGTGGGCTTTTCAACTGACTCAGTTATGGGTAACTTAAATGTGGCGCGGATCATTTTAGTAAGAGATTGCACCAGCAATTTCTCAGCCTGTGAAGCTGAAGAAGGTCCTTCCCCACTTGATTCCTCGAAAGAGGAGTCATCAGTCTCTTCCCGGTCCCCTGAGGGAGAATCATCTTCCCCCTCCCAGTGTTCCTCTGTTTAAGGGTCCTGGGTGGTAGAAGGGGACCTAATGCGTTTTCGTGTTTACTTTGTGAAGATGCGATTAAAGTCATTAATCTTTCCTCCAATCCAATAATGGCTGAGGAAAAAACCTCCTAAGTAATATATACAGGGGCTGAAATGCCAGAAGCAGTTGCAGCCTCCGAACCCCGATGGCTCGTTCTGACCAGCCTTCCTAGGTCTTTCAGGGGGAGATGGCATTGCAGAGGGAGAGCCTGAGGGAGATCCCTTTCAGCCCCTGTTTTTTGGGGTATTTGTACCTCCCCTTCTGCCCATAGTGCCAAGCACAAATGCAGAGGTACTACCAGAAAATGCACCCACTGCTGAGCAAAATAGTCCAGCAACTGCTGCTGCTATCAAGGCTCAGTCTGATGCTAAATAAACGTGCCCTGGGAATGCCTGTGTCACAAGCCATCCGTCTGCTCTGTGTCCCTCCTTCAGCTGTATGCACCTGCAAAAAGTGCACCTTATAGCTTTACACAGCTCGCGTTGTGGACGCCATGCTAAGGCCCCACTCCCCCTTCCTCCGACCTCCCACTACACCCTCCTCACCTTTTTCAAAAGAGACTGTTTTCTCACGCGAGTGGGCTCCGATCTGACCGGATCACACGTCGAGGGGGGCTGGGGTGGAGGAGAGGAGGAGAGCTGCTGGATGGAAAGCCACCATAATGTCGGCATCAGCAGGAGCGGCGCGGCATACCGCCGACTGACATATGCCCTCTCTGCTTGCTGGAAAGAAGCTGTCTGGGTGGGGAGAGATTCCAAAGAGAAAAAAAACCCCTTCCCACATCCTACCTGGGCTTGGGCTGGAGGAAGCGTGCAGCTTGTGACGCAGAGCGAGACTGACAAGCATGGAACAGGTACGTGCTCTTGACAGCCCCCAGTGGTGACTTTAGGCATGACAACATTTACTTAAAGGAGAAAACCCACAAGACTTAGAAAAATTCCTTAGAAATCTCCCTTACCTTATCGAGCTGCAGGGTTCTGTGGTAAACCAGATGGACCCAATCTCCACCACTCACGGTGGGCTCCATTAAAAAACCTTCAGGAACCAGGGCCCCTTTTTATCGGGGGATCCACACTTCTGGGCCTATAAAGCACCCTGCCAGGAAATATGGCTGAAAAAAACAAACACTGGATCCCGGGGCCAGCTCTCTAAAAAAAGAGGCGTTACAGGCAGAACCTCATTTCTTCTAACACGAGGCCCGAGTACCATTCAATTCGGCCTGAAAAGACACTTTGAATGGATCCGGTTACATGGCTTGCTCCAGCAAGATTTTTCCCGTGGAGCTCAGCACAGCACATCTTTACTCGTGACCAACACCTAAGACACTGGCGAAAAAACTGAGGTATTCCCAGTAAGGGGATGGGTTATATAGGGATCTAAACTTCCTGTCTAGGGTGTGCCGGTGTCCATCACCTAAAGGTGCCTATATAACCCATACAGTAATTACTGTGGCTCTGTGTCCCGTGATGTACGATAAAGAAACTTTCTTTTTTTCCCTTTCTTCATCCTTTCTTCACCCTTCTGTACTTCCTGGCCGCTAAACATGGCAGTTCTGGGGAAGCCATGTATCAGCAGGCAAGGCTTTTTTGGCTTAAAGGAACTGGGACTGCTATAGGTGATGCTACACTAAGATGTATTCCCTGGCCACTCATATAGAGGCGACCATTACATTACATTGGGTTTGATGCAATTGGTTGATTTGTGTCATACACAAGATACAATATTTGGTAGAGCTACACGATTAATCATGAAAAATTGAGATCACAATTCTTTCCCCCTCATGATCTGAACAAAGCATTTTCCTGATTCTATGCAGAGTTCTCTGCTCAAGCCGACAGCTGTCAAAAAAATTTAAAAAATAGGCAGTCTGCCAAATTTCACAACATTCCTCAGCCGCTAAGCTAACTATAAACATTGTAACGTTTTGTTCTTTAGATCAAAGAAATTACATTTGGTCTGTAAATGAGGGAAGTTTAACCACTTAAAGACTAATGCCGCCTACACACGATCGGAAATTCCACCAGCAAAAGTCCGATGTGAGCTTTTGGTCGGAAATTCCGACCGTGTGTATGCTCCATCTTTTATTGCAGCGCATTCTTTTGTTCATTATAATGCTAGAAGAATGAAGTTGTTTTGCTGCTGATATTCACACAGAGTTCTGACAAACTTATTTCTTTATTATTAAGAACAGATAAGAATCCACAAGCACAAGCTGAAGAGCAGTAACGATCTGAAAAGCACGAGGCTGAAAAGCGCGAAACGTCTCTGACCAAACTTCTACTAACACGGGATAAACACAAGATTAGCAGAAGGAGCCCAAAGGGTGGTGCCATTCATATGGAACTTCCCTTTTCTAGTGCCGTTGTACGTATTGTACATCACCGCGTTCTTTACGGTCGAAAGTTCCGAGAACTTTTGTGTGACAGTGTGTATGCAAGCCAAGCTTGAGCGGAATTCCATCGGAAAAAACATCCATGGTTTTTCAAATGAAAATTCCAATCATGTGTAGGCGGCATTAACCTTTAACCTAGAGAATAAAATGGTGGTTGTTGCAATATGTTATGTCACACAGTATTTGTGCAGCGGTCTTTTAAATGCAATTTAAAAAAAACAAAAAAACACTTTAATGAATAAAAAAAAACTAAACAGTAAAGTTATTCCAATTTTTTTGGATAATGAGAAAGATGATTTTGCGCCAAGAATTGTGATCTTTATTCTAAGCAAAAAAAACATGATTCTCATTTTTCCCAGAATTGTGCAACTCTAATGTACGTAGTCAAAAAAGTGGATCACGCACGTGTGGTATGGCCATACTGAAGGAGTAGCAGAATGTTTTGGGATCTAATTCTAAGTATAATTATGCTGAGTGTGGGAAATCTTATTAAATTGACTTGTCTATAAAAAAAAAATTACCAAAACTTATGGCAAAATGAAATCTTCAAAAGGCTCCCCATGCCTCTTAGAAAATATGTTGGTGTGTTTTCTTTCCAAAATGTGGTTGTTCTATGGGTGTTTCCACTGTCCTGGTGCTGCAAAAATGTGTTACTCAGGAAATTTGATGTGTAATTTATGCCCTCGGATCGCCTGAAGGCGTTCCTTGGATTTTGGGTCTCTATGTGGCTAGACAGTGAAAGTCTCACATGTGGTATCCTCATACTTGGGAGGAGTAGCAGAATTTTGAAGTGTGATCCCAAGTATGCCTATGATGAGTGTTAAAAATATTTTCTTGCCTGTATTTTCAAAATACTTTGGCAAAAATGAGTACTAATACATTTCAACCAAAAAGAGGAAATAAATATAATGCAGGGTTCTCGATTCATTTCTGGCCATGGCCATCTTGAGCAAGGGCAGATGATTCATGTAGCATTTTCTGGAATCCATCTGCCCTTTGCAGGCCTATGGCAGGATGGTGTGCTTAGCTGAGAAAGCTCCTCCTCCCCTCCTGGAATGTATGCCATTTGCCTAGGCCAGAAACCAGAAAGTAACTAAAGAAACGTTAAAAACGAAAAAAAAAAAGGTTAAAACACATATGATCTACTTTCCTATCTATTTATTTATTTACTAATGCTAGCAATATGAGGATTAAAATAATAGTTGATTGAGAGAGTGAAGTTCCGTTTCAAGTTCATATCTAAAGTTAAAAAAAAAAAAGCGCCCATCTTCCTAACAGTATGTGTACTAAATCAGCCGCTTCTCCTCAGCCCACGATCATTCATTACCACACCTAACACCTTTCCTCTCCACCTTTTTATTTATAGCCTGTGAAGAAGAAGAAGAAAATTAAGCGTGAAATCAAGATTCTGGAGAATTTGCAAGGCGGGCCTAACATCATCACACTGGCTGACATAGTGAAAGATCCTGTGGTGAGCTGACTTTATCTCCTCCTCCTGACATGTATGATCCTGAACATTGGCTACTGATCCCTCCTAGGCCTGCCCATGTTTGTAACTCCCTGATTGTTGTATTCCCTACAGTCCAGAATGCAGGCGCTGGTATTTGAACATGTCAACAACACAGATTTTAAGGTGAGACCTGAGATCCATGCTGTAGTCTGTTTTCAGTCCACATCTTGAGATACTATAAAATGTACCTGAAATTTAAAGCTGAACTATAGCAGCCACTTGTGACCGCAAGTGAATCCAGCAGGCTGGTTGTACCCAATCAACTACGATCAACTTGGTACATTCAGCCTGCCCATAAATGGTTCAAATCTCGTCCGGTTCCTGCTGAACCGGTCAAGATTCGAACCGTGTATGGCTGGCCTTTAAGCAGACTTGAACTCTCCTTAGGAGAGGAGCAGAAAAATGCAAGCCCTACAAAACAGACATATAAGCAAATCTATATTATTGTAATTAACAGCTATGCACAGAAACAAGGCTTTTAAAACTTTTAAAGCATGCCTTAAAGCGGAGTTCCACCCAAAAGTGCAACTTCTGCTTAATTGCTTACTACCCCTCCCCCACCTGTGTCACATTTTGCACCTTTCGGGGGGGAGGGGGAACTGGGGACCTGTTATTTGACAGGTCCCACTTCGGCCTCCTCCTTCCTCCGCCGCCTGTGCAGTAGGGAACCGGACGTGAAGCCGAAAGGCTTCACTACCATGTTCCCTTACCTGGAATGGCAGCGGCTGCACCCAACAGTTGATACGAAGATCGGCAGGGGTGCCGACATCACAGGCTCCCTGGACAGGTAAGTATCCATATAGCAAAAGTCAGCAGCTACAGTATTTGTAGCTGCTGACTTTACATTTTTTCCCCCAGGCTGGGCCTTCTCTTTAACTGCTTGCCGCCTGCTGGCCAGCATATGATGGCCAGGTGGCGCAGCTCTTGTTCTGGGCGGGCGTCATATGACGTCCCTCCATTTAAACAGGGCATGTGCGCGATCGTGTGCGCGCAGCCCTGTACCTTCGGTGGCGGCGTGTCACGGAGACACCGCTTGCCACCGAGGGGGGTGAACAGCCATTGGGCATGGCTGTTTACCACGTAATCGGCCGTGATGAAGTCACAGCCGATCACAGATGGTACCGCCCCACTTTGCACGGCGCATGCACACGATCGTGAGCGCAAGCATGTTGGTGGCAGCGTGTTCCCGGGAACACTGCTCATCACTGACGCTGGTAAACAGCCAGTGGCTGGCGGCTGTTTACCACGTGATCGGCTGTGATCCTTTCAACACCGTTATCCTGTAGTTTTTAGGAAAAAAGATACAACTATCTTGGTGTCCCTTGTCAATTTTACATTGTATGTTTTAAAATGTAACTGCCTACTCCTGAAATGTCATTTGAAGTAAAACACATAGCCAAGTATTATTCTACACAATTTTTTTATTGTGCATTAAAAAAAAAAAAAATAGACATGCCATCTGCACATAGAAAATAACCAAAAAGTGCATTCTATGCATCCAAAAATATAGAAAATTTACCAAATCAAATCATTATTCAACCAAAAAAAATGTAAAAGAAATAACTCCAAGGCTAATAATAAATAACACGTTATCTCCTCCGATTCCGCAACATGTCTGATTGACGAACGGCCATTCAGAAACGAACTGAAAAGCACGAAATGAAAAGCAATAAATGAAAAACGCGAAGAGAAATGCGCGAATCAACACTCACCAAACTTCTACTAACACGAAATTAGCAGAAGGAGCCAAAAAGGTGGCGCTAAAGAGCTGTAAAAACACGTAGTAGGTCTAGTACGTCACTACGTTCATAATTGTTGGCTAACATTTGTGTGACCGTGTGTATGCAAGACAAGTTTGAGCCAACGCCCTTCGGACAAAATTCCACAGTTTTGTTGGCGGAAAGTCCAACCGTGTGTACGAGGCATAACCGATTATGACATTAGGTTCTATATGTATGAAATATTAAAGGTTTGTCCAGTACATTGTTTACTTTCTATCTCTGGGAATTGTGTTCTCTAGTGTTGTACTGAGATGGAAACTGGGGAAATAGACACTGCATTCATGCCTAGTATAATTAATATCCTGCAACCTTTATCTGCAAGTGTGTATATGGCTATATGCTGTTGTATTTGATATAGATCATGCTGTTAAAGGATACATTTTTCTTCTTAAAGTGTGATTAATGCTGAACGAATTGGGTTTTTCTGTTTTCAAAGAGCATTGTAAACTAAGTAGCCTTTTCATGACCGTGTAGAATGCTTTAATCTATTAACCATTTATATCTGTTTATTAGGCATATGTAATATTTATGCTGTGAAGTAAAGAAGTAAAAACATTTTTGTACATTTCTTCAATATGCTTTGTCCCCTTCAGGCTCTGGATTATTGTCACAGTATCGGTATCATGCACAGGGACGTGAAACCTCATAACGTTATGATTGATCACGAGCACAGAAAGGTATGCAACATCCGCAGAATGTTCCAGGAACTTCCCATCAAAAGAAAAAAACATTGCAACCTTCTTTTTTTCCTCTCTCCCTCCAGCCCCGACTAATAGATTGGGGTCTCGCAGAGTTCTATCACCTGGGCCAGGAATACAATGTGAGAGTCGCCTCCAGATACTTCAAAGGGCTAGAGCTGCTTGTCGATTATCAGGTAAGCATGTGGCGGACTGTCTTCCGGTTAGTTTTGGTGTCTGTTTGTGAGGGTGGGGTGGTGATTGCTTGCCAGACCTTCCTTTTGACGTAATATTCTCTCATTGTAATAACTTGGGCTGCAGATGTATGATTACAGTCTAGATATGTGAAGCTTGGGCTGTATGTTAGAAAGCATGATCTTCAGAAAGAAGCCATTTTTCAACGAACAAGATAATTACAATCAGGTGAGTCTCTGCAGTCAATCCTTTGCGTTAGCCCGGGTTCACACTGCCCCCGACTTCAAAGTCAGACCGCATCGCAACTTCGGCACAACTTGCATGCGATTTTAATGCAAGTCTGACAAAAACGTATTGCAGCCATCTTTTTATAAGCTGGGGCAACTCAGGTCGCACCAAGTACAGTGGTTCCAGTGCACAGAATAGGGTCCAACTGGGGTTTGACTTCTGATGCGACAAGTACTCTAAAGTTGGAGCAATTGTCACATAAGTGTGAACAGATATTTTGCCCCAGGTGTGACATACCTATGACATGGATTGACTACACTGTTATGCCACCTGTATCTTCTGTTTAGTTTATGAAATGATTGTAAAATGTAATTTAAAGAGTGTAAACATATATAAAACATCTTTGCCATTCTGAAGCTTCCCTCCAACCACTTTGCATACTATTTTATATATATTGTGATTCTGTACTTGCCAAATATTATGTAGAAATCTCCCTCCACTAAGTCTGGCTGCATCTATTTTAACTGTGGGCACCTGAAGCTGCTGCCTGTTCACTTCCTGGATTTAACACAGACACATAGAGGCACACCTGCAGCTCTGATTGGCCCTCTTAAGACTCATCAACCCCTCCCCTTCCTGGCAAACTCTCATGAGAGTGAGAGAGAGAGCTGTGCATGATGTCATAAGCCTAGGCTTTTTAGCAGACAAGAAACAGGAAGTGGACTGTATAAGGTATTTACTGGTAGAAAAAAAATGTGTTACTATCCAAAATTAAAACAAGGGTAGAAGATTTAATAGATGGAAAGATGAAAAAATGACTTAAGGTCCGCTTTAACCTCTTGCCGTCATTATACTGTGGGAGGTCAGCTCGCCTGCGCAAACCGCCGTAGTCGTGTACGTCGGTCTGTGCAATTGATGTCCATCGGCGACCCGCGATTGCGGTGTACAGAGGCAGAACCGGGAACTGCCTATGTAAACAAGGCGATTCCCCATTCTGCCTAATGACAGAGATCTTCTGTTCCCAGTGTTCGGGAGCAGTGATCTCTGACATGTCTCAGTGAGCCCATCCCCCTACAGTTGGAACACACCCAGGAAACACAGTTTACCCCTTCCCTGCAAGTTTCTTATTTACATTGATCAGTGCATTTTTATAGCACTGATCAATGTAATAATGTCATTGGTCCCCAAGAAGTGTCATTTGGGGTCAGATTTGTCCACCGCAATGTCGCAGTCCCGCTAAAAATCGCAGACTGCCGCCATTACCAGTAAAAACAATAAAAGACCCTACATCTATCCCATAGTTTGTAGACTCGATAACTTTTGCACAAACCAATCAATATACCCCTCTTGCGTTTTTTTTTTTTTTTTTTTAACTGAAAACATGCAGGAGAATAGATATAGGCCTAAACTGATGAATACATCTTTTTAAATAATTTTCTTCTGGGGATATGTATAATAGCAGAAAGTAAAAAAAAAAAAAAAAAAAATATATATATATATACGTTTTTTTCAAAATTGTCTGTCTTTTTTTGTTTATAGAGCAAAAAATAAATGCAGAGGTGATCAAATACCACCAAAAGAAAGCTCAATTTGTGGGTTAAAAAAGGACGTCAATTTTGTTTGGGTACAGCATTGCACGACTGTGCAATTGTCAGTTAAAGCACCACAGTGCCGTATCCCAAAAAATTACCTGCTCATTAAGGGGCAAATCCTTCCGGGGCTGAAGTGGTTAATGCATTCTATTGGCCATAATATGAATTTATTCTCCCCATTAGAATGTCTAAACATGCTAGCATTAGTATTGGTTTGGCAGGTTTGCACCCAAACGCTCCTCTCCTGAGTGCACAGGTGGTGCATTACTTTTTTTTTTTTTTGCCTCTAAACGGCTATGTGGGCTTACATTGAGGGGCGTTTAGAGGCAGAAAAAAAAAGTGTGCAAGAGACCTTACCAGCAGCCATGTAGTGCATAGGATCAGAGTGGATGTAATTTAAAGTGGAATTCCAGTCAAAATTGATAATTTGCCCAGGATTAGTATGTTAAATATGTATGTTTAACTTTGATATTATTCATTTTCAGGTTTGCCGATTGGCTCAGATTAGACTTTCTAAGCTAGACAGACAATCAGCTGCTTTATGGTCTTCACCAACGTTTGCCTGCTGAGCTGAATTTGGCAGTGCTCAGGCAGTTCCTGAAACCGTTGTTGGTCTCTGGGAGAAAAATCCAGCCTAGCTTTCAGTAAACCCACCCCTGTCCAGCCCAGCACCCTTCCCTCCCAGCCTACTGCAGACTGTGCAGTAGCTCCTCTCTTCCAAGCCTCATTTTGAGGGAGAGCAGTCAATGTAAGACTGTAATGCTCACTGCAGTGTATACGCCAACGCATGACACACACACTGCAAGGAGGAATCCAGTGCATTATACTGCATACTTTGTATTACACACTACACTGTTGGATCATGTGGAGTTTTCTGCTTGTCATGCGTTACACTCATACTACATGGCAGAATCGTGTGTTTTTTTTGCTTGTCATGCATTACTCTCACACCACAAGGTAGAATCGTATGGTTTTCTGCTTGTCATGCATTACTCTCTCACTACAAGTTTGAATCGTGTGCTTTTCTGCTTGTCATGCATTACTCTCACACTACAATTTTGAATCGTGTGGTTTTCTGCTCGTCATGAATTACTCTCACTACAAGTTTGAATCGTGTGGTTTTCTGCTCGTCATGAATTACTCTCACTACAAGGTGGAATCGTGTGGTTTTCTGCTTGTCATGCATTACTCTCACACTACAAAGTGGAATCATGTGTGATTTTCTCCTTGTCATGTGTGGGGGGGGGGGGGGGGGGTAGGACAACTATTCAATCCTTAAAGAGGAGGTCCAGCCTAGGTGAAAAAAATAAAAATTAGCAGCTACAAACACTGTAGCTGTTGACTTTTAATGCATCAGGGCACTTACCTGTCCAGGGAGCCCGCAATGTCGGCACAACAGCCAATCTTCGGATCGACTCCCAGGTGCTGCCCCCGCCATTCCTGCTTAGGAAACCAGGCAGTGAACTCCTGGTTCCCTACTGCGCGCTGTGCTTTCTAATTAGCCCGGTGGTGGGGAAAGGAGGAGGGGGGCTGAACTTCCGCGGCCCACCTCCAGGAATAGGGGAAGGGGACCTGTTAAAAACAGGTCCCCTGTTCCCCCCTGAAAGGTACCAAATGTGGCACTGGAGGGGGGGGGAGGAAGCATATAAGCGAGGGTTTCACTTTTGGGTGGAACTCCGCTTTAACCCAAGGCAGCAACACGCTATCATTTTTTTATTTTACCAAAATCGCAATAAACGTATATAGATTGGTTTGTGCAAATATTATAGCATCTACAAAATAGGGGATAGATTTTTATTATTATTTTTTACTAGTAATGGCGGCGTTCTGCGATTTTTATCAGGACTGCAACATTGCGGCAGACAGATCGGACACTTTTGACACTATATTAAGACCATTGACATTTATACAGCGATCAGAGCTAAAAAATAGCCATTGATTACTGTATAAATGTCACAGGCAGGGAAGGGGGTTAACACTAGGGGGGCGATCAAGGGGTTAAATGTGTTCTAACTGTAGGGGGGCTAGGACTGACTGTAGTAGGAACACACAATCTCTCTCCTCTCCCCTGAGAGAACCAGGATTTGTGTTTACACACAGATCCCAGTTCTCGCTCTGTCACAAGCGGGTGCACGGCAGCCATTGCGTCCGCCGGACGCATCGGTTCCGGGGGCCAAGCGGTGGGCACCTGCTATAATGTCAAAGAAGCGACATACAGCTATGGCGACTTGCGCAGCCGTGCCAACCTGCCGCAGTATAACTGTGGCGGCTGGTCGGCTAGCGGTTAATTTAGCCCCTGTTTACACTGGAGCGACTTGTCATGTGATTTGACAGGTCAAATTGCATGACAAGCTGCGAACTTGTGTCAGCTATGGCACCGTTCAAATTGGTGCAACACCGAATTTGCAGTACCACATCGATTTGAAAAGGTAGTTCCTGCACTACTTTTGGCGATTTCAGTTGTGACTTCGATAGACATCTGTACATAAAGACGCACTTTAACCACTTCAGCCCCGGAAGATTGAATAAAAGATTAAATGATACAGAGTGTTGCTGCCTTGGGTTAAAGCACAGTTCCACCCAAAAGTGAAACCCTCCCTTATATGCTTCCTCCCCCCCCATATTAGCCTAACCTGAGGAAAAATAGCTTTTTTTCAAAATAAAAACGGAATATTCATTATAGCAAAAACTTAAAAATAGTGTTTTAGTTCAAAATTGTCACTCTTTTTGTTTATAGCGCAAAAATAAAAACCACAGAAGTGATCAAATACTACCAAAAGATGGGGGAAACAAAAGGACACATACATTTTGTTTCGGGACGTCGCACGACCGCGCAATTGTCAGTAAAAGTGGCGCAGCGCCGTATCACAATGGCCTAAGTGGAGCTCCACGCAAAAGGGGAAGCTCTGCTTTTTTTTGCACCCCCTCCACACTTTTGGGGGGGCAGGTACCTGTACCCACTTCCAGCTCAGATTACCGTGGCGATCTACGAGCACGTTCAGCCTCTCCTCCTTCCCCCCACAGCCTTCTGGGCCATCCACAGGTCCCATGAGGTCACAAAGCGCAGCGCAACTCGCACATACACAGTAGGAAACCGGCTGTGAAGCCGAAAGGCTTCACAGATGGTTTTTCCTTACTTACAATGCTAGCGCCTGCACCCGAAGCCGATTGAAGAATTGGCCCGGGGGCTGACGTAGCTGGATAGGCAAGTGTTATTATATTAAAAGTCAACAGCCACAGTATTTGGAGCTGCTGACTTAATTTTTTTTTGGGAGTCTGGAGCTCCTCTTTAAGGATTGGTAAGCTGAAATATATTATTTTGTTTGTTCTCAGGTTTAATTAGGATCTAAAAGTTTTCTTTATTGTATTGTTAAGGTGGCCATAGATGTATTGAAATTCGGCCAGCAGGGACTGACCAAATTTCGATCTGTTTGTGCTCACTTCCTCTCCCAACTACCCACTTCCGTCGAATGGGCTTGTTGGAAAACTCTCGGTCAGCGACTGCAGCCAACGGGATGCAGTTGCTGATCAATGTATTCTGACCATGAAGATTCCCCGCTGTCCGAATACAATCCCTGGAATTCATAGACTGGTACAGACAGATTTTGGGAAAGTGTCTCTTGTGTTCTAAAAGTAGTGCCATGTGTGGCAAATTCATGTACCAATTTGGAACCAGTTTATTATTGTACACTAAAAGAGTTGACTTGACTAGCTCCACTTTGGTAAGATACAAACTGTCAGTATCTTAACTTATAAATTTGTCACACTGAATGCGACAATTGATTTTTGGTTCATTCATTGCGACACACTGTAAGAGTGGCACATTTAGGAATTTGGTGCAGGATTCCGTCAGAGCCAAAAGTCGCATAAGTTTCATAAAACTTGGAGTAATACCTTAACAAGAGGGATTAACACCAGAAAAAAGTGGCGCAACACCTTTATTGAATTCCCCCTAATGTCTCAGCAGGGAGGATCCCTCTAGCCACCTAGCTTATGTAGATGGAGGAATGTTTTTTTTTTTCAGCCCGCTGGCTGAAATTAAAAAAAAAAAAAATAATGATTAATGTATGGCCAACTTCAGTGGGTCTCCCCTTTTTAGTAGGGACAGATTGTGTTTCCTCTCATTTCAGATTTCAGAGTAGTTTACAGTCTACTGAATCCTGTCCCAAGCAAACACCTTTAAAAGGAATGAAATATTTTAGGTATAGTGTGTAAATGGGAACACACACAGTGATTTTGATTTCTCAAATTTGACTGCAAAAGTGGAAAGTTCAACCCCAGCCAAACATTTTGTATGTTAAAAAAAAAAAAAAAAAAAAAATCGTGAAGAAGGGTTAGAACATCTAAGTTTTTACTGCTTTCTGTCTCTGTAGGGGAGATTTACCCTCACTTGCTGCCAGGGTGTCACATAAGTACAGAACGTAATGGGATCTCTGTCTGGGACAATAACAGCAACAAAAGCAGATAAAAAGTTGAGTATTGGTTATATTTCGGTACCTTATCCATAATTAATACTCAAAGAATAAATATTAGAACCTTGCGGACTTTACTGGTACCAGAGGAGGACAGTGAAACAAAAAATGATAAAAAATGTTTTTATTACAAAGTCTTGCGCCATTGCTGGGCTCCAAATGGCACATGCTAATTTTCTTTGCAGTCAAGATATTGAGGTTGTGAGCAAGCAAGGTTTGTGAAACGCGTCGACCTCTGGAATTACTAGCAAAGAAATATTGTTGAAGTTTTAAATATATGGCCTGTACCATCCAAATAAGCACCTATGTTCATGATTTTATGAATATACAGTGGCTTGTTAAAGTATTCGGCCCCCTTGAACTTTTCAACCTTTTGCCACATTTCAGGCTTCAAACAAAGATATAACATTTTTATTTTTTGTGAAGAATCACCAACAAGTGGGACACAATTGTGAAGTGGAACGAAATCTTTTGGATTTTTGAAACTTTTTTAACTAATAAAAAAAATGAAAAGTGGGGCGTGCAAAATTATTCGGCCCCCTTGCGTTAATACTTTGTAGAGCCACCTTTTGCTGCGATTACAGCTGCAAGTCGCTTGGGGTATATCTCTATTAGTTTTGCACATCGAGAGACTGAAATTCTTGCCCATTCTTCCTTGCAAAACAGCTCCAGCTCAGTGAGGTTGGATGGAGAGCGTTTGTGAACAGCAGTTTTCAGCTCTTTCGACAGATTCTCGATTGGATTCAGGTCTGGACTTTGACTTGGCCATTCTAACACCTGGATACGTTTATTTGTGAACCATTCCTTTGTAGATTTTGCTGTATGTTTGGGATCATTGTCTTGTTGGAAGATAAATCTCCGTCCCAGTTTCAGGTCTTTTCCAGACTCCAACAGGTTTTCATCCAGAATGGTCCTGTATTTGGCTGCATCCATCTTCCCCTCAATTTTAACCATCTTCTCTGTCCCTGCTGAAGAAAAGCAGGCCCAAACCATGATGCTGCCACCACCATGTTTGACAGTGGGGATGGTGTGTTGAGTGTGATGAGCTGTGTTGCTTTTACGCCAAACATATCGTTTTGCATTGTGGCCAAAAAGTTAGATTTTGGTTTAATCGGACCAGAGCACCTTCTTCCACGTTTGGTGTGTCTCTCAGGTGGCTTGTGGTCTTCATGATGCTCTCTGCGGTTTCAACAGAACCCTGAGACTATCACAGAGCAGGTGCATTTATACAGAGACTTGATTACACACAGGTGGATTCTATTTATCACCATCAGTCATTTAGGACAACATTGGACCATTCAGAGATCCTCGCTGAACTTCTGGAGTGAGTTTGCTGCACTGAAAGTAAAGGGGCCGAATAATTTTGCACGCACCACTTTTCAGTTTTTTAATTGCTAAAAAAGTTTAAAATAACCAAAAATAACCAATAGATTTTGTTCCACTTCAATTGTGTCCCCACTTGTTGGTGATCCTTCACAAAAAATTAAAATTTTATATCTTTATGTTTGAAGCCTGAAATGTGGCAAAAGGTTGAAAAGTTCAAGGGGGGCGAATACTTTCGCAAGCCACTGTAAGTCATAATTTTTTTTCTAATAAAAACATTTAGGAATTTTTGATTCACTGTCCTTCACTTGGTACCAGTAAAGTCTGCAGGGTTTTAAATATTTATTCTTTGAGCAACAAAAGCACATCATGTTAGGGTTTTATTGCCGTGTGTCTCTGTTTCAGTAACACACTCCATCTCATTTTCTTTGCCTGGTGGAACCAATAAAAAAGGGGAAATGGAGAGGAAATCTCCGAAATGAGAACAGACCTCAATAAAAATGTGACAGATTCATATGCGTTTTTGTTCTGTTAAAAACTTTAAAATGTCTTGGCTGGAGTTTGACTTTAAAGTCAGAAGCGCCTTACACTTATTCAAGAAATTTCAGTAAATACTGTACTCTTCCCCACTTCTAGCCAAAACAAATTTATTAGCAATTTATGTTACCAGTCTTGCTACTAAATTGTAATTGCTTGAAGCCATTTGTATTAACAGGTTTCTGTCCTGAAACATTACATTTTTTCACACTTTTAAAAAGGTAAGCTTGTCTCACAACTGACAAGAGCAGAAAATGTTCAATTAAATTCCATGTTAACCACTAGAGATGAGCTCGGGCGTGTTGGAAATCCCATGTGCCTGATCCTTTCAGAAAGTTGACACTGTACACGGCTGATCGCAGGCAGTGAGACATTTCCCAATCTGTGCAGCTGCAAACCAGGAAATTTCTCACTGCCTGTCATTAGCTGTGTGCAGCGTCGGCTTCCTGGCGGGATCAGGCACATGGGATTGTGAACACACCCAAGCCCATCTCTATTACCCACTTGACGCCAGGTCTTTTCTGGCACTTTTTTTACATAAGATTTTACTATTCATGAAGCCTTCACAGGTTACCACTTTAGATTTACACAAAGGCTGGTGCTATAATTACTGCCCAAGATCGGGCATTCAGTGCGATACTTCACGATCACTGTTTGCGTGCAGGATACATGCCTGCATTCGCCTTCGTGCGGGAGCACAGGGGTGGGGGGGGGGTTACTTTAATTTTTTTTTTTTTTACACTCTTTACATTTTTATTTTTTTTTTAAATATCACTTTTATTCCTGTCACAAACAATGTTAAATATCCCTTGTGACAGCAATAGGCCGTGTCAGGTACTCTTCATGGAGAGTCTTACTGACCCCAGATCCCTACTCTGTCCTTAAAAGCATTTGAACATTTGATTACACCAAGATTAGTTTGATCAAATACTTTCCATTTTTAGAAATGGCACTGTTTATGTCAGGTAAACAAAGTGATGCAAGGTCATTGCTTCTGGGTTACCTTATTATAGAGCCGAACAAAGCAGATTCAGACTTTGGCTCTATGATCAGCCAACGGATGCGCTTGCTGGTGAATCGTGTGTCCCGGTGGAACGGGACAGCTCAATGAGCTGCAGAAGGCAGGAGGGTGGACAGCCACTCCTCCTGCTTATAAAAAAACAATCCAGCGGCTAGTTAGCTGCTAGGATTGCTTTTACAAGAGAGCCGACCATCGACTCTAAGAAACAGTACTGGGATGATAGCCTGCAGCTATCATCCCAATATAACCACTTGAAGTTCAGCGACATATGGGTATGTCACTGGTCGGCAAGTGGTTAAGACTATTCATAGTTCACACATCTTCAGGGTCAATGAGAAATTTGCATCCTATCATTCTCAATTTATAGAAAATGTTAGGAAGGAAATATGGAAGCGGCAGTTGGTGACTTGGTTTTGAACATGAATGTTGATCTTAACTTTACCACCTGATTACTGACCTGTAACAAGCTTGTGAATGTCAGGTGTTTTAACTGCCTGGACGAGAGCCCCAAAACATACCAACAATTCACATCTTTTTCCTGAAGGCTCCTTTTAAACTTTACATGCAAATTTTTTTTTACCCAGATATTTAGTAGATTTTTATTAAATTCACATTGGATAGTGGATAGTAGAGGTAGGATTATAAATCACATGCCACACTGCATGGGCTTAATGTTTGCAACTTTAAGGTGGTGCCTGCACATACCTGCAGCATTTTTGCAAGGCCCCCGTTTTGTTAGAATGCCTTGAAAGTGCTCAAGCTTGCCCATCCATTCCACCTATTACTATTGGCTAGTGGAGGCAATCCATCATCGTGATGGGCCAACAATAATCTGTGGAGGCAGAGCTGCTGCAGATATATGTAGATACCCATTTTTCAGAAACCTGGGCAATTCAAAATGAATAAAAGATGCCTATAAACTATTAGTTGGCAGTTTTGCAACTTAACATTTTAATGAAACGCTGGCCAGCACAGAGGAGTTACCACTTTAGAGTTACACATGAGGGCTGGTGCTATAATTACTGCCCAAGATCAGGCATTCGCTGTGATACCTCACATGTGTGGGACGATCACTGTTTGCATGCAGGATTGACTCCTTCGCGCGCGAGCACAGGGGTGGGGTGTGTGGGAAGATGGGTTACTTTAATTTTTTTTTTTTTTTTTACACTGTCACTTTACATTTTTTTGTTTTAAATACCACTTTTATAGCTGTAACAAGCAATGTTAATATCCCTTGTGACAGCAATAGGTCAGATTGTGCCTCTATTTTTAGACTGCCCTCTAGAGTTTAAAAGCTGACATTTGCTTACAACTTCTGCTATCTCTCAAAACACCTTGTTTTGGAAAGCTGTTTTCATTGAAATCAACCTCTGCTGAAGCCAAATATTTCACCACACACTCTGTATGAATTGCCCAGGACTGTAAAGAACCACCAGTGTTATACAAGGTTGAATGTAAAGCTGAGCAGACTAGTGGAAGTTTTACCAAAGTTGTGATACATCACCAATATGTACTTTTCTACAACTAGGATAGACACTCTAGTACATTTTCATTCTGTGACAATAAAGTTCACACAGTATGTCAGTGCTGATTAGTTAAAAGGCAAATAATAGCAAGCATTACATACAAAATATGAATAAAAATATGACTGATTTAATTACAGACTTGAAAATTTCCAACACATCAGAAAACATCTTTATCCCACAGAAATCTTAACCAAGTAAGAGAAATGCCAACTTACTTCTCGAGGCATTCAAATTACCTTTTAGGAAACAAATAAAAATAAAAAATATAGAGATTTCTGAAGTAAAATACTCTTTGATTGCACGGTTTTGAAAGAATGTCTGAAAGCTTTTGTCACCAAGTGTTTAATTTTAAACAAAATTGATATTTCTTAAATATTTATTTAAATTTATATATTTATATATATATTTATATATATATATCTATGTATATATATACACACACGCGCAAAATGCAAACTGGATTCCTCCATGTAACTATGAGTGTTAAAAGGTAAATACTCTGTATTTACAAACTTTAGAAAAAAAGTGAGGTTCTCAGAATACAATTCACTTATTTCCAGGTATTTGTGAATAGATAATACAAGCTATTAAAGATCAAATATTGATATAACAAAACTGAGGAACCCCATCATCCAAACAGAGTGTAAGTCTATTTACACAGCACCCCAACACCACTTGCTGAACCCCAGAAAGACCGCTTCTAATTCCCTACAACACAAGGCCTTCTAGGTTTGCAGTTAATGTTAACAGGCCAGTGAAATTGAACTAAATACAGTCTGTAAAAACATATTTTGAAGAGGGGGAGAGAGAAGATAAAGCAAAATGTAGTTCTTTTTATCATACAAAGTAATGCTTTTTCTGTTTTGTAGCAACAACTCTAAGAAATACAGCCAGAGCCCTGGACCAAATTACAAAAATGAAAGCGAATCGTTTATTTTGTTACTACAGGTTAAACCACCTACAACATTCAATGATATATTGCCATTAGGGTTTGTTGAGGTGTGATTATAAAATCTTTTTAAGACCCGGTACCTTTTCAAATGCTATAAACACAGTGTATATCGTTACTGTACATGTACTCTGCTGCTACAGCTTAGCTGTAAATCCCCCACACACAATGGTATGGACATTACCCTTCCTATTTCCCCCTCCCCCTTTTTACTGTACATCAAACAATACAAATGTTTTATTGTCAACCTCCCCCCTTACAAAAAATAATACTCTAAAAGCAACCTACTGCAACTTTTAATTAAGACAAGTACATATATTTTAAACCAATTGCTTTAAAGCAAGAAGGCAGTATAAACCTTCTAGGAAAAAAAAGTTTGTTTTTTTCATTTTATAAAAGAGGTTAAGAAATATAAGACAATTTTTACATTTAAAAACTTACAATAAATAAGAGATGCAGGCATTTTTCTGTATATTGATAATAGGTTTTATAATCCACACAACATCTTTTTGATGTTTAAAAGTCAAAAGATGAAACACATCATTGCTTCCTAGGACACCCGGCGTCTTCCATTCACGCGATGTCAACAGAAGACCTTCTCACAGAAACAGAGATGGGAGAGGATTCCAAAGGTTCCAGGTGGCTTTCAACGTAGAACTGGCTTCATATTATGAAGCAATTATCCAAATACAGGTAGTGGTGGTATTTTAACAACCTAGTCTGTTGTAAATCCTGCCAATTTTGTATACTGAGTGGCTTCAAAGAAAACAAATGTGATTCCGGAGTCCTGTAATGCAATAAAAGCCTCGTGTTCCTTGCAGCTTTCTTAGTGAATGTCACAGCATATTCATGATAATGTTATACAACTGGTTCAGCACCACAAAATGAACTGGCAGACATGAACGTCTGTCTTGAGTTGCAGGATCACAGGTTAGCCAGGAGAGGGCATTATACTGTTCCAGAACAAACCTGAAAGAAAATCGAGGTCAGTAAAGATAAAATACCAAATGTGAGCATATATAGTTTAACCTTACAATAGCTCTATGGATTTGTTCATTGTGAAGCTTTACTATGGTAAGGTGCCCAAACACAAAGAAAAACTGAAGAGATATGTATAGGAAACAACACCTTTAATACAAGAGATTATATCCATTAGGATATTATTCTGCAAACATGACCCATTTGGTTAAAAAAACCCCAAAAACTCTCTTCTCTGGCACACGTACCTATAACTATTTCTTGCAATTACATATATATGAGTGACATAAATCCTTGTAAGTGAAGATATGTGCGTGCAGCACAGAAAAAAAACTACAGAGGCAGTGATAAGTACCCTTCATGGAGAAGTCTTATGCTGGCCATACACTATACGAAAAATCGGCCGAAAAATCGTTCGTATAGACACTTCGTTCGTTTTTCGGCAAGTTAATGGGCACAAATCGATAATCGTTTGTGACGTTTTTGTGGGGAAAAAACAAACGGGAAGTTTGGAAAATTTCTGCCGAACGTACGATAAATTGCAAGGTTAATGTGTTTCCCGTCCGAACTGTCTGCACTAGGTATATGTAAAAAAACGAACAAAAAATTATTTATTCATGTCCACTGAACAATTGATCGGTCATTATATGATGGCACGATCGTTTGCGGTCACGGTCGAACGTTCTTTTTTCGAAAATGGGTTCGGCCGATTTTCTGTATAGTGTATGGCCAGCATTAGACTGGATTCACACCTATGCATTTTTTGTGCTTTTTGCACAACAGAAAGTGTTCCATAGGAAACAATGTTAAATGGACTGTAGTGCAAATCTGCAAAATGCAAAAAGCACTAAAACCGCATAGGTGTGAATCCAGCCTTAGGATCCGATGTCTCCTCTGCCTCTAGCCACAGCAGATTTGGGGCACAGATTCTGCAGTTTACCCTGGTGGCTGTGAACCCAGAAATTAGTCCAGATGAGTCCAGGGATCATGAAAGCCGATGTTGTATAAGAATGACCTCACCTCAGTCCAGTCCAGTAATCTCATTCACTTTTTTATGCATTCTTTATTTTTCAAGATGGAGATCGGGAAAGGTACAATACAGTACAAAGTAAGGTCTAAGGGCAACCAATTCTTAGTATGCATTTGCAGTGAAAAAGAGATAGGTACAGGAATATGCCATATCTCATTCATATCCATGACATCTATCAGCATGCCTCCTGACAAATACTGAACAGCAGAAACCGGATGAATTTGGATCAATCTATGGGTGTTCCCATTCATGAGAAGTCAATCAACTTCTCAAGAATGGTCCTGCTGGAAATTTTCCATTTGATCGGCACTTGCAGCTAACAGGCTGCAGCACTGATCAGTATATTCTGATGGTGGGGGAATCCCATTGTCAGAATACAATGACACAGCAGGATGATTCCCACATCCATATTGAATGGTCATTCAACTGACTGGCTGAACGAAAAAAAAAAAACAAAAAAAACAAACAAAAACTGCCCCATGTATAACCAGCTTTAGGAAAAAGGTCACTTTCTTCGGAGAACCTCAACATGTAAACTAAGTTTTTGCATTTACAGTAAAATACTTTTCTTGGAGTTCATGGAGGGACATAGGAAGCATTTAAAGTAGTTGTAAAGGCTGAAGGATTTTTACATTATTGTATTCTCTGTATTAAGAACCTTCTACATGCAGCTCCCCCAGCCCTCCTTATACTTACCTGAGCCCAGTCTCTATCCAGTGCCATGCACAAGAGCAAGGTTCTCTCTGCTCTCTCCCTCCTCACTGGCTCAGAGATAGCACCGGGAGACATTGGCACCTGTTTTCAGTCACAGCCAGTGAGGAGGGAGTGGCCTAGAAATGTGCTGTGTGTGTCTGTGTCTATGGACAGAGCCAGCTCAGGAGCAAGCCTGCACGAGAGCTACTTGACAAGGTGGAGGAGCCAGGAACCCTGTCAGGGGACCCAAAGAGGAGGATCAGGAAAATCATTGCACAAAGCTGGCAAGTATGACATTTGTCATTTTATTATTTTTTTTAAAACATTATATCCTTTACAATGACTTTAAAGTGTTTGTTTCCCCAACATTCCTGGTATGCATCTGCTTTACGGTGTACTTATTTTAAAACGTATCCTGTTCTTTATGCATTGCTTCCTTTGTGTGAAATACCTAGTGATCCTGCCAGTCCTAATCCTGCTTTCCTATTTCAAAGTGACCACACTAGGCATGGAAGCACATCCACCCTAACATGGCCAGTTTTTTGGCACTGATGGCAGCACAGCCAGCCTGTACACCAATGGTAAGACTTGTGTTTAAAGGTGCCCCTGCACAGCCATTCACTGAAGATTCGTGTACGGATCTTTCTCTGGTTTTTATATATATATACAGTGCCTTGAAAAAGTATTAATTTCTTGAAATTTTCCAAATTTTGTCATGTTACAACCAAAAACGTAAATGTATTTTATTGGGATTTTCTGCAATAGACCAACACAAAGTGGCACATAATTGTGAAGTGGAAGGAAAATGATAAATGGTTTAACATTTTTTTTTTTACAAATAAATGTGAAATAAGTGTGGTGTGCATTTGCAAATCTAGAGTAACATTTTTGCCCATTCTTTGCAAAAGTCAGGTTGGATGGAGAGTGTCGTTGAAAAGCAATTTTCAAGTCTTGCCACAGATTCTCAATTGAATTTAGGTCTGGACTTTGACTGGACCATTCTAACATATGAATATGCTTTGTTCTAAATCATTCCATTGTAGCTCTGGCTGTACGTTTTGGGTCATTGTCCTGCTGGAAGGTGAACCTCCTCCCCAGTCTCAAGCCTTTTGAAGACTTTAACAAAGCAAAACATTTGTGTATGTAGAAGAAACCTTTTTTTTCTTCTAAGTAAGAAAGACCTGTTCTCAGCTGCATAAGGGGCATGAAGAGGTGAGGGTGGAGACTACAAGGAGAGTAACATCAGTACATTGATCTTCCCAGTGAAGATTTGTACACGGGTGTGTCAGCAAAAGTCTGACCATTGGATTACAGGCAGTCAAGTATAATGCAAAGAAAACAACTGACCACACTGGGATGGATGTGCTGGGATGGTCATCTTCAACCTGGTGGGTGTGTCAGAAATCTTCTGTAGCCTCCTCTAATACTGCCTCTGGGTACTCTTCATTCCCTTCTATTTCCTTCCTATTTTAAGCTGGGCATATTAGAATCTGACTCAGGTAGAGATAGAGGAGCTGGAGAAGGCTCCTGGCATTTTGGAGCGCTGGACAGAGATGTATTAAAGCCCTTAGATGTCCAAAAAAGTGCGATATATTTTCAGGAAAATCTGCCGTTGTCAGGTAGGCCGGTTGATGAGTGTCTGAGATGGAGTTAAAGTCAGCTGCAGAGACCAGTGTTAAAACTGCATCATCACTCTAAGGTTGAGTGTTGTGAGGGCCTTCAGCAGTTAAATTGTTCTCAATTGCTTTTCCAGTGGCTTCCTTTTGTTTGGTTTCCGTCATAGCTACAGATAAAGGTAATCCTCTGTGGGAAACTCGGAGTAGGGACCCGAACATAGGATAAGGGTGTCAAGAAGGAGTATGCAGCAACTTGGGTGTAGACCGTCTGGTAGTCAAGTCCTCATAGCAAAAGGGCTGGAGGAAAAGCTTGAGTACCTTTTAAGGGCTCTATAGGCGAAAGTGGTGGTAAATTTTGTAACCAGTGGTGTGATGCAACACCTGGTCATCCACCTAAGACTATATCCATCTCCAATCACGGACTATCCATAGACTTTATAATAGACTTATATTATATATGTTTCCACCATATAGCATTGTCTATTTTTTATACTATTGGACTTGAGCGCTGCTACATATTATACTTAAACACTGTGGTTGAGTTTTAGTGCCAAGTTTGAAACATTTACACTGTAAAAGTGAATATATTCCAAACACAGCCCCGGTTCTTACAGTAATGGTCAAAAATATAGGGTGATCCTGTCTTACCTGCCCATGGTGGAAGACTATATAGAGTCCAGGCTTCGCCCATCACAGTGGACATACTCTAAGGTGTCTTCAGTGTTTGAGTTCCACAGGGATGGACTACAGCTCTTGACCTGAGTAGCACCCAGCGGCTGAATACACGCATTGCGCAACGTGCAAAAGTAAACTTTGGAGCAGGATCCCGTGCCCGAAGAAACATTACAGACTATTCCCACAGCGCAGGGTTCAGGTATGGCTCGCCCAAGGTTTGACTGATACATATGCATGCTTTTATTGTGGTATTCAAAGAGAGCGAAGACTCCGACATATTTGTAGAAAAAAAAAATAATAAACTAGTAAACCAAAGAGTACTTCCTCCATAAAGGGAGAAGAGGGTCCATCATCTAAGGACACTAGCAAAAAATGGAGGTCTCGCAGAGTGGGAGAGGATTATAGGGGAAAACTAAAAGGTAATGCGTCATCAAACGCTTTGTCAGAGTACCTCAAAGATCATGCAGATTAAATGCACAAGTGTTTTGCATTCCAGCACCTCAACAAAAGTGCTCTACGCATATGAAAGGATGTGCCACATGTGAGATGAGACCGGCAGTGAGCAGCAGAGTGTCACAACTAAAATGTAAAGCCATAGCCATCTGCTTCCCACATTTAATAAGCAAGGGATCAACTGCAGCAGTGGTTAGGTCATTTATGAGGGATTTTTACTAGTCAAGCAAAGTTTGACAAAATCAAGATGTAGTCAGGGTTGGGTAAAGGGCAGGGCTTGAAAGCCAGAACATAGATCTAGAAAAATAGGCACTTCATTGCTTCTGCAACAGGCTCATCCTCAAGTTTCAGAGTGGTGCACACTGCATATATAGGATCCACGGGTCTCATTTAATTTGAGTTACAGTACTAGACTGCAAATCCTGAGGGTCAAGATCATCATTGAAGGACTTAGACTCAGAATCAGGCAGTCACTGCTGCTGATGATCAGAAGTCACCAAGGCCGCAGATAAGTCAGATATAGAATTTGCAGGACACACAGGGGCATGCTTTTGGCTTCTGCGGTTAGTTACCAAAAAAATGGGTCATACAGTCTTAAATGACTGGAGTGAAAATCTCAGCCAAAAGGAAGATCTTGCCACAACTGATGGAGCTAAAGAGAACTCTGATGAAAGGAAAGACTCTAGGAGCAAAGGGCAACATGACTCCAGGCTGAAGACATCAGCACCATCAGCAAACGTGCTGCAGGCAGCCCAAAAGCTGTGTGTGAGCTGGAGGCACCCAAAACAGAGGGACTGCCTCTTCAGTGCCTAGAATCAGACGACATGTTGCAACCATGTGGCAGTAAGGAAACTTAAAAGGCTTAAACAGGCAAGGGCTCAGGTACTCATGAAAAGCAGAGAAAATTGAGTACTGTCCGTGATACTTTTTTTTATTTGCACTAACATAACATTTTTCAGGACAAGCTTTCGGGGTATGTCCCCTTCTTCAAGGTCCAAGCAGTACTGATTCACAAATTTTTAGCAGAATATTTTTTTTTTTTTTTAACATTCTGCTAAAAATTTGTGAATCAGTACTGCTTGGACCTTGAAGAAGGGGACATACCCCGACAGCTTGTCCTGAAAAATGTTATGTTAGTGCAAATAAAAAAAACTATCATGGACCGTACTCAATTTCCTCTGTCACAATTGCACTAATACAGCTACAATCACATCAAGCATGAAACCCAGATAGTCGGTAGCAAGTGAGTATTAGAAGAAAAAAAAAAAAAAAGGTCAGTCTTAACACATCAGTTGGTGAAGAAGAGACTTTCAACCTCCCAGGACACTAGCCAAAACATGGCATGCTGGTGGGTAGGATGGGTTATCCTGGGCTGGCCTAAAGTTTGTTTGTAGTGACCCATCCTCCTGTAGGTGCCAGGATAACCAGAAGATGAAAAAACTTCCCGTGTTGCTCAATGGATGAAAAGGGGGGGGGGGGGGGGGGGTTGCATCTTATGTCTGAATTAAAAATCTTCTGTATATTCTTTTGGTCTTGTAACACAAATTCTGCCGTTTTAGTTCTAACGTAGAAAAGACAGGTCATTAAAAAGGACTTTTCTTACCTGAGGACATCTGAAGTTTGATTTGAATCTAGTGGATGTGAATGTTTGCTGTGTAGCAACTCATCTGATTGCACTGAAGGCACATGGAGGTGCAGAGAGGCCTAAAAGAAAAAAAAAAAAAAAAAAAAAAAAGGAGGTAAAAAGATTTTAAACCTTTTTTAAACAAAATATTACCACTTAATGGTAAAGAACTGTAAATATGTAATATCAGATAGTAGACATTTCACATAAGACTTATGTTCTTCTAGCCCTTTACACAAGCCTATTCTAATTATTTTACTGCATATGCATGGACATATAGACAGACTTTTAGTCTGGGAGTGCTTGAATAGAATCTTGTTAAAAAGAATTCTTCCCTTGATGACTTTAAATTGGGAACAAGAAAGGGTGCCTTTCCATAGGCGCTATGCATAACGCTAATATAATAGAGTTAAGCACATAATGCTAATTTAATCAAGGCCTGAACAGTCAAAAAACATGATTACAAAGTGTGCACCCTTGGATGCTTGCACATACCTGTCATTGCCTTCTCATACACCCCAGGGACCTAAAAACAATGGCTGCTCTTATATGCAAAATACAAGATACAGATATGGGAGGTAGCCATATACATAAAATGGTCCTTCAATGGTTGTATGTACAAGCATCTGAAAGGGCCTACTATTTAAAGCAGAGATCCAGCAAAATTAAAAGTCATCAGTTACAAACACTGTAGCTGATGACTTTTAATATTAGGACACTTACCTGTCCAGGGATCCCACAATGTCGGCACCTGAGCCGATATTTCATGCATCGCATGACCCTATTAGAGACGGCTAGCTTTTTTTTTGCCTTGTAAAGACATTACTTCTAAGAGCTTAGGGCTCTAAAGGCATCACAACATTGCATACAAACATATGTGCACTGAGTCACCCAAATGGCTTGAGGAGCCACCATTAATGTTCATTTCAAGCAGATATGGACTACTTGGCCTGTAGGGTCAATATAGTCATAGCACTTCTGCTGATCCCAGCTTTCCGCACACACACCCTCTCTCATCCTGGGAGACCTTCAGAACACATCTGAAACGGCATGTCCTCTAGATTTGTGCACATACTCTAAAAGGGGATTTCGGAAAATTAAAAAAACACATTTACCTTAAGAAACAGAGGGCACTGATTTTGTGCTTGAGGGCATGACGACCAAAACCAGTCAGGTAGAGGGCCAGCTTTGGCAGTTGAAACAAAGTAACCTAGTGCCAAGGGTTGCTGCAAGATGTTAGTCACCTCATCATGGGATTCCGTGGACAGCAGTCGATCAGTACCTTGACCCTGTAATTTCAATGTTTGAAAAACTAATTGCTTAGGAATAAGCTTAATAATTGAACCTTACACACTATCCATTGCTGAATTTTCTAATATTCACAAAGTCTTTATAAAACAAATTTTATATCACTTTGAACAATAAGCCCCAAGTTTAAGTACACACTTAAAAAGACTAGAGAGCTAAAAGATATAAAGAGGGCATAAAGCTTTTAGTGTGTCCTAAACACAGTGAATGTTTTTTCACTTTCTTAGGTGAACAGTACAAAATTGCAGTAGTTTTTTTTATCTGCTACAGATCACTGAATGTATCAATTAGATTAGATTTGAGACGTTTTACCATTTACGTGACCGAAAAAGAACATTTAGCCAACATGAAAGTGAACTCCAGTAAAACTTGGCAAAAGAAACCTGATGAGGGTTGTCAGCTACTTGGGTCCCCCATTTGGGGAGTTCTACCAATTTGCTTCCTAGAAAGATTTCCTATTATTTTCTACTGGTGGCAGGACAGACATTTTTGTTTATGTGCCACTTTAAAGTATTAGTTAATTTTTTCCCGGGAAAAAAAAAAGAAAATGTGAACACTCCTTGCCTGCCAGTCTCAGCTGCACTTACCTCCGTGGGTGATGCAGTTTCACTGTCCACACAGCCCAGTGGCGTGATTCTGGGGTCTGAAAAATCACTCTGTCCTTCCTCTTTCCCTAAGGATGCTGGAATGGATCAGAGTGGTTCTGGTTGGTCAGAACACGAGAACTGCTCTTATCTGTCCTTGAGTACCAAGGGAAAGAACAGCATGGATTTCAAACCTGCACTGAGCTTTGTGGACAAAGAAACTGTATCACGCACAGAGATAAGTGCACCAGGGACTGGGAAGGGTGTTCATTAGTTTATTTTTATTGTTTCTGAAAGGGTGTACATTAAACTTTTCCTTGATCATCCATATGTATAGCTTGAAAAATCGCCCCACATGCTACTTTAGAACTACATTACCTTGCCAACATCGCCTCCATGAGGATAATGGGATCCAGGTGAATGGATTGGAGAACCACCGGGCGATGCAGGAAATATGTTAATAATATCTGGATCCAAGTCATCGGGCGTCTCGAGTACATCAAAAATTCCCATGCCATCTGTTCCATCTCCAATAGAGAAAAGAATTGACATATACTAAATATCACAAAAGTTTTATGTAGTATAATAAATATATATATACACACACACACACACACACACACACACACACACAGAACCACAGAGAATAGCGCACACATATAAAAATGCAAAAAGGAGTAACTTAAATCTTACAAGGCTGCTGGCCATACCATGCTTAAGCCCACCACTGCGCCAAAGTACCTAATTTTCAGTGGGTCCTACACTATTCATAAAAAAGAAAGATAAATCCCACTTCTCTTAACCATGGGAGATGTGTGCTAGCTGCAGGATACACTGCTTAAACTGCACTATAAAGGGACTCTTTCTGGAGCACTAGTTGACACTAACAATGAAGTACTGTTGTGGGAGGGTAAGGTGCTCCACCCCAAGCAGTCTTTTTTATGAATAGTGTAGAACCCACTGAAAATGATGTACTTTGGTGCAGTGGTGGGCTTAAGCATGGTATGGCCATATGATGTGACTAAATACCCATAATTACTCATTAAGATTGGGTGCTTTTAAGCAGCCTGGTAAGATTAAAAAGTTACTACTTTTGCATTTTTGTATGTGTTCGCTATTCTCTGTGGTGTGTATATACATACACATATACATACACACACACACACACACATCATCCCCCCCACATAAAAACGCAACCATTTAATCTTTCAGTAGAATAGTGTATTTAAAGCGTTTACCATCCAAGTGTAAAGCAACATTGAGTAGCAGGCAGAACTTTAAAAAATGTATAACCAAGACTATTTAATAAGAAAAGGGCAGTTATTCATCTCAACAGATATCACTAGTCTGAAAATATCAACATGCTCAAATGCAGACTAGTATTGGGTTTTAGCATATCACTGCTATGGGCACTATACTAAAAGGACTGTTGGATAGACTGGTATTGGCTTTAGCACATCACTGCTATGGACAATATAATGAAAGGAACGTTGTATATATTTTTTATAAAAACAGTAAGCTGCCTGATGCACAGCAGTATATGCAATTATCAATGTATGCATTGTTCAAAGATTTCAGAAGATTAACGATACACAAACACTTACCAGTATTTGAACTGAAAAGGTTCTCATTTGTGTTGCTCGCTGATGCTACTTGCACAAATGCAGATGTAGGGAAAACTAAGATATGTGTGCATGATGTATCTTGTGGGGTATTAAGTTGAGAAGTCATTGTTAGCGTGGTGCTCCGACCAAACACAGAACCTGTTGATACAGAATCTGCAAAGGGAAAAAAGTAAGCACTTATCTACAGAAAATGCATGCATATCAGCACTAACATTACTGTATTGTAAAAAGGAAAACGTCACAATTACACAAGAGGTGTAAAGTTTGTGGGTCAAAACACAACTGAGGTCTACAAATATACTACTGAGTCCCAAATATTGAGAAATATTCAATTATAGACCATTATTTGTTGATCTACAGAGCAGGATGTATTTTCTTGATTCTAAAGTAATGCCAAATAACGAGTCAAATAAGGTTGGCTCAGATAGAACACAAATCGCAAATGTAGATAAATTCCAACAAAGCAGATTTTAAAACACTCATTTTCCCATCTATTGAGGGGTGAACAGGACCGGGGACGCGGAGGACTGGATAGCAACCTGTAGGGATACTCGTGAATGCTTTACCGGTGTATTGTTGGTGTGGCTGGATAGGGTTCCTAACCAGTGTCTTTTAGCCTAGGCTTGGCTCTTCTGGAGTTGGCGGAACCCTCTCTTTAAACACGAATGATGTCTCTGTGACAGTGAGCTGGAATTCTCTCTAGACGGAGGATTGGCTCTCTTCTGCTACTCTTTAGTATCCTTTCCACAGAATATCGATGGGCATGGGTGTGAGCAATCGGACTGCTATGCAGACGATTTTGGTACGTACCTGAACTTTTGTTGTATTGTCCCCTCCCCCCCTTTATTTTTTTCCCCCTTTTCTTGTTTTACAACTGCCTAAACTGGATAACCTGACCTAAAGTTTTGCCACGGTAGGCGAAGTCACCTCATCTGAGGACAATCCTACTCCTTTATCTCAGTACTTAAGTGCCTGAATGTGCGACTCCTGTGATGGCGGTCCATTGGGAAGAGAGGTATGATGGAGGCCATTTTCCCCCCCTTCCTCTGCAGCGATGTCTATAGGATCGCATTGTTATTTGGCATGATTTTCAAATTCATACTGCTTTTGACAATCTGGGATAGGTCTTGGAATATATTTGTTCCACTGTTTATTGTGTTCTAGATCTGTGGTTATATCATTAAAGCTGCCGCCTACTCCTAATGGAGTAGACATTAAAGCACATAGATGTGTTATATTGGTTAGCAAATCCCATAGACATGTATAATATATGCAATTTTTCCTTACATGTTGAAGAATGCCTATTGAGACATGTTACTCTGCTTTGTATAAAGATTATATAGAAAAAAAAAACAAAAACACTAGTTTGAAAACATACAGATAAGCAAGAGGTACCTGGCATGATCACAAATGACCCCTGTGGCTCCATTGCCACCAAACAAGCGCTTAGTATGCTGGGAGAGTCTGCTGCTGATATACCACACATCCTGCACGTATCCTTCAACCTCTTGCTCAGTGACTGAAGATTGCGACGACTCAGTAGACAACTCCAATCTGAAAAAAAAAAATTATTTAATTATAAGTCAATCATAACAACACTGTACATCATAGTAAGCATAAAGTGTACAATCCTTATTTTTCAAAAAAGCATATTGGGTGGCCCAGACATGCAAACAGTTTCTGAACAGATGGATTAAGATGGATTAATTTTCAAACCTCACTGTAGGTCATTATTGAGAAGGTCAGCCACACTGGCCAAGAGGTGTTGTCAAGCCAAAAAGAAGGATTTAAGATTTGACCTACTTGTAAAATCCTTTTTTCCATGGCATGTACATGCCATGGGCTCTTAAGTCACGACAATGGGTTATACGCTATACTATATTCAGGTGAGGACACTGGCAAACAAAATTGTTAGGACACACCACATAACCCCTCCCACTCCCAGGATTCCTCAGTTCTTTAGCAAGCAGACGAAAATGCCAGTACAGAGTGACGGGTTGGCCTGTGTCCTGTATTGTACACCAAGAAAATAATTTCACGGGTAAGCAAAAGTTCTTATTTCTTAATTGCACAGCACAAGACACAGACTCCCTTAAGTCTTAATCATAGAATGTAACAAATACAAAACCAAGTCAAGAGGCCCAAAACAAGGGGAATCAGGTTCCTAACTCAAAAAGCAGCTTGAGGCACTCTATAGCCGAAGTGGAGTCAACAGAGGCCTGAACATCCCACCTGGTAAAACTTTACAAATGTATGACTACAGAACCAGGCAGCAGCCCTGCAAATCAGAAAAACAAGTGCTAAAAAGTCGAAGACACTGAACAAGTCAAGTGAGCCTCAACAGGGAAAGCAGGATTTCTAGGATTAGAGAATCTGCCTAATCCACCTAAAAATGGAGTAAAGATGCAGGGCAGTCCTTGGGATAGCCTGCAGGAAGGACAAAAAGAACCTGGGGTTCAGATGAAAACAGAGGCTGAGAAAGAAATTCGCAGTGTAGTCACTACATGTAAACCATGTAAATTGATCTCCTTTGGGTGCTTTGGAGCAGGACAAAAAAAAAGAAAAAAAGTGTCAGTATGATGTCCTAAATAAAAAGGTAGAAGCAGGAAACCACATTAGGGAAAAGAGGCCCAAGGCCTCAATACCCCCTTGTCTTTATGAAGAACAATAAAACTAGAGTAATGCCCCTTACACACGGTCGGACATTGATCGGACATTCCGACAACAAAATCCTAGGATTTTTTCAGACGAATGTTGGCTCAAACTTGTCTTGCATACACACGGTCATACGAAGTTGTTGGAAAATCCAATCATTCTGAACGCGGTGACGTAAAACACGTATGTCGGGACTAAAAACGGGGCAGTAGCCAATAGCTTTCATCTCTTTATTTATTCTGAGCATGCGTGGCACTTTGTGCGTCGGATTTGTGTACACACGATCAGAAATTCCGACAACGGATTTTGCTCTCAAACTTTGTGTGTCAGAAAATCCGATGGAAAACGTGTGATGGAGCCTACACACGGCAACAAGGTCCTATCACACATTTTCCGTCGGAAAATCCGACCGTGTGTACGGGGCATTAGACTCACTGGTAACTCTGTTTCTTGGAGTCGCCCAGGACAGCTCTAGAGAGATAGGCTCCACCTCCGGAGGCAGGAAATACAACATTCAGATCCATAAAGGGCGGCTTCCATTCTTCTTCCCCAGTCTTTAACCGAGAACTTCCCCGGAGTGGCTTCTGAAACAAAAACACTCGTCCAAAGGTATAACAGCATATAGGGAGGGAATCCCTGCTGTCCTGGACAACAGCTAGAAACAGAGTTACCAGTAAGTCTAACGCTAGTTTTCTCTAGTTGTCCAGGACATCACTAGAGAGGGTCAACGAGAACTTACTAGATTGGGGGGGGGTTGGGGACTACCACTTGGAGGATTTTCTCCCAAACGCTTGAGCTTGCACTGAGATAGGGTCCAATCTATAATGCTTTATAAAAGTTGAGTAGTTTGCTCATGTTGCTGCTCGGCAGATTTGTTCTGGTGTCGCTCCAGCTCGCTCCGCCCAAGAAGCCGATAGTGCCCATGTGGAGTGAGCCATGAGGAAAAAGGACATTCCTTTTTTAAAATCTTGTAAGTTTCCACAATAGTGTGTTTAAGCCACCTTGCGATTGTGCCTGTCGAAGCTTGGAACCCAAATTTTTTTCCGGAATGCAAAATGAATAGAGCATTGGATTTTCTAATGCTTTGACAATTCCAGATACCGTAAAACACAAGCTCTCACATCCAGTTGATGGAATTCTGTTTCCTTTGGATTGGTTGGGGACCCACAGAAAGGTGGCAAAATAATTTCCTGAGTCCTGTGGAATTTTGACACTACTTTAGGAAAAAACCCTGGGTCTGTACACAATACCAGTATGTCTTCAAAAATTTTCAGGAAAGGCTCCTTGATGGAAAGTGCTTGCAGCTCGCTAATGCGTCTAGCTGTGGATATGGCCACTAAAAAGACAGTTTTGAGTGTGACCCACTTTAAAGGACAGCTCTTCCTTTCCGATCATTTTATCCTACCTTGCAATACTGTCAACAGGTCCCATTTTGGCAGAATTTTGAATGGAATGGGTCTAATCCTTAGAGAACATGCTAACTAGCTAACAACCCCCAGTCTAATGCCGGGGGTTGCTCAAAAAAAAAAAAAAAAAAAAATCAGACAAGGCCGATACCTGCACTTTTAATGTACTAATGGCCAGTCCTTGATCCACACTGTCTTGTAAAAACTCCAAGATGGCTGGTGACACCTTCTTGGTATCTACCCATGAACAGAAAGCTTTCCAAAATTTAACAGAAATTGTTTGGGTTACCTTCTTTCTACTAGAAAGAATTGGGTTTACCACCCTGTCCGAAAGCCCCTTAGACTTCAGGAGGCTTTCTTCAGACACCAAGCTGACAATTTCAGGGTCTGTATTTTTGGTAATAGAAATAGGCCCTGGGACAGCAGATCCTTCCTCTAGGGCAGCATGAGGCTGGCTCCTCTGTCAGGCGTAACAGCGTGGAAAACCATGACCTTTTCAGGCAATACGGGACCACAAGGATCATTGTGGTGCGCTCTTGAATAAACTTTCTCGGGACCAGAGGAATAAGTCTGAAGGGGGGGGGGGGGGGGGGGGGGGGGGGGGGGTGGAGCAAATGCGAAACACCCCCTTCTGGGCCAAGGCATCTATCCCCTTGGCCCCTACTTCTCTTTCCAGCAAGAAGTACAATGGAACCTTGGCATTTGATTTGTTGACAAACAATACACCTCTGGAAGGCCCCATTTCTCTACCATTAGCTGGAAGATTTCCCTGTTTAGTGACCATTCTGACTCGTACACTTGGTGTTGGCTCAGAAAATCCACCAGATGATTGTCCACTCCCGTTAGATGGACTGCGGATATTGACTTCAGGTTCCTCTCTGCCCAAGAAAAGATGGCGCTCGCTAGTCTGATTAAGGACAGACACCTTGTTTCCCCTTGTTTGTTTAAATAAGAGACTGCTACCACACTCTCTGAGAGGACTTGTACATGGGGACTTTTCAGCTGTCTGGCAAATGCCCTTAGCACTTCCCAGACCGCTTGCAACTCCCTCCAGTTGGCTAATCTTTGGGAATGTGTTTTCTCCCAGTGCCCTTGGGCTACTCTTGACCCCCAGTGGGCCCCCCAGGTACTGGCTTCTGTGGTGATGCAGACGGACACTGGAAGAGACCATAATAGACCCTGCACAAAGTTCTCCTCCTCCCTCCACCACTACAGAGACCTCTTGGCGGAAGGTCATGTCCAGCAATTCCTGCTGTTCAGGATATTGGTTTGGAGACACCTGAAATGAGCCCTTGCCTGTACTGCAGGGATTGTTGCTGCCAGGAGACCCAGATATGACATAGCTGGCTGAAAGGATGGAAACTGCCAGATTGTTCTGAAAAAAGGCTGCTGTCGCCTTCACCTTTTCTACTTTCTTCTCTGTGAGATAGATCTTCTGCGTCACTGAGTTCACCAAGAACCCCAATTACTGTAAGACCTGTGTCGGGGTTAGGTTCGACTTCTCCCTGTTTATCAACCACCCAGCTTTTCCATAAGGGAAATGGCCACCCGCAGTTCTCCTTGTAATTGGAGCACGGAGGGTGCAAAAAATAAAAGGTCGTCTAAGTATGGGATGACCAATATTCCTTTCATTCTCAGGGGGGCCAGTGCTTCGGCCAGGATTTTCGTAAAAATCCTGGGGGATGAGGACAGGCCAAATGGCAGGGCCCTGAACTGAAAAATGTCAGACCGTCTTTCCCTATTGACTGCCACCCTCAATTTTTTGAGATTCTTCATGGATCGGGTCGTATAAATAGATTGAGGGAGGCCATGAAGCAATCCGGGGGAAGAATTGACTTCACCGTAAAGATTATTTCCATCCGAAATTTCTTTTTAGGTCACTCATTTGTTCAGCGACTTTAAGTTCATTATTAGGCGGAATTTGCCCGACGGTTTCCTTACTACGAAAACATGAGAGTAGAAACCGTGGTTTATTTCTCGCTGTGGCACTGGAATAAGAACCCAAAAGGCAAAGGAAAAGAAAAAACAAAGAAAAGCTGCTATCAGCTTAGCCAACCAGTGGGTGTATACCTTCACCAACACCTATGTGCACCCCCACCAGCCACTGACAGGATTCACATGACCCTTTAGCCTGGATCCCATCTCAATAGGGGGGGATGGGTGCCAACAATAAGACTGTCACCCCCAGCCCTGAAGGTCAAAGGCACCCCAGTGTCTGCCTACCTGAGCTGGGCCAGCACCACTGCCACCTGGTTCAGTTAGGTCCATGCTGTCCTCCGCTGGAGCATCGTGCTGTGGATCAGGACCGTACTGTGGCTGGCGTTTTTTTAAATAAACCACCATGAATCCAGCGGTCACACTGACCGTGTGACCCGGAACCGGAAGTACCCGCCCTCCTCCTGCGTTCCACAGGCCGGAACTCGAGGCCTACGCCCGCCCTCACGCCGGGATACCGTAGTATCTGCCAGCAGATCGCCATGAGCCCCGTGCAGGGAACACCAGCCCTCCCCAGGCTATCCTGGAGGAGGACTCTGGTACCAGCTCCTTCGCAGCCTGACATCCTTATTAGGTACTTGCAGACCTCCTTCTCCCTCAGGCAGCACCTAGGCTCAAGGGAAGGAGAGCTCTCATCCAGCCACCTCCTTCGGTGGAGGAAACACAAAGACTGGGGAAGAGGGACGGAAGTCACCCTTTATGGATCTGAATGTTGTATTTCCTGCCTCCGCAGGTGGAGTCCATCTCTCTAGTGCTGTCCTGGACAGACGACTAGAGAAATGTTCTTTACAAGATAATGTCAGTTCTGATACCCATCCCGCTGATGTGACAGCTATGAGAAATACAACCTTACGAGTTAATTGGTAAAGGGGATATCCCAAACAGACTCAAAGTTAGACTTTTCCAGGGTGCTCAAGGCCAAATGTTGCTTTAGTCCAGATTGGACACCATGAGCCCCAGTACCCTAATGCAAAATCAGACCGCTGGAAGCTTTCTGGAGCACAGGATCTGGATATGAACTTGAAGAGAAACTCATTCCTAGGAAGAAACACATGGGCTTCGACCGTGTCCAAGACTAGACCCAAGTACTCCAAATGGTGGGTTGAATCCAAAAAAGATTTACAGTGGGGATGGAAAGTATTCAGATCCCCTTAAATTTTTCACTCTGTTATATTGCAGCCATTTGCTAAAATCAAGTTCATTTTGTTTCCTCATTATTGTACACACAGCACCCCGTATTGGACAGAAAAACACAGAATTGTTGACATTTTTGCAGATTTATTAAAAAATGAAAAACTAAAATATCACATGGTCCTAAGTATTCAGACCCTTTGGTGTGACACTCATATTTAACTCAGGCGCTGTGCATTTCTTCTGATCATCCTTGAGATGGTTCTACACCTTCATTTGAGTCCAGCTGTGTTTGATTATACTTGATTAGGAAAGCCATACACCTGTCTGTCTATATAAGACCTTACAGCTCACAGTGCATGTCAGAGCAGATGAGAATCATGAGGTCAAAAGGAACTGCCTGAAGAGCTCAGAGACCAAATTGTGGCAAGGCACAGATCTGGCCAAGGTTACAAAAAAATTCTGCTGCACTTAAGGTTCCTAAGAGCACAGTGGCCTCCATAATCCTTAAATGAAAGATGTTTGGGACGACCAGAACCCTTCCCAGAGTTGGCCGTCTGGCCAAACTGAGAAGAGCCTTAGTGAGAGAGCAAAGATCACTGTGGCTGAGCTCCAGAGATGCAGTCAGGAGATGGGAGAAAGTTGTAGAAAGTCAACCATCACTGCAGCCCTCCAGCGGTCGGGGCTTTATGGAAGAGTGGCCCGACGGTGCCCTCTCCTCAGTGCAAGACACATGAAAGCCCCCATGGAGTTTGCTAAAAAACACCTGAAGGACTCCAAGATGGTGAGAAATAAGATTCTTTGGTCTGATGAGACCAAGATAGAACTTTTTGGCCTTAATTCTAAGCGGTGCATGTGGAGAAAACCAGGCACTGCTCATCACCTGTCCAATACAGTCCCAACAGAGAAGCATTGTGGTGGCGGCATCATGCTGTGGGGGTGTTTTTCAGCTGCAGGGACAGGACGACTGGTTGCAATCGAGGGAAAGATGATTACGGTCAAGTACAGGGATATCCTGGACGAAAACCTTCTCCAGAGTGCTCAGGACCTCAGACTTGGCTGAAGGTTTACCTTCCAACAAGACAATGACCCTAAGCACACAGCTAAAATAACAAAGGAGTGGCTTCACAGCAACTCTGCGACTGTTCTTGAATGGCCCAGCCAGAGCCCTGACTTAAACCCAATTGAGCATCTCTGGAGAGACCTAAAAATGGCTGTCCACCAACATCTACCATCCAACCTGACAGAACTGGAGAGGATCTGCAAGGAGGAATGGCAGAGGTTCCCCAAATCCACGTGGGAAAAACTTGTTGCACCTTTCCCAAAAAGACTCATGGCTGTATTAGATCAAAAGGGTGCTTCTACTAAATACTGAGCAAAGGGTTTGAATACTTCGGACCATGTGATATTTCAGTTTTTCTTTTTTAACCACTTGCCGCCCGCCCTATTACAAAATGACGGCGGCAAAGTGGTTTGATATTCCTGACCGGACGTCATATGACGTGATCAGGAATATCGAGCCGCTGCGCGCCCCTTGGGGCGCGCATCGCGGCGATCGTTGTTGCGGGGTGTCAGACTGACACCCAGCAACACCGATCTAGGTAAGAGTCTCTGATGGAGACTCTTTACCACGTGATCAGCCGTGTCCACTCACGGCTGATCACGATGTAAATAGGAAGAGCCGGTAATCGGCTTTTCCTCACTTGCGTCTGACAGACGCGAGTAGAGGAGAGCCGATCAGCTGCTGCTCTCCTGACAGGGGGGACTGTGCTGAGTGTCTATCAGCACAGCTCCTTCTCGGGTCCCGCCCAGGACCACCAGGGAAGCCGCCCAGGACCACCAGGGAAGCCAACCACACTGGACCACCAGGTATGCCCCTAGACCCCCAGGGAAATACCACTATGTGCCCAGGCAGCTGCCAATCAGTGCCCAGGCAGCTGCCAATCAGTGCCCACTCCAATGCCTACCACTGCCAGTGCCACCAGGGATGCCTATCAGTGCCACCTATCAGTGCTGCCCAGCAGTGCCACCTATCAGTGCTGCCCAGCAGTGCCACCTATCAGTGCCCAGCAGTGCCACCTATCAGTGCCCAGCAGTGCCACCTATCAGTGCCACCCTATCAATGCCCAGCAGTGCTGCCTTTCAGTGCCCAGCAGTGCCGCCTTTCAGTGCCCAGTGTCGCCTATCAGTGCCCATTAGTGCCAACCAGTGCCACCCATGAATGCCCATCAGTGCCGCCTATCAATGCCCATCAGTGCTGCATATCAGTGCCACATATCAGTGCCGCATATCAGTGCCCATCGTCAGTGCCCGCTCATTGGTACCACCTCATCGGTGCCGCCGTATCAGTGCCCATCGGTGACAGAGAAAACTTACTTATTTACAATTTTTTTTAACAGAAACAAAAGCAAAACTTTTATTTTTTTCAAAATTTTCGGTGTTTTTTTATTTGTTTAGCAAAAAATAAAAACGGCAGAGGTGATCAAATACCACCAAAAGAAAGCTTTATTTGTGGGAACAAAATTATAAAAATTTAGTTTGGGTACAGTGTAGCATGACCGCACAACTGTCATTCAAACTGCGTCAGTGCTGAAAGCTGAAAATTGGTCTGGGCAGGAAGGTGTCTAAGTGCCCTGTATTGAAGTGGTTAATAAATCTGCAAAAATGTCAACAATTCTGTGTTTTTCTGTCAATATGGGGTAGTGTGTACATTAATGTGGAAAAAAAAATGAACTTAAATGATTTTAGCAAATGGCCGCAATATGACAGAGTGAAAAATTTAAGGGGGTCTGAAGACTTTCCGTCCCCACTGTATGTAGGTTGAAAATTCACCTGCAACAGTGAAGATGCTGTAAGGCAGTCTAATAGGCCCAGAATCTTCAAGAGGTGGGCAGATTTTAGGGTTTGGATGTCCAGAACTTGAGAAAGAACCTAGTAAAAGACTGAAAAGGACTTTTCGAAAACACAGAAGGGGCAGTTTGCCATGGGCACCTTAGTTTTCTTCTTACTATGCTCTTTTCACCCATGATGTCCTTAATAAAGGTGCCTAAGCACTCTCCCAACAGTTGTACTTCGTAATCCTTTCTAAACATTTCCTACAAAATGTCTCCACAGTCCAGTACCGCAGCCAAAGGATTCTGGACATTGGTACTGACATAAATGGTAGGCAAGAATTTTGCCACAGGGAGAACACCAGTCTATGCAGTAGATTTCTGGAAAACTGAGGATACTGTTAGTATCGATCTGTGGCTGGGCACCATGCGCTTGGCCCAGATTGTCAGCGTTTCTCAAACTCAACTTGAACCAGAGGTTTTGGAGGCAGGAAAAGGTTTGATCCACCACTGGCACTTTCCACTTTTTGTAGAAGGCCTCCGCCACTAGGTACTGCTGTGCAAACCTTCTGTGAAGCCTATACACTGGGGTTTTAGAAGAGAAACTATACTGGCAATTTTAAAGCGGTTCTTCAGTCTAAAACAAAAAATTGAAAGTCAGTAGTTACAAATACTGTGGCTGCTGACTTTCAATAATAGGACACTTATGGATCCAGCCAGCTCTTTGGCAGTCTTGGAGTCAAGGTGCCAGCATGTTTACTTTGGGAAGCCAGCTGTTACTGCTTGCGCCTTCAACTGTGCTTTGTAAATGGTCAGCTGCCTGTGACATGTCACTTTCCTTTTGGATCACTGTGGCAACCTGGCCAGAAGTGGGAACCTATCAAAGCCAGGTATCCATGCCCCCCCAAAGTAAAGAGGGGGCGGGAGGAGGCAAACAAGCAGAACTTCCCCTTCTAGGTGAAGTTCTGCTTTAACTCCAGCAGGTGGGGACATTTCTAGCTTCAAACAAAAGCTGTTAGAGGAGATAGAGGGTGACTGACCATCCTGGGGTGAGTATTCTGTCTCCAAAAGATTCACCATCCTCATTTTTCATTCCCTCATCTTTATCAGGAAGCAACGCTGCTGGGACAGACAAGCCAGACAATGACACTTGCTTCTTGTGCATCCACAGAAATCTTCACCATCAGGTTTGCCATAGGAGGCTGAAAATATCTTTTTCGGTAAAAAGGAGGAATGGGGAGGTGAGAAGGCAAGACTCAGACATGTGAAGATTGAGATCCAAAGACCCAGGTTTGGAGAGGAACCCAGAATAATCTCATCATGGCCTATACGCTCTGTGCAAGCCTGCCCTTCATCCTATTTCATTACTGTCCGACATCCACCATAAGAGTGAGGGGATCCCTTGGGGGGTACTCGCAACCGCAATCACTGCAGAGACGGTTTCTGCGGAACAGGAGTGCTGCTCCACAGTTAAGGCTGATTAATTAAGAGACCTGGGGTGCAATCCAGAGCAGGGTAGCTGCTGATGCTGTAGGGTGTTTGGAACAGAGCAATATGCTCATTCAAGATTCCACTCAAGAGTTGAGGGGAAAGCAATGGACCTCCCACATCGTGCAGAACTATGAACACACATGCGTGCCCAACTGTGTTGCAGGGGCTTAGCCAACATTTTAGCATGCAGAAACTGGCATGTACTAGGCCATGGCCACAACAATTTTAAAGCGCTGCAACCCCCCCTACAACACACCTCTCTTGGCCTTAAATATTCCTGCCACTCACCTCTCTGTGCCCATGGCAAGGGCCATGAGTCCACCGACTACCCTGAGGCTGAGGGGGTTAGTGTAAGAAGGTTTGGGAACCCCAGAGAGGAAGGTGCCCTGAACTCTCCACTTGGAGTACCGGCCCCTTCCCAAGGAAGACTCCCAGCTTCAGCGCATAGGGTTTTCATCTACCAGGATTTGGATCATCATTGCCTGGACCTGTACAGCACTCTACAATTAACTGCACTGCTGTGCCGAGGATGAGTGCCAAAGTTCAGAGCCAAAGGCAAAAGTTAGAGGACAGCCTTGCATATTAAATATAGCTGGATCCAGGTAGTTTCAGAGCAGTGATGGATCCAAAAGCTGCAATAAAGGCGCAGTGGCATCTATGCAGCAAACAGGAGACAGTTTTTTTTTTCTTCCAAATGAAGAACCAAGCAAAGTCTAGTCTTCAACCTTACAGTATTTACAAGCCAGAAACCTGCTCTCAGAAGTGAGAGGTTGTACATCAGCTAAGGACACTAATAAAAAAACTGAGACGTTATATGGGCTATCATAACAATTTTGTTTGCTAGTGTGATCACCTGAACGGGGCAGCTTATAACTCATGGTCCAGACTAAGGCTCCTTTCACACATACAGACCGTTCATCCATTTTTCATCCATCCATTGACATATGAAAAACGGATGACAACAGATGATCATCTATTTTCATCCGCTTCTGTCAACACCGTTTTTTTTGAACGGATGAAAGCCCCGTTTTTCATCCGTTAAAAAAAACGGATGTAAACGGATGAAGGGTCCGTTGTGTTGCATCTGTGTTTGCATTGGTTGTTAGGAGCAACCAGTCACTGTAGGGGGTGGTGGGGGGTTTGTGGTGGAGAAAGGCAGGAGAGCATTATACATAGCAAGGGGCAGTCTGTACAGACAGGCTCCCTCACTCACCGACGGTCACTGTCAGCTTTTAAATTTAATAGTAGGGTTTTTTTTTCCTATACTTAATAGCACCGAGAAGGAGCTGTCATTCGAGCCCACCACTTAATTAAACAAAGGCATGGGGTCATTGAGTGACCCTGCCCCTTTAAGCAAAACAATCGTGATTCTCATTTTATCCAGAATCGTGCAGCTCTAATGTAAACCAAAAATTTGACTCAAGTGGCTAAGTGGATGTAAAAACTGATGTAAACTGCTCCGTTTTTTCTTTGAAAAAAACGTGACTGAACTGATGAAACCAACTGAAGGCATATGTGAAAGGGGCCTTACACAAAAGTCCAATTCCTGCTTCACACTTGTGTGCTCTGCAAGATTGCATGCAATTCGCACGGCTTCCACAACTTTTCTTTTTTTAAATCACGCCATTTTTATTGAATATTTTTCAATCGTGAAAAAAAAAGAAAGAAAAGTAAACAAATAGACCGAAAAATATCCATTACTACATCTTCCCCAACTTTTCTTAAAATTTTTGTCTGGTAGTGGTACTGTTGGAGAGTTCCACTCACTCCCTACATAGTAACATGTTATCAGAACAGAAAGTGATGGGGAGATATTCTCCCTAACAGAGCCTTAGGAGCAGAAAAAAAACATAACCGAGGTTCTAATCCTTCCCTCAATCTATCCTAAACCAAGAAAAATGTTTTGGGTAGAGATATGCCAAGTATTTACTTCAAGTCAGCCTTTCGCATATAATATCAAAGCATATCACAGTGAACATTTGCAAAATACATTACAGATGAAAAACAAAAACAACAAAACATAGTAGGTGCATTGACTTATACTAAAAAAACATTACAAATAAAAGTACATACACAGGTCAAAAGCATGCTAGTTAGTACCCAGTACAGACATATGTACAGCTTAAAGTATAACTAAAGGAATTTTTTTTTCTGGACAGAGTAGAAATGGATTAGAACACTTTTTTTTTTTTTTATTGCTGTATGTGCCCCCTTCCCAATGGGACAGAGATTGTAAAATGAAAATAAATATGAAGGGTTAAAACCCTCCATAGTCTATACAAAATTAAACTTAAGAAAAACTTTGCCTATAGTTCTACCATCAATGTATAATACACAAGATTTCTGGACTTTATATAAAGACATACCTTTTAGCTCTCCATGACCTATCCTTCCCAAGCGACCAATGACTACCCTCCACGGCAAAGAACTCATTTGTACAAGTCCTTGACACCATTCCCATAATTTCTGAAGGCCACTGCGACGAGCAGAGCCCTTTTTCCTCCTAGCTCTGTAAATTCAAACAAATACATAAAATGGAGTCCAAACCACATTTTATTGAATATAAAGGTGCAAGATTTAATGAGACATTGTGGCATAACACTTACCGATTTTGCACATCGATATTTATGATGCATGTTTCCAACAACTCTCCATAGAGGTCTGTACAAGACGCCAAAAGCCATTTCTGATCATGAGATAAGCAGTATCCAAGAAAAAGAACATTATATTTTTGACCAGCCTCTCCAAATGTTTCACCGAGTTCGGTCTGCTTGTCTTTAACTGGTGCCAGAATAAAAGGTGGTGTGTAGAGTCGAATGCAGTCTGGTCTCTAACAGAGGAAAAAAAAAAAAAAAATCAAAAAATGAACTTGCATTCTTCAAGTTAAAAAAACACAAAATGTTACTACAGAACTACAGCCAACCTAAAAAGCACCCAAGACGGTAGTGCTCTAGCACATCAGCGTAGGCGGTATACAGGTCCTCGACTTTGCTCAAGGTCAAACATCCCATTTAGTTCTATAGCTAAGCCTTGCCTCCTGCCATTCAACTGTTAAAACAGGGGTCTCAAACTGGCGGCCCTCCAGCTATTGCAAAACTACAAGTCCCATGAGGCATTGCAAGGCTGAGCGTTACAAGCATGACTCCCTCGGGCAGAGGCATTATGGGACTTGTAGTTCTGCAACAGCTGGAGGGCCACCAGTTTGAGACCCCCGAGTTAAAAGGTAAGAGCCTCGGTGTGCGGTAAAAACCTTAGGCACCAACAGCTGAAAGACAGAGAGGCCTTATCCATGTGTACAGATTGGCCATAGCTTCCAGGGGGCTCCATGGGAACTGATTTAAATACTGAAAAATTCTTGCAAACAGTGCCTAAGAAATTTAGCAAATGCAGGTTTCCCTAAAAAGTTCTGTGATGTACGATAAGAAACAGGATTTTTGTACGCATTGCAAAATTGTTTTCTTGAAGGCCATTGAGGGGGAACACATGAATTCAGATATTGCAAGATATACTGCCACCTACAGGAGAACTGGACTCCAGTTAAAAAAAAAACACAAACAAAAATGTAGGCAAGCCCAGGATAAACCCCCACCCCCTCTATCCTGCATGCCCATAAATCTTGTTTCAGGCTGGAGGAAGCCACAGGACTCAGGTCGCCGTTCCTTCAGAGTGCATGCACCGATGACATCACAGGCTGCATCTACAGTAAATATCTCCTAAACTGTGCACGTTTAGAAGATATTTACAGTACCTATATGCAAGTGTCATTATAGGCTTACCTATAGGTACAATTCATGCATGGGAGTTTACTCCCACTTTAAGCAAAGCAATTTCTGGTGGAAAGGACTATTTTTAAGACACTGTCAGCCAAATATGAAAAAGATCATTTACACTGCTCTGCATATTCTTTAACAGAACCCTGCATCATAATACAAAATGATTCTACAAAGTGAATTATATCATGCAGATGGCAAAACAAAGATGTGCAATAAAGTATTTTAGAAACACAAGAATACTACTTACTTCTGGACTCTTTAGAGAATTTTCAATGGCAAGCCCTGGTCCAAAGCCAGTTAGCGTTTTCACATTTGTTGAATATGGAAGTGGTCTTCGGCACTGTGTAAACACTGAGAAAGCTAGTGATTTTAAATGCTGGGTGTAATTTTGACGGTCTTCGTGCCTCACTGGTTGTAGGAGATACTCACATGGAACAATCTGAAAAGATAAACAAGAATATGAGGATTCCTGGCATGGGCATGTTTAGTAATGATTTTTGCCCATTTTTGAAGTGCTAGTCAGATGCACGACTCCAAGGATGACAAGAATACACTGAGATTAACATTTCTGCAAGTCTTCACTCAGCATTTCTTTGAAGTTGACCACTCACAAGCTATTAAGTGTTTAACAGAGTCACTTTGTGGTTCCACAGGTCGTTTAAAATGGTTGTAAACCTCAAGACATGAAAAATGAACAAAGCACATCCCCCTATAGTAAGTACTAGTCTGGATCCAAAGCACCTTTCTGATCCCTCTAACTGCATGGGTCACCGAAAAGGCTCTAAGCTAATGTGACAACCTCAAAAAGGTGAGGAACTGCCCTCTCCAGCACACAGCAGGTGACTGATAGCCTCAGCTCTGTATGTTTTTCTATGGATGCTTGTACAAGGGGCTCCCTTCTCTCCACTCAGCTAACGGGGTACTCTGTGCTCTAGCTCTGCAGTGCGAGACATCAGATCCCCACCCCCCCCCCCGCTTTCTTAAGGTGAGAGATGCGGTATAAAAATGTGCGTTTTATAAAGCTGTAGAGAAGAGAACTGCAGATAAAACAGGTACAACTTATGATTCATCTCTGTATCACCTGAGGCCGGTCACCTAACTGTGTATATTGTTATCACCACCACTTTAAATAACCAGGTAAATCTAAGTCATGTACTCTAGTAGTCACAAGATTATGGGTGCATTATTTGCTCAATAGAAGAATAGTACCGCGCCAATCATAAACAACTCAATGTCTGTTCAGTCTTAAAAGTTGAAGCCCACCTCACTCAAGCTTTACACCTTCCAGGTCTGCAATATATGCAATGGTGGGTGCTTATTGTGACAAAGACAGTCACGAAGCTTCAGCTAAAGGGGTTTTTCCCCTTGACAAATGAAGACTGCCACGTGCAATAGCCTTATATGCATGATTTAAAAACAAAAGAAAAAACACTGGCAAAACAAAAAAAACTTTCTACATCGCTGGAAACAAATGGATTTTTGCACACTGCATAAAACACTTTCCTTCTCGTTTATTGAGGGGCAAAGGATTCAAAGATATTTGGGAATTCCAAAAGCAGTCCAACTGAGGTGTGGGCAACAACAAACAAAACGCAAACCAATCCACTCAAAGAGCTGCCTAATGGAGCTTACGCCTAAAGCCGAAACTAGGTGAGGCCTGAACACTGACCTGGCAAAATTTAGAGAATGTGTGCATAGAAGACTAGGTTGCCAGTCTCACAAATCTGAGAAACCATTGCCTGATCCTGAAAAGCCGAGAAGCACTCTCACAAAACTAGTAGAGAAAAGCAGACCGTTCTCCTAGGACACTGGAAAAAAAAAAAATGAGCCACGCTGGAGTAGGAGGAATTATATAAAGCTGGTCACTTTGTTTGACAGTGCCCAAATCCTCCTGTATTGGTCACAAAACATGTTTGGCAGGGCTTAATGACCTAATTGGGCACAGGTCAAGAAATAACTTGGAATACAGGTTATTTTATGGTGAATGTCAAATGGAGATGTTTTGACAGTTTACCTATGTGCATTTAGGAGATGGTGCACTGTTGAATGTTTAATAAATGTGGCTTAAAAAAAAAAATGAGACACACTATGTGGTATTGTCTTAAGTGATCATGGAAAACTGGACACTATCTGGGACACCTGGACCCCAGACAGCGGGAATAAATAAGGCTTTTAATGACCTCTATGATATGCAGGTCATTCCTTTAAGGTTAAAGCACATCTTGATTGACACACTGCGGAGGAGTGGTGGGGTGAATCACTAGAGATTTTTTTGCAGTGTGATAGGAAGTGTTATATATTATCCAGCACGAGACTGATATATTTATTTATTTTGGAATTTCACTTTGTATATATAAACCAATATATATATATATATATATATATATATATATATATATATATATATATATATATATATATATATATATATATATATATATATTTGCACACACCGTATAATATGTGTGTGTGCGTGCGTGCGTGTCACATGATAGTGTGAGCTAGCTACTGGGTTTAGGTGTAAGTATGCAAGAGAGGAATAACAGCACAGGAGATTAATAACACAATATTAATGAATAAGAAATGACCTTTTTAGGCAACAGTTGGCTAATAAACTGCAAAAACACATGAACAGAAACAAAACCTACCTGGACAGAAACTGTATTGCGAATGTGTGGTGGGAGAGTGTTCAATAGTTCCAGAAAGCAGCGGAGAAGTCCTAAAGTCCAAACACTAGATGAACCTGAGCCTTCATCATTATTTTCATAATTAAAAGGATCAACAATATACACCACAATGGCTGGCGGATAGGTGATAGCATGAGATTCCCCATCTGTAGGAACTCCAACTTTATCACGGTCCATAGTACTGCAAAAACAGCAATTTGAAAAATGTTATTATTTGCATAATAAATTTGTGCTTGATAGAATATTTGTTATATTGCATCACTCTCCCTAGAATCCTAGATTTACAACAACGGGATTTTGGGCTTACCTGTAAAATCCTTTTCTTGAATACATCATGGGACATAGAGCATCTTCATATCCATTGTGAAAGGGTTATGCCGCCACTGTCAGGTGATTGGACACTGGCAAGACTAGACATAATCCCTCCCCATTAGAGAGGGCTTCAATTTTTGTAGAAGAGGGGTGGGATTCCTGTGTCCCGTAATGTACTCCAAGAAAAAAAATTATACAGGTAAGCCAAAAATCTCATTTTCTTTATTGTACATAACAGGACACACAGCATCTTCATATCCATTACGATGGGCAAGTTTTAAAGCACTGAATATGAGGGGAGGGCAACAAGCCAACTAGCCCCAAAACATCTAAACCAGAACAGGTTAAAATCTCACTCAACAACCTGCAAAACACGTCAACCAAAGATAGCGTCTTCAGTGGCTCAAACATCAATCTGGTAAAATGTTTTAACAGTATGAACTGAAGACCAGATAGCATCTTTACTAACTTAAGCTACTGAAGCCTGAAGGTTGAATAGCCCAGGAAGCACCCACACTCCTAGTGGAATAAACCATTACTGAAAACAGTGGCACTTTGCCCTTTAGATCATAAGCCTGAGAAATAAGCTGACTGACCTAATGAAAAGTGGTAGACTTGGAAGCTGCATGACCCTTCCTTGTGCCTTCAGAAAGCACAGAGAGGAAATTTAACTGACAAATTGTAGCGGTAGACTTCAGGTAACACCTGATAGCAAGAACCACATCCAAAAGTGAACAGCGTTGTTCCCCGGCACCTGTGGCTTAGGTCAGAAAATTATAACACATTGTCCTCCTGGTTTAGATGGAAAGAAGAACTGACTTTAGGTTTACAAAAAAAAAAAAAAAAATGTCTGAAACCGTAGAACCACCTTGTCATGGAGGAGCATCAGGAACACTATGCAAGCCAATGTAATGGCAGCCAGAAAAGATAACCTTCCAAGTCATAAGGACTAAATGAATATCCCAGATGGATTCAATGGAGAGTTCTGCAAAACAGAAAAGTACAACCCCAACTCCACAAAAGTTGGGACGCTGTCCCAACTTCATCAGCTGTCGAAAGTTGTGTACACACCGTACGAAAATTCTTTGGACAAAAATATTCGCACAATTTTCCTAGTGTGTACGAGCCTTTAATCTTAAGCAAGCAAAATAAGATTTCCAAATTCTGTGGACTAACCTATTTTTCATGGACGAGCTTTCGGGGTGTGTCCCCGGGACACACCCCGAAAGCTTGTCCATGAAAAATGATATGTTAGTGCAAATAAAAAAAGTATCACGGACAGTACTCAATTTTCTCTGTCACAATTGCACTAATACGGCTACAATCACCTCAAATTCTGTGGTAAATCTTCCATGAAGTCACATTCTGTACCTTCAGCAGTGTAGGAATGACTGAATAAGACTCCCCCGTTTCCCAAGACCTTGGCTTCAACATCCATACCGTTAAAGCCAGCCACTGTAATGAAGGATAGAAGACATGACCTTCAACAGAAGTTTAGTTTGATCTGGGAGGATTCCAAGCGTTCTCAGCTAACATGTTTCACAATGTCAGAGTACCAAGTTCTACTGGGCCAGGTCGGGGTGCTCCGAATCAACGTAATTTCCTCTACTTGAATCCTGCGAAGCAGACGAGGTGGAATATGAAACGAAAAGGCATAAATTAGGGAGAACTAGTCTCAAAACATCACCAGAGCATCCACTGCAATGCTTGTTCAGGACATGAACCTTTCCAGCTTCGCATTGAACTTGGATGCAAAAAGATCCACAACCTGGGGTTCCCCAACATTGGCAGATCTTCTTCAACATCTCTGGTTAAAAAATGTATGTCTCCGGAGACAGTTGACAGCTGAAAACAAATCTGCCCACCAGATTTCTCAAGTGTTTTTGCCCCTTGACAATTTAATTTTTGCAGTTGTGTCCGTACGCTGTTGGTTCTGGCCGCTGTCTGTCTCGGCCTGCCCTTTCTGCCTATTCCGGAGCTGCGACGCGCACTGGGGATCTCCCCTCCGCCTTGTTGTGACGTGAGGCGGGCGGGGCCTCCTCCACTGCGCGTCGACGCCATGCCTCCCGCGCCGGCTGTTCAGCGTCCTGGTGACGCCTATATAGCGGCAGCGTGTTTTCCCTCTCCAGCGCTTGGTGGGGTCGGTTTGACGCTCGCGGTCGGCCAGCTTGGTGCTTGGCTGGCAGGGTTGCAGCGCCTCCCGGTCCCCTTTGGTTTGCTGGCTGCATGACGTTGGGGGTGACTCTGCGGCGGCACTCCCCGCTTTGGCTTCTCCCAGTGAGGTGTCTCCGAATACACACTATGGCAACCATGCCCCTACTCCTACCTTTACAGGTTTGGTCTTTCTTCCCCCCTTTCTTTCACTCACTTTTCTCCCCTTGCTCCACTATTCCCCTTTCCTGGTCTTCTTCTGGACTATCCTGGTAGTTTCTCACATATTCTACTCTCTTTTTTTCTAATATTTTCTTATTTCACTTTTTCATTTTTCTCTTCCCCTCTCTTTCACTCTTCTTTTTCCAACCTATTTTCACCGCTCTACCCCCCCCCCCCCCCCCCTTTTATCCTTTCACACTATTCTCACCCATTCACTTCATGTTTTTGCTTTTCAGGTTTTATTTTTCCCCCTCTCTTTGAGGTCACCCCCGTCACTTTTCAATTTGGATTCATACTTTGACCCAATCTGGGGGGCTCTTGGTGCTGGGTTTGCTGCCTGGATACGCCCCCTCAGCTTCGGACCCTGGCATTGTGGGCGGGTTTTGCATTCAGGGCTGCGCCGCCTTTGCACAAACGCAATTGTAAGTCCATGGTCTTTGTGGAAGAATGTGGAATTTCATGTTTTACATTTGCCCACTTGTCCTTCAAACTTATTCTAAATATTGCCATTTTCCCTACTCGTAGGTGAATAATACGGTTATGCTCCTGATGAGTGGCTATAAGGTCCCGAAACGGCGTAGAGCTTACAACAACCGTTATATACACACTATTATTAGCAATGTATGGACGTTCCAATGTTACTGTATTTCTGATTTTGCCATTTTTTTTTTTTTTTGTGACACTGAGTATCACATATTCATTGTTATGTATTTTCTATTTATATCCTCATATGTTTACATAGAAGTCCTTGTTGGAATGTAATATATGATTGAATACAAATTATAATCATTGAGCTACGTGCCTATAAATGTAAACTTATGAATTCATGTATTATTTCAATAAAAAATTGATACTTTACTCTAGTTAGACTTTCTGCTCCCGTGTGCCTCACTCAAAGTCCCGCATCTGCTCTGCTCTCTTTTTTAGTTTCAAATCTGCCCACCAATTTACTATGCCTGGAATGCAGACAGTGTGGGAACATTGAGTTCATGAAGATAAAATCTATTGCCTCCTGAGCAGCCTGTTTACTCTTGACGATTTATGTACGCCACCGCTGTGGCATTGTCAGACTGGACATTTACAAAAAGGCCACACAGTTTCACTCAGCAATGCAGTAGGGCCTCTAGGGCCTACAGATTGTCCAGAACTCTACTTAAGCCTTGTCAGACTGGACATTTACAAAAAGGCCACACAGTTTCACTCAGCAATGCAGTAGGGCCTCTAGGGCCTACCTCGGCCTAGAGATTGTCCAGAACTCTACTTAAGCCCATCATGCTGATTTCCATCAGGACCCCCCCCCCCAGGATAGAGGGAGAACTATTTTCCCATCTCCAGCGATCCACCAGTATAGAGGGTCTTGTGCTGGTTTAATGACATGGAGGAATCCATTAAATTCCTCCTATTTAATGCTGCTATGACAATCCGATGGAAGAGCCAGGAATGAAACTAGGCAAAGGGAACTGCCTTGAAGGAGGCTATCATCTTTCCCAGGGCCATCATGTAAAATCAGATTAAGGGATTTTTCGGGGTCATAAGCAAGATCACCTTTGGTGAAGTGGAAAGATTGGAGTGTGCAAGTTAGTAACTTTGAGATCCACTGATGCCCAGAAAACTCTGTGCTGGAGAGGGGTCACCACTGACAACACCAATTCCACCTGTAACTTTTGCATTTGTAGAAACTTCTTTCTTTTGATCCGAGATTAGCCAGACCACCATTTGGTTTTGGAAGTGTCAAAAGCTTTCAGTAGAAACTGTAAAAACTTTCGTCCTCTGTAACTAAATGGTCACTCTGAGATAGAAGATAATCGAGAGCTTGCAAGAGAGCAAATCTTTCCGGATTCAATGAAATTTTTTAAAGCAAAAAGCACACAGAAGAGAGCTCTGCAATTTCAGCTAGTAACTGCAAGCCACTAAATTGTGGACCCACTCAGTCGCAATTCTCTTCTCGCCAAATCTCTGAAGGTCTACCTTGTGCCCCACTTGTTCCTCCATAATAAGGAGGGAAGTGTGGGGAATGATTCCCTTAAAGACCAAGGCCATTCAAACTGACAAGTATTCCAGAAGCTGCTGCAGAAACTCAGCGATTAGAAGATTCCTCCATGCACAGGGGACTGCGTTCAGGTTCCTACCTACTTGTAGGTATTTGGGAGACATTGACCCGCAGACAACTAACATGCAGGGACCTTTTCTCAAGATCAGAAGTCCGCATCAGCAGAGAGGAAACATATTGCAAGAAATACTGGTGCACTGGTACCCTTCAGAAAACAGGACCTCCATTAGTCTGCCAGTGTCCTGCTACCCCCACTAAGGAAGGTCACAAGTCTGTAGGTTTGCTGCTGCTGTTTGGGAGGCGAGCGATCACTAGGCTAGAGCACCAGCCTAGGGCTATCCCAGGGCAAGCGCCAATCCCACACCAAGACCCCCTACGGGGTCTAATAATTGTCCATCTTATCAGGCATTGCCACAATGGCTTTCAGGGACTTGACTCCCCAGCTGGGGATTACTGCCCTGGTTCTGTATAGCATCCCACTGGTCCCACCGTGCAATTTATCCCCTGCAATATTACTGGCCACCCCCACATGTGCAGAGCGTGATCCAGGTACATTCCTCTTGTGCAGAGAAGAGCCATAAAAATAAAATAAAAAAAAGAGATAGAGAGAGAGAGATATATCTATATCTCTCTCTCTCTATATATATATATATCTATATCTGAATAATTCCATTCTCCCTATCCCAGATGGAACAGTTGGGAAGCCAGCATGACCGTCACCTAAAACACTGGCAAAAACACTGAAGTCTTGTCTAACTGGGAGGGATTATGCCCGGAATGGGGCTTCCGGTCTTGTTTATATCACATCATAATGTATATGAAGATGCTCGGTGTCCCTTGATGTACAAGAAAAACCAGACGCTATCCTGATACTAGCAAAGAAGTTATACAACAAGCTACAACATACCTGAAAATGTAACATAAATCAGAAAATAAATTTGAGACTTACCTTTCTGTCACCTCAGATGCAGCTGCTGCAGCAGCAGCAGCTGCAGCCTGTTCACTTGTCACTCCAGTGGTTTGTTGCATGTTCTGTGGTTGCTGCCCTGCTTGACTGTTCTGGGCAGAGGTAACCGGTGCTGGGATTGAGCTGCTGCTATTATTCATGCTCCCATAGGGAGGAAAGCTGCTGCTTTTGTTTCCAGTTATGGAATTAGCCACAGTTGTAGGAGCAGGGAGACCCGGGGCAGTTGCAGAAGGCAAACTACTATTGTTTGGAGTTGCTGCCGATGAGTTATTTGTTGGAGCAGGGGTCAAGGAGGAAGGAGTGCTTGGGTTGCCAGTGCTCACTGGTGGTGGCGGCTGTGAGGATGATACCTGGGTAATAGAGGGTGCATGGTTTGGTTGGCAGAGTAAAGAGTTGTCCAGTGGTTGAGAGGCAAGGTATGGACCTGAAAAAACAATATTAACCGGTTACCATACACAAATTTGTAAATGTCAATAAAATGCACAACCTGTAGTATTAAAGGTTTTTCTTTTTTTTTACTTCATCTTTTTTTCCCCTAACATACAAAATTTCCCATACAAAAAACAGCAAAATATATTCCAAAACTACGTATCTTTAGACTCCAACTTCCCTCTCCCCACTCCCTTTCAGATTACTATATTAACAAAATAGACTTTCTACATATTCACAGTCTCGGGTGACAATCCTGGGGTTTCGATTCGTGCTTTCCATAACCCCTTAAATATTACCCCCCCCCCCCATTTTTCAAATAGGCCAATTTTTCCCTATTTATTGTATTGTTGACCATTCCCAGCCAATCAATTACCGATGGTGGCTTAGAGTTTATCCACTTCCAGGTAATTGCCTTTCTAGCTTGATATAGACATCTCAATACTGTGGTTCGTTTAGCCCCAAATACCACACTCTGCTCCATATATCCCCAACACACGCAGCGCGGATCCAATCATAAATGTAAATGTCAAATACTGAGTTTATTTTACCCAACACCTCTTCCCAATATTTATATAGTATGGGACACCTCCAAAGCATATGAATCAAGCCCATTTGCAATTCCACATCTGGGACAAGCTGCGTCCGTACATCTCCCAAACCAAAACAATCTTTTTAGGTGTATAATATGCTCTGTGGATGATATAAAACTGCATGGGCCTTTGAGCTGCTGAAAGGGACAGTAAATCTATTTAGGATAATATACCATTCCATTGAGCATCAGCTAATTTCCCCACATCTTCCTCCCATTTTGCTCAACTAGAAAGCTGAGAATCTTTCTCCAGTACTTTTAGATGTATGTTTTTATATAATTTTGAGATCATTCCCTTTAGGGAAGTGGCCTCTTCCTGTATTTTCAATAAGGGGGTTTTACTCCAGTCTAACCTCCCCTCTTTGAATTGTGCTGTCAATGCATGTCTTAGCTGTAGATATTGATAGAAGTTTCTATTTGACAGCCCAAATTCCTCTTATCTCCAGAAATGTCCTCAGTACCCCTGCTATGTATAACTGCGACATCCTTGCCACTCCCTTTTGTTTCCAGTTACTAAAACTCTCCAGCCTCTTAAGATCATGCAAATTCACATTATCCCAAATAGGTGTGTACTCTGTAAATCATAAATATTGTACGTGTTGTGTTCCATACCTTCAACATCAACTTTGCCGAGGGACACTGACCCCCCAAGAATCTGCTTCTAACGCTTGTATCAAAGACATGTGTGGGGTGCAAGCTAATATTGCACGTGAGCTATAACTAGCAGTATCATTGCTCACCTCCCAGCCCCCCACCTGTTGCAGCTGAGCTACCAGAAAGTAGTTCCAGGGGTGCAGCACAGCCAGACCCTCCTCATCCCTCGGCAACTGTAACACTCGTAAGCGGACTCTAGCTTGCCCATTCCTTCAAATCAGTTCCTTAAAGAGGCCTTGCAACTTCCTAAACCACACTCTGGGAATCCATATTGGGGAATTGTGCAGGATGTATAGAAGTTGAGGCAACCGCCCCATTTTAATCAGGTTACCTCAACCCACTACCAACAGGGGGAGCCAGTTCCATGTCCCACATTTCTCCCTAAACACATTTATTAGAGGCTCTAAGTTTTTGAAATATACAACTTAGGGTTCACGGTTATACTTATGCCTAGATATCTAAAACTCTCCACCACCTATAAAACGTCTAGCACTCTCCGGTAACTCCCCTTCCAATGTATCAACCGGGAGAAGAATCGATTTCTCCCAGTTGATAGAAAGCCTAGAGAGCCAACCAAATATTTTTATGATATCCATCGCTGCGGTTAGCGAGTAATTCGCGTCTCCCAAAAACAGAATATCATCCGCATATAAAGAGATCTTTTCTTCAGACCCTCTTCTAAAGCCTCCTATATTTCCCGCTGTTCTAATTGCTAAGGCCAAAGGTTCCACCGCCAGGTGAAAAAGCAAGGGCGATAAAGGACACCCCTGCCTTGTCCCCCGAAACAGTGGAAAATATTCGGAGAATCTTTCATTTATCTTCACTTACGCCCGTGGACCAGTATACAAAAGTTTCACCCATTTTATAGGAAGGGAAGATGTTAAATGCTGACAAGACCGACCACAAATAGTGCAACTCGATGCTGTAAAAACGTTTTGACAGCATTGAGGAACAGCATGACTCTTGATCCCAACTCTTCTGATGGTATTTGTAAGTTTAAAAATAGTCTCCTAATATTTAACGATGTTGACCTACCAGGGATAAAGCCGCATTGGTCGAGATGAATTATAGTGTGAATTATCTTAATCTAATGGCTAGTACTTTCGCCAATAATTTAACATCTGCACAAAGCAAAGAAATAGGTCTATATGATGCAGGTTGAGTTTGATCTTTCTTTTCTTTTGGTAATACTATCGTAGCCTCTGTCATGGAGAGTGGTAGTTCTCCCCTTTCCAACGCCCCATTTAACACATGTAACCGCTCTGGCAACATTATCTCTCCATATTCCTTATAAATCCCATTTGGTAATCAATCTGGCCCTGGTGTTTTATGATTAGGCTGACGCCATCACTGCCTCTTGTAGTAATATTAAAGATTTGATAATAAAAAAAAAAAAAAAAAAAAAAAAAAAAAAAAAAAAACTGGTATAGGTGTAAAAGCTAAAAGTGCATTTGTTAAACAGATCTTTAAAAGGCAAAATACTATACCTAGTTCATATTTGCACACTTGAGCATACAGTCGCAGTTTGGTGAACGCTTCATTGCTGCCATTAGCTGCCTGAGTAAACCATTCTGTAACTGACTTTTCAGAAACATTTTTTGCTGCAGTGGCCCCAACTCGCATGATGCCATCTGTCAGTTGTTTGGAAATTGCACGATGCTGTCCAAGCCTGCAAGACTAAAGACAACTTACATGAATTAAAACAAAGTAGGGAAAAAATATAGCAGTAGAAGCAAATATAGCATGCTGATGAATGTTTGCATATATGCTAGAGAACACAAGTTGTTACCTCTGTACTGTAGTGACAATATATTGACCTGTTTGATGTACTTTTTTGCAAATTAGGTTACTACTTTATAAATAAAAGTTATTTGGTGCACTTTTCTTACCTCGTACATTGCAGTGAGATCCCGAAAAAAGCTTTTGGCTCCATTTAAGAGAGCCTCGTTTTCTGGGCACACCACTACATAAGCAATGTCTCGTTGAGAACCATATGGCTCCAGCATCAGTCTTTCCCAGTAAGGCAAAGCAAATGGAGAAAGCACCAGAAAATCATAGTCATACCCTACTAGAAACGTAGGAATTGGCAGTGGTTCTGGGGATTCATCCGTTCCTACGAAAACAAGGACAAAAGTTACTGAAGGTTAATGATTTTTTTTAAATAATGTATAAACAAACATGATGGGAACACTTTCATTACAGGTTGCAGAAATTCCAAATTAGTGATAACATTTTCTTACCATATGACCCTCGGCCAGCCATTTTGTGAAACTGTTGCCATGTTAAGGGCCCTTGCACACCCCAAGATCGGACAGTCCGCTTTTTCTGAACTGCGTCCTGCAGAACAGGTTGTAATGAAAGAAGCATACGGAGGATGTCTTGGGAACACTGTTTGCTTGAGTCTATAGCTGCAGGGAGGAAAAAAAAAAAGTATTAGGCATATAAAATGTACAACAAGTAGGGGGAAGAGAAGAGGGGGAGACAGGTAGGGAAATTTTAGGACAATCTCAAGGCACTTTATTCTAAAAAGTATAAAAAAAAAAAAAAAAAAACCTCGGTTTACACGCAGCAACATCTACACATGTAGGACACCCAACAGTAGAGGTTATTTATTCTTACAAATACACCTTTACACAATGGTACTGACAAGTACTCTAACGCAACACCAGTACTGACAGAAAGGGGCAGGGGAGCCACAAACAAGAATGCGGCACCAGACATCCTACTTAGCAACCGATGACGTCATTGGTTGTTAGGATGCCAACTGTACCCTAGGTCGTAATGCTTCACAAAAAAAAAAAAAAAAAAAAACAGTGGCGTTGTATAACAACAACAAAAAAAGAAAAAAAGAAAAAAGGCAGGCTTGATATACCTGTCAGCTTGCTCATTTTTGGGCAATTTGGACAAAGTTTTAAGCATTTTTCCAGAGCACCCCTGAAGAACCCAGAATGCAACCTGGTTAAAAAAGCTGCCCTAGGGAATAAAATAGCTGTAGTTCAAATTTTTTATGTTTACACAATATTAGCGCAATGGTTTAGTAAACATATGATTAAACTAAAATACCCATAAAAAGATATTAAAGCCTGGTTTAAAAAACAAAAACAAATATGTTATACTTAACCTGTTCTGTGCAGTGGCTTTTACCGGAAGCAGCCCGGATCCTCCTCTCAGGTGCCTCGCCGGCGCTCCAGGCTCCTCCCAGGTGCTCATAAAGCAATCAGCTTGCTCTGAGGGCACCCAAACAGGCACACTCCCGAGACACGCCTCTGTGCATTCACATATGCAGCCGCAGCTCGGCTCTGCTCCCTCTGTCTCCCGATTGACTTTTGGCAGCAGCGGGAGCCAGTGAGCCAATCAGGAGTGTGAGCGCCCAGAGGCAAGGTTCTCGTGGACATAGCTGGATCAAGAGGGGGCTCAAGTATTAGGGGGGCTTGCTGCGCTCAAAATGCATGAAGGTAAAAAACCTTGTGCCTTTACAACCACTTTAAGTTAATTTCACAGCACATAAATGCAATATATTACCCAGTTTTTGGTAAAATATAAAAGATGAGGTTGCATCGAGTAAACAGCTATGTCAAGCCTTAAAAGAGAAGTATGCGGTTTGGAAAAAAAATAAAATTATACTCACCTAGGTGGATGCAGCATTGATCCAATGCTATCAAACACCGCTGATTTCTCAGTTTTTCCCCTCCGTTTTGAGCAGAGAGCAGCGACTGTCAGTCACTGGCTCATTGCTATGCCCCTCCAGTGCTCACTGAAACGCCGGGCTATGAAGGAGGCGGGAGCGGCTGGCTCCGTGTCCCAGCGGTTCGCTGAGAGGCTGAGCCAGCTGCCAGTGCAAACATTTGAGTGGATCCCGACTAACGTTGGGATCGATCCAAAACCTAGACCGGGTGATGTCAGCCGACACTGGACTTCAGCCTGCTGAAGCTAAAAACTCCTGTGATCCATAGGAGAAGTAGGTCCAAAAGAGCTTTGGCCATACTTTAAAATTGTGTGCGTCCGTGAAACAATGACAAACTTCAGTACCCTATACTTTCCATAGGTGATTTAAAAGATGCTACAGGTCATCAGTTTAGAATTAACTGTGAATAGTGGACCCAGAATTATTGCTCTCACTCCTGCGCAGCAACGATATGCAACGTGTAGCGCAATCAATATGTTTAGTGCCTAGGCACTGCTAATGCATGCATTTACATTCATACATGTATGTGTATTCAAATTTTAAAAGCTTAGGTGTGTAACTTTCATATTTTACACTACTTCATTTCATAAACTTATTTTCATCATACAGGGGATAAAAAGAATTGAGGGCAGTAACACGGGTGTGTGGATTTGATCAGTGGCTGCGCAGCTGCCAGCTCGCTTCCATCTGATAGTTTGCTCGTCCGATTTACACACTCCTGGCGCTACAGCAAGTAAAACAAAGAGAAAGTAGAAAGTAAAAAACAGGATACAAGGTCCTTGATAGTGCTAATGGCTAACATTTATACATTTCCACTTGTGAAAAATAAAGTAAGGGAGCCCAGGTACCACCACAAAAAAGCAAGGGTGAAAACTGCTGCATTTGAACCAATAATAAAAAAATTGGAAATTGGAAATTTCGATTACCAGTAAAATCTATTTTCTGGAGTACAGTACAGGAGCTATGTTTGGGTAATGGACACGGGCAAAAGCATTGCTCTTAACACAGAACAGCCTCAGTTCCTTCTCGGGTCCCCCGCCAGTGCTCCTGGCCCCTCCCCTTTTCCCAAGTGCTCACTCCTGAGCCACCTATGTGTGTCCATAAGACACACAGTGAGGCTCAGCTCCACCCCCTTCTTACTGGTTGCAATTAACTGCCAGGATAACAATGAGGCTGGAGAAACCCAGGAAAGCTGCTGCTCTCGCGCACATCGCTGGATCAAGATGGGGCTCAGGTTAAGTATTGTGGGGGCTGCTGCAAACGAAAGGTTTTTTACCTTCATGCATAGAACCTTCAGCCTTTACAACTACTTTAACCATATACCCACCACAAAGGTAGAAGAACGTATCTCAGCACCAATCATCCTATAACAAATCTAACTGGCTTGCTTGTCTTGTAAATTACTAGTACATAGACAATGCTACGTCGTCTTGAAACAATCACATCAAAATACATGGAAACTAACAAAATCAGTAGCATCTGTGTGCATTCAATAAGCTTTTATAGCCTTTCCAGGCAGCATCCATCCAGCATGTCCAAACTATACCAGTCAGTGCCACAAATGTTATGCGCTATGCCTTGAGTGCATGAGCTACACATAGCATCGGATTACGCAAGCAAAAAACAAACATATTAGCAGCCAAAAATCTATAGATCTATCCATAAACCTAAAACCGGACATAGAAGGCACAAGTTCTCACAACATGGAAACATATCAACGTTTACAATATACTTTATAATGTTAAATAAGGACATTAGGAATTCCAGCACTCCTCTCCTACATGTAAAAATCATAATTTTTGCTAGAAAATTACTCAGAACTCTCAAACATTATACATATTTTTTAGCAGACACCCTAGGGAATAAAATAGCAGTCTTTGCAACTTTTTATGTCGCACGGTATTTAGGCAGTAATTTTTTAAACCTGATTTTTTTGGGAAAAAAAAAAAAACAAACACTTTCATGAATTAAAAAAAAAATCAAAAACAGTAAAGTTAGCCTAAATTTATTGTATATGTGACAGATGTTACACCGAGTAATGTGTCATGCTCTAATATTGCGCACACTCCTGGTATGGCGCCAAGCTTAAATTCTTGTAGTCTGAAGAGATAGGAGATTGGCGCTGTTCACTGATAAAGACTGATAATAAATCAATAACCTATACAAACTCCTAACAAAAGGAAATATAACAACCCAATACTAAGTGGGTAAAAAGTGTAACGCAATGTGAATTAATATTAAAAAATAAATATACGTGCTGAGAATGGTCA